>NC_090163.1:317500-617500 GCF_017916325.1 Leishmania martiniquensis
GGTGCTCGTGGGCTGCGTGTACCGAGACCGTGTAGAGGTGTTCCTGTCCCCGAGCGGGGCCCCGCACCTCCACTCGCCCTCTCCGCATCGATAACCTGCTTGCTTCCCTTTTTTATGGTGCTGGCCTGCTTGACGAGTGAGGCGGGGCACGCGTGTCACCTCTCTCTCTAGACTCTGTTAGACGCCGACCCCCCCCCTGAAGACATAAACTCACGCTCGATCACGTCATGCCGTGCCGTACAGCAGAGCGCACGTGGAGGTGTGCCAGCAAGAGTGAGGGGTGAGTCGCTGACACGGCGTCTTTTTAGGATGAGGCAAAAGCCCTCTCTGCCCCTTTCAAGCTATTGTGTGTGTGTGTGTGTCTGCGAGACGCAGCGTTCGCATCTCCGGCTGAGATGCCGCCAAGCCCTTCTCCCCTCTTCTCTACCCACCTACTCTTTTTTTTTCGTTGGTTACCTCGACGCCTAACTGCTTCACCATCTGCTCCGTGCGGACGCATACGCACTTCTACCTCCGCCCAACGCCCCACATCCCCCACCCACTCACCCTCTCCTACGACGATCTCTTTCGTGGGATGTGTGGGTAGTGAATCCCAAGCTATACGCGCGCCCACCGCTCGCGCATGCGGCAGGCCTCATGAGCAGACGCAAAAGAAACAGAAGAACACCGATCCTCAGCGCAGAAGAAAACGGCGACGACACTTTCTGTAAGCGCCCGCCTCCTGACTCCTCCACACACACACACAATAGCTTGCGGTCAGACAGGCAAACGTGCGGAACAGACTTGATACATCGACAAAGCAAACACAACACAAAAAAAAAATCACCGTGAGCGTGGTGACCAGGTGGCACTGTCACCTTGTCAAGGGCTCGCGAAGGTGTACCTCGTCAATAACACAGCGGCCCTCGCTCTAGAGATGCTGCTAGCTCATTTCATATCGGGCGTCGTAAGGGTCTTCGTCGGTGCTGCCTCCACCGGCGACCAAGCGTTATGGATGAGCACCCTCTTGGCGCTTGGGGTGTTGATCACCATCGCCGTTGTGACCAGATGCCTCGTGCGCTTGCCTTGCTGGGCGCACGCCGGCATTTCGATGAATGCCTTTATCAAGAAAGTCTTCGCCGGCGAGAAAGGTGAACGAGCCAAGGTGCAGCGGGAACAGGCAGCGCGACGACGGCGGGTGATCGTCGATGGGGGGAAGGCCGTTGAGCGAGCCGAGCAGGATTTGCAGCAGGTATCGAAGGGGCGCCAGCAGAAGGGTAGCGCAGCAGCCACGAGCGGCGACAGAGGCAGACAGAAAGTCGAGGGAGGGCCGGAGGAGTCAGCGATCGCCACACCACCGCCGCCGCTGCCGAAAGAGAAGGAGTTCACCGCGACCTCGCGGCGGACGCCGAAAGACTCAGGCGCTGTACCACGGTCCGTCCTCCGCGGCTTTCCAGAAGTGGACTTCCTTCTCACCTCTCCTGGACAGAGTTACCTGCTGATCGGGTGTCGCAGCAAGCGCAAGACATCCCTGTACCCGCAGAGCAACACCACCGCATTCATGGAGCGTGGTAAGGAGCTGCAAGAGAAGCACTTCACGGATGTGAACGCGGTGGCTACGACGGCGGTCGGGCTTGAGCAGAAGGCGGAGATCTACTCGGCCCACTTCTCCATGGACGACACGCGTCTCATCGTCGGCGAGCGCTTCACAGACAACTTTCTCTGCTTTGCGGTGTCGGGGCGCACCAGCGTGTGCCTGACGCATCTGTGGTCTATGAAGCTGCCGGACCACCGCCTCGTCTCATCCGTTCCGCATTGGAGCGTGCTCGGGCAGGACAGCATCCTCTGCATTGCGGATCAGACGACAGAGGTGGAGGTGATCACGCGGGGTGCAGCGGGGACGGCGAAGGCGCACAAGGACAAGTTCAAGGTGGGCACTGCGCTTGCGTGGGCAGTGTGCGACGATTGCATCGCGCTCGGCGGCTCTTTCCTCCGAGAGCCACGACTGTCACGTGTGGTTCAGCGTGCTGGCAGTGCCGGCATCGCCCTTGAGCCGGTCGCGGTGTTCCCCAACGCGGAAAAGCTGCGCGTGTCGGCGCTGGCATTCGTGACCCCAGGCGCGCCCGATTTCAACACGCGCAGCTACGCAATTGCCTTCATGGAGAGCGGCATAGGCAGCATCTACGACTTAGCGACCCTGTCGACCCGAAATATGCCGCAGATGGTGTGCACATTTGAGGACACGGACTACGCCGGATATCGCAGCGATGCGCCGCTGCGCATCCTTACCGCCGTGCGTGGACAGGCCTACCATGAGGTGCTGCTCATCGCGCTGGTCCGTGGCCCCAACCTAACGGTGTACGAGCAGTCTGGCAAGGCGGATAGCGGCAGCTTTCAGCTGGTGCGTGTGGCGGACATGTACGATGTGCAGGAGGGCGGCCCTGTGAAGTTCGCCGTTTTTCTGCAAAACGGCCGTGGCGTGGCCACTAGTGGGCAGTCAGACGGCCGCCATGTTCGCATGTTTGCTCTGCCGCCCCCTGGGCCGAGAGCGTAACCGCTAAACACTGTGAAGGGAAGGCTCGCGAGAGACTACCTCCTTCTCATTACACAAATTGCACGTTCGAGGCGCTCCTCCGGTTCGTCTAACATGCGCGTGCGCTGTTGCGATGGCACGCTGCATCCGCTGCTCACTTCGACACTCCCATCCGATCTCTGATGGCGCGGGCGACTGCGCCTCCTCTTCACACCAGACAGTCAGGAAGCGGATCCCCCTCTCCACTTCCCGCCGTGTTGTTGGACCGACATCTACGTCTCGATCTGTGAGTGGTATTGACCAGGGTCGCTGCCTTCTCGGATGTGGCGTGGTGTGCTTCGCTGCTGCGGTTGACGATTTGCCCTTTGCTGCTCTGCTTCCTACAGCCGGTGCCTACGCAGACACCGCCTAACCAGCAGCATCAGCCAAAATGCAGACGGAGGACAGTTCCTCATTCATTCTCATCGACACACCCGGACACGCTGCTATTTGGGCTCTCTAACGTATGTGGCGCGCACCTCTCCCTCTCTCCATCGATGAGCCCCCGCTGCACCAGCTGATGCATGGATGTCTGCGTGTGATTGAGCTAGCGGCAAAACGTAAGCCCCAAAGCGTGCACACTTCCGCTACAAGATGATATGTAGCACTGCCTTTGCGAGTAAATCTTCAGGTGCATTGATGCCGCCTGTGTGCCTATGCCTGCCTGCTGCTCGGTCCAGCTCCAACGCGCATGCACGCATAGAGTCTGCGTAGCGCCCGTGGAGCACTGCGCTCGCTTCAGCGGGGCGTGACGTGAGGTGCACACACGCGTTTTTCCACGCACATCCCACACTCAATCTACACACATCGCCCCCACTTCTCCGTTCGAACTGCCCTTTTTTCGGCTCCCCCTCACCGCTCACCTTTCTCTCTTTGCCGCTCTTTTTTCGCCGAGCTCGCGCGCCTTGTCCATGTGAGCACGTGCGCGCGCTCACACACGCACACACACACACGCATACGGATTGAAAGAAGAAGGACGCTGCCGCCTCGTCGCTCCATCGCCGTCTCTCTCTCTCGTCAGCGAGGACCTCCTTGAGTATAAGCGTGTGGACGCACGCGGGCAACACCGTCCCTTCCCTGGACATTCTCAGTGAAGAGACTTGCGCCGCCGCGCCGCGCAACCCTACCGCTCCCGCCTTTTGCGCTCGATATGTGCACAAGACCAACACACCCACGCACACCTTGAGACGCGAGCAACCGCAGTGACGAGCACGAACGCGCGAAGAAATCAAAGCAAAACGAAGAGAGAGAGACCTCACCACTCGGCCGAAACCTCATTACCCTCGTCTTCCTTTCCTGTCCGTTTGCCGGCGCCCCATCTCGATTCGGCGCTTCTCAGTGCACGGCTGCAGCTGCGCTCTTTCCACCGGTGGACACGGGCAGTGAAACATACCGAGTCCTAAGCAAGCTGCTACGTATCCGCACGAACTGTGCTGTCCCGCGATCAACTATCGACGCGGCGAGGAGAACCGTGATTGACGCTGGACTGACGCCGAGGAATAGATACGACACACAGGGAATAGCGCCACAAATAGAGCGCGTGCATCTCCTTTGGTTTGGGTTTCTTTTCAGAGGGGAGCGAGGCTCACGCTTCAGGGCCATTCCTGTCCCATCCTTGTCGCTGCTCGTGCGGTGTGTGCCTCTACGCCGCCTGAGGCCGACTCCTTTGTTTATCTCTGTGCCGGACTCTGACGCGCGCTTTCTTGTGCTGGGTAAACGCACGTGGTCTCTACTTTCTAATCCAGCACCTCTACGCAAGCGCCCCTCCCCCCTCCACACACATATACATACATATATATATGAACAAAAACAAGCACGGGGGCCCCTCCATGAAGCCAGTCTTGAGGGCGGGGCCGCGCAAAGCGCGTAAGAGCGTCTCCTTCAACTCGAATCGAAATAAGGTGCGCCTCATCCGAGTTCCCCCACGTTCGCAAAACCGTAAGTTTTGGTTCACCGAAACGCAGCGCATTGTTAAAAAGGGGCTTAACTTCGAGGTAGAGCCAGATATCATGATCGAGATGAACATCGAGTGCAGACTGCAGCTCACGACGTTGGCGCGTAAGCCGCTTGCCCAGTCAGGAAGGGCACCGGCAGCCAATGGTATCGCGGGTGCTGCCGCCGCCTCGTCTGCCGCGTCGGCGGTAAAGCGTAGCTACATCGAGGTAGAAGAGACGGAGCCGCTCCTTCTGCCGGATTCGCGGAAGCACGACCGTTGGCAGTGTATCGGTTCCGTCGGTGCGGGGGAAATGGTGAAGGTAAGGGTGGCAATGCCACCTGGGTGCTACCGGATGCGGTGCATTGGTGGGGACATCGTGCAGATCTTTGCACAAGCCTGGGACATTGAGCGAGAACTGATTTAGGTGAGCGGTGCCGATGGTGGCGTTGTCTGACAATGTTATCGCGGCCATTGTCAGGATGAGCGGGAGGGGTGGTGGTGACCGTTTGAACACCTCGTGCTGGTGCGTAAGGTGAGAGTTTACCTGTGAGTGCGCGCGTGTGTGCCTGTCTCTGTGGTCGTCACCTCTCCCCTCTCATCCCCTTTTCACCCCTCCCCCCTGAAAAGGGGGAGGAAGCGACAGGCGGTACGGCGGGCGCCGTACATTCGTCGGAAGGCGGCGGTAGCGGAAGCGGAGATCGAGAGAGGTGACTACTGCTAAAAGCGGAAGTAAAGCCCCACCACCCTCCCTCCCTGCCCCCGGCGCTTGCTGACACACACACACACGAAGGGGCACGTGAAGGCACACAAAACCTTCCAAAAGGATTCAAAAAACAAAAGCAGCGACATTTCTCATTTTCGCGTTGCCTGTGTATCCTCCTCCGAAAAAAAAATGATGCGAGAAGGAAATGTACTCATGGCGAAAAGAGGCGTCACGTGTTGAGGCGCAGGCGCCACTCAATTCGTACTCGTTGTAGAGCCCGATGTACTGCTGTGCCACGCGCCACCATCATCCCTTGAGGTGCTTGGGCTGTGGGCGCAGGCATGCTCCCAGTACTGCATCACTGACCGACGTACCCCTTACGCGGCTCTAAGGTGATACTGAGCTGCTCCGGTCCACGTGTGCCAGTTAGCAGGGCGACCTGGAGTACTTTACTGTCACGATCCAGAGCGATGCAGCATTTCTTGTTTTTTTTTCTTCTCTCACGAGGGCAGACGTCTGCACGTCCTTCTTTCCTCTCTCCTCTTCCCGTTTCCCCTTTGCGTGCACGCGTCGTCGCTTCATGCATTGGTGCAGCTCATAGGTCTTCCACCTTTTGTTTTCCCATTCAGCTTCCCATTCCTGCCCCGACTGCCCTCCTGCCATAGATTCGCTCCCCAGCGTCACCTCCGGTGCACCACTTTTGTCTCGAGGAGCGCCGCTCTACGGAAGTCATCCCAGGCCGCCGTCACACACACACACACAGACTTACACACCCTCTCTTTCGTTCTTCTGTAGGGTTCTCCGAGGTCCCATATACATGTCTACCTTGCACGGCCCTGGCGACCACCTCTCGGCTTTCCCGCTGCGTCTTGCTCACTTCCTTCGACTGTATTCGTCTCCTCAAGTCGTTACGCACGCATCCTGCACACTTCCGACCCCCGATTTTCTGGGTGTCGCGCAGTCAATCTTGTCATAGAACGGCCAGTTCTCCCTTCTTCACCGCGTTAGGGATACCTGCATATACACGCCTGACTCGCTGCACAATCATCCCCACTTTACCTGACTCAGACACAGACGCGCTGCCCCCGTCGGCGCCTTCTTTGGTCGGCCTTTCTCGGGTGGGGCGAATTGACTTTAAACAGCACACATTGGGTGGCCGCCCTTGTCCACACTTGACGCTCGTATCCGCGTGATTTCTTTCTATCCCTCACCGAGTCGAGCGAAGTCATGGCCGATTTGGCGCCGATGATCATCAAGCGCAGTGGCGAAGTGCAGGCGTACGATGCTTCGAAGATTCGCCGCCGCTTTGAGCGGGTGATGGATGGGCTCGACTGCGACCATCTCGACCTGGACATGCTGACGGAGAATGTGACGCGTGGCTTGACGGATCAGATCCGCTATGACAAGCTGGATGAGCTTGTGGCGCAGACGGCCGCGTACTCGGTGACGAAGCACCCTGACTACGGTCGCATGGGCGGCCGCCTCTGCACGACATCGTTGCACAAGCAGACGAACGAGTCGCTGCTGGAGACGTTTCGCCTTCTGCACGACCACGTCACGGTGCAGACCAACCGTCCCGCTCCCCTCATAGCGGACGACGTGTGGGAGGTGATGCAGCAGCATCACCGTGATCTTCAGGGCATGATTGACTACTCCCGCGACTTGAACTTCGAGTTCTTTGGGTACAAGACGCTGGAGCGCTCGTACCTTCTGCGCATCGAGACCGGCAGGGGGGAGATGCGCATTGTGGAGCGTCCGCAGCAGATGTTCATGCGTGTCGCCCTCGGCATCCACGGTCGGGATCTCGAAAACGTGCGTGAGACATACGACCTGATGTCGAAGGGCTTCTTCACACACGCCACTCCGACCCTCTTCAACGCAGGCACCCCGAAGCCGCAAATGAGCTCGTGCTTTCTGGTGGCGTCGAAGGACGACAGCATCGACGGCATCTACGACACGCTGAAGGAGTGTGCCGTGATCAGTAAGGCGGCCGGTGGCATCGGCCTGCACGTGCACAACATCCGTGCCGCTGGTAGTTACATCGCCGGGACCAATGGTACGTCGAACGGGCTGGTACCGATGCTGCGCGTCTTCAACAACACCGCCCGCTACGTGGACCAGGGTGGCGGTAAGCGCAAGGGTGCCTTCGCCGTGTACCTTGAGCCGTGGCACGCCGATGTCTTCGGGTTCTTACTTTTAAAGCGTAACACGGGCAAAGATGACCAGCGCGCTCGCGACCTCTTCTACGCTCTGTGGGTCCCAGATTTGTTCATGAAGCGTGTGAAGGGCGAGGGGAAGTGGACGCTGATGGACCCCAACACATGCCCGGGCCTCAGCGACTGCTATGGCGAGGCGTTCGAGCGACTCTACGAGCGCTACGAGTCTGAGGGCCGCGGCGTGAAGACGATTCAGGCGCAGGAGGTGTGGTTTGCCATCCTGGAGTCGCAGATCGAGACAGGCGGGCCGTTCATCCTGTACAAGGATGCGTGTAACAGCAAGTCAAACCAGAAGAACCTCGGCACGATCAAGTGCTCAAACCTGTGCACCGAGATTGTCGAGTACACGTCGCCAGAGGAGACGGCGGTGTGTAACCTCGCGTCCATCGCGCTGCCCCGCTTCGTCGACGTTGAGAAGCGCGAGTTCAACCACCAGCTTCTCTACACTGTGACAAAGCAGATCACGCGCAATCTGAACCGTGTTATTGACCGCAACTATTACCCGGTCGAAGCGGCGCGCCGCAGCAACATGCGCAACCGCCCCGTCGGCCTTGGGGTGCAGGGCCTCGCTGACACCTTCATCCTCATGCGTCTGCCGTTTGTCTCGGCGGAAGCGCAGAGGTTAAACGTGGAAATCTTCGAGACCATCTATTTCGCCGCAGTCGAGTCATCGATGGAGCTAGCGAAGGAGGAGGGCCCGTATGAGACCTTTAAGGGCAGCCCGGCGAGCGAGGGCATTCTGCAGTTTGACATGTGGAAGAACGGGCGACCGAACAGCGGCCGCTGGGACTGGGCCAGCCTCAAGGAGAAGGTGATGCAGGTCGGCCTACGCAACTCATTACTAGTGGCCCCCATGCCAACCGCGTCCACTTCACAGATTCTCGGCAACAACGAGTGCTTCGAACCCTTTACGTCGAACATTTACGTCCGCCGTGTGCTGAGCGGCGAGTTTCCGGTCGTGAACAAGTACCTCGTCATGGACCTCATCGCTCGTGGGCTGTGGAATGAGCAGATGCGGAACGAAATCATTTCCTATAACGGCTCTGTCCTCAGCATCGACGGCATCCCGGAGGACCTAAGGGAACTTTACCGGACTGTGTGGGAGATTCCGCAGCGCAAGCTGATCGACATGGCTCGTGACCGCGGCCAATACATTGACCAGTCGCAATCGCTGAACCTCTTTCTGCAGAGCCCTACCTCTGGCCAGATCACATCTATGCTCTTCTACTGCTGGGAGGCTGGGCTGAAGACGGGCGTCTACTACTTGCGCACCAAGGCCGCAGCGGATGCGATCAAGTTTACCGTGGACGCGAAACGTATGAAAGAGATTCAGGATAGGGAGAACTCGCAACAGATCATGCACTCGTACCGCGTCTCCCAGCCTGAGGAGTGCTTGAACTGCGGGTCCTGAGTAGTAGACACTACGCTCTCCAATTTCTTTTCAGTCCCGAAGACCCCAAGGGCGAATTTAGCCCACGTGACTGCCTCTGTCTCTCTCTCTCCCCCCTGCCCTCGTTCTTTCGGTCGCGGTGCGACCAAGTGTGCTGTCCCTCGCACCTTCTCGGGATGCTCTAACATAGATCTTCTTGCTCGGATTCGGCTGGCCTTCGAGCTTTCCTCATCCCATGACTTCTCCTTTCCCCCCCATGTGCGTCTCTGTGCCCGTATGTCACCGCATGTGCGTGCGCGCCTCCTTCCTCTCACCTCCTGACACCTCCTCCTGTCCCGCCTCTGCTCCTCTCGGCAAGTTTTGGGGAGGCTGTCACGCGTCCACGCTGCATGTGTGCGGGGCATTTCATGCGTAAGGCCCTCCCCCTCCCCTTCCCCCTCTCCAAAGAAGTCTGGGATGGATACATCGAGGGAGAGAAAGGGAATGGGCAGAGCAGCAAGCACGTGTATGCCTCCACATCCGTGCTCCTCTGCTCCCTCCTCCTTCACCTTTTCTCCCACCACCATCCCCGGCACTGCAGGGCATGTTCAGTACGCAACCCCGTCTCTCCCCCATCTCTGGGGGACTTTCGACCTCCTTTTCCCATCTTCTTCTCGCTGGTGCACCGCACATGCGCACAGGCACGCCCCCTGTCTGACTGTTCGCGCGTTCAGCTCGACATCGAGGAGAGTTGGGGGAGAGAGGCACGTGGTGACGTGCGTACAGTCCGTGCCCACAACTCCCCCCCTCCCCCCGTCTCTCTCTCTCTCTTTCCCTTTGCGTATGCGATGAGGTCGAGGGGAGGGGGGGCAGCGAAGGGAATAAAGAAGCGAAGGGGCAGGAAGGGGCGACGGCGGCGGCGCGACACCGTACATGTCGGGCTTCATTTGTTTTCCGTTCTTGGTTTTCTCTGTTGTGAGCCCAATGCGTTAGCGAGCGATAGGAGCGGCGGTAACTCGAAATCTGATGAACGCGCCGAGCAGAAAAAGAACGAAGAACAGCGCTCAACTCGATGCGCAAAGCGCCCCATCCGCGTCTTGCGTGTGTATGTGTGTGTGTTGGCGAGAACGCATCGAGACGCTCCACGCCAGGACGTATGTGCTTCTTGTGGAAACTTTGGCATGCAGTCAGTGTCCCCACCCTACAGCATGCATTGCTGCGCACTTCTGGCCTCTCCTCCTCACGTATTCTCTATGGATGCAGGCTATTCAGCGGGAAAGGGTCGGTGCGGAGTGGTGCGTGCATGCAAGGTCAGTGGTGGTGTGCTTCTGATAGTAATGCCACCCTAGAGAGAGAGGCAGCTGGTCAGATGCATGGTCGGCGGAAGGTGCGGGATGGTAGTCGGGCCATACTGTCGCGGGGACGGCCTTCGCCCTCTTTTTCAATGATGTGCGTGCGCACGGGCATTGCCCTCCCCACTCTTCACCGGCTCCCCCGCCCCCCTCCTCCACCGTCGCTTATACCCTGTGCTTGCCTGCTGTCTTGTGTGTGTGTAGTGTGATGCTCCTTTGGCGCATCTTCAACCTTCAGTGACGTGGCGGCCTAACCATTCGCATACATACCGCCTCATTTCGTGCGGGTGGACGGCCGTGCTGTGCTAACCGTGAGATGGCGAAACGGTAGAGCAGTCGTGCATCTGCTTCACGTTACATCTTCACCTCAGAATCTCTGTGCAGACAACGGCGGCTGCCCACCATTTCCACACCCCTTTTGCCAGACCACAGTCGCGCTACCGGGAAGATCTTGCTTCTCTCCTTCGCATTGCTGCTGCTGCTCCTCTTTGTTCTCGCCAGATCGCATTGCCCAGATTGATGTACGGAGTCGGATTCTGTTCTTCGTTGCTTTCGCTTGCATTGTTTGTCCTGTAGTCCTCTATTGCCCGATGGCCACGAGCCGCCCACTGCGCTCCAAGGCCGTCGGGGCTGCGGCCGCCGCCTCTGAAACGAAGACCGCTGCCCAGCTGCAGGTGGAGGCCAATTCACTGGAGAAGGCCATTGAAGATCGCAAGCTCCTGTTCCTGGACCTTTGCGAGCAGAGCGGCGCGTCTGCGGTCTTGGGTCAAGATGACCTGATAGCACCCTCCGATGATCCTCTGGCAGAAGCGCGCCGACTCACTAGCCGCAACAACTTTCTGCGCGATGAGCTGAAAGCCATAGACGCAATAGAGCGGCAGTACGCCAATGACCCGCGCGTACGCGATAAGCAAAACGAAGTGCGCCTGGTTCAGATGCAGATTGCACAAGTAGAGCGCGAGGTGGAGACGCTGCAACAGGTGAAGAAGCGGCGCGACAAGGGGCTACGCGCTATTGGACGCACAGAGGAAACAACTAGACGCATGCGCGGGCAGCAGCGCGAGATGAATTCGGAGCTGCAGGAGGAGGCGCGGCATCTCATGGAGGAGCTTCGGGAACTCAAAAAGACGGACATGGAGGTGCATGCGCGGTGCGCAAGGCTGCAGGATCAGGTCAAGCTGTCCGTCACAGACGCCGATGTGGAACAGCTGCGCGAAGAGCTGCAGCAGCAGAGCGCGGAGATAGAAACTCTTTCCGGCAAGGAGGCGGCGTGGCGGAAGCACCGTGCGTCGGTGCGCGAGGAGGACCACCGCTTAGTCGAGAAGTACCGCCGCGAATGCGCAAAGCTCACCGAAGAGGCAGAGCGCCTCCAGGAAGTACTGCGCCAAAAGGACTTGGAGCTGAGGCGGAGCTATCACGTGCTGGGGCGCTTTTCGAGTATCACTGGTTTGCCAATGGGTGATGCCAGCCGCGTGGCTGATGATGCCGCGGGAGGATCGCCGCCCGCCTCCTAGGTGCGCCGAATGTTCGAAGGCCAGCTCTGGCAACCATCCTGGATGCTCGCCCTCGTGTTTAGGTTGTGGATTGCGACACTTCTCTACCGGCTTGGCAATGGGTATGCGTACTTCTTTCCTCTTCTCTCTGTCAGCTGGGCAGACACGTGTGCACATGTTTTTTTTCTTGTGTGTGTGTGCGTGTGCGTGTTCCTCTGGGGCGTGAATCTTTTGCTCGTGCACGTATGTGCCAGCGTTGCTCATATTATCGGCGTCTCGTCTCCGCTTACACTTTTGAATGCGTACATTGCATCTCTCAAGAGCTTCAAAGCGAAAAAAAAAGAAGAAGCGAAGACACGACAGCGTTAACCCACAATCAGCGGCGTTCTTCCCCCTCCCCACCCCCTTTCCTCCCTCGGGGGGGGCGGGGGGTCGGCAGCGAAGTGAAGAGGGGGCTTTTATGGAGACCCATCCGGCACACGTGCACCTGCTACCTTTGTGCATGCGTGTTGGTGATGTCGCGGTGGGCAGGCCCTGGAAGGGATCGCGCCTTGGCACTTGGGCGGCTACGGGAGGGGGTTACCTTTTAGTGTTCCCCCCTGCGCTACTACACATGTCTTTCGCGGTGTGGCCCGTGAGGCCTGCAGAGAGCTCCAATGTCTGCTGATCGACTCCTCTCCTATCCCATCCTCATGGTTTCTGCGCCGCTCTTCTGTGCTCACTGCCATTACCCTTTCACTCAACAAACCGCTGCATCTGCTGATGGGGGGTCGGGTCCGGTGGGGTGGGGGCATGAGGGAACATTTCCAATGCCTGACTCGGGTCTGCATTGATATGGAACCCCCCTCGCGTCCCTCTCCGCTCCCTCCCGTCACCTCTGACCGACTCGGGGCCCACCTACCGGCACGCGCATACGCTTTCATGCCTGGCTATGGTTGCCTAAACCCCTTTCCTCCCACCTTCCAACGCTTGCAGCAGGTGAAGCAGTGCGTGTGGTATACGCATACATCCGTGGAGGTGGCCTCCCTTGTGCGGGTGTGAGCGTGCGTGTCGAGTCGCGTGCGCCGTCTTCACCGTCTTTTTCCTCCCCTCCCGCGTCCCTCTTCTCTCCCCCGTGTAGCCTAGCCCCTTTCCCCCTTCTCCCTTTTCGCCCACTTCTTTGACTGCCATCTTTTCCTCTCTTGAACTTTCCCTCTCGTGTACGCCCCCGTCCCGCCCAGTCTTTTGTGACCTTTTTCTCTTCCTCTCTCTCGACGTGCACCTTCTCTCCCGTTTTTGAACTTGGGCACCCCCCTCGTACTTTCCGTTGTACATCAGGTTCGCTCTGTCCTTTGGTCTCGGTTGGCTTATTAGCGTACAGGCGCGCCCCCCTATCTATCTGCGCCTGTGTGCTGCAGACAGCTGAGCTCCACCACTAGCCCACCTCCGCCCGTCCCCCTTCATTGCCCCTCTCTTTCTCATCCCCCACCGTGACACCGCCTTTCCCTTTCCCTATCCTCAACACATACCGGTGCACATTGCACCGTTGCTGATCAGTTCTCACCTTTACGCACGAGCTGCGTCTTTCGCGTTTACGCACTCCGTAGAAGCAGCCACGTGCACACAGATACAGACACGTGTCCTTCTGCAGCCCAGCACACCTTTTAGCCAAGCCCTTACACACAGTACATTTCTCGCGTCGCTGTGGGCACAAAAAGAAAAGGGGAGCAGGAGACAACGCGTTCTTCGCTTCTGCACACACGTGCACACGCACACGCACACGCACACGCCCCCCCGCCCACTCGCTGCTCAATACACACGCAGAGAGAGAGACGTGCTCACAAACGAAGGCGGGTCTCTCCTCTATCTGCTTTTCTGTTCGTCCATCCCTTTCAACTCCTCGAAAGGACTGTCCATGTGTGTGTGTGTCGTGCGTGGATATTGTGTGCAATGCGAGTGCCTCGCGACCCTGCCACTGCGCCACATATCCTCCTTTCCCCCTTCATCTTTTTCTTCCTTCTCTCTGTGGTGCTCACCCGTTCTCCGTTGTCGCGCCGGTCTGTTCGTCATCTCTCTCCTTCGTTGCCGTGTATTCTTACGGAGCTGCTGTTTTGAGCACTGCGTCCGCCTTCCCCCTCTTCCCTCTTGCGGGTCTCTTCCGCTCTTCACACGTATAACTCGATCTCTTCCTCCTCCCCACCTCTCCCTCGCTTAATCCTGTGACGCACGCCGAGCGAGTACGTTAATTTTTCGCCGCCTGTAACCCCTCTTACGCGCTCTCACTCTCCTCCGCCTTTGGCCTCGCTTACCGCGTTTCTCTTCTGCTTGTGTGCGGTTGCGGGCTGGCCTTCTTCGCGTTCTCTTTTGTCGTGACGATGCTGCGGTCAGAGGGGGAGGCAGCAGGCAGCCGCGGTACCGCCGGCGACGCAGACTCCGGTGGCCATCAGGAGAGAGTGTTGACGAGTCCTGAGAGCAGCGCCCCATCCTGGGCCACCGTACCGAGGAGCAGAAACATGTGTAGCCTTGTCGCCGCTACACCGGATGTAAACGTCAGCGACTGCCAACCGCTGCCGGCCCCACGGACCACGACGACGTGCCATCTAACAGCGAGCACCATCGTCGGGGTGCCGCTGCATCGAGTCTCTGCGTCGGATTTGTTGAGCCTCGCCGACACCAGAAATTCGCAGAGTGGCGCCAATGCCTCGGTCGTCTCCGAGGACCACCCGCTACCCTTGTTGACATCGTTGCCCTTCTCTACAGCACCACGGGTCATCAAGTCCGCCGGCAACACGGGCGCTGGAGTGGATAGCGGCACGGGGGTATCAGGCGCCGCCACCACGGGCGCTGCGACAACGACAAATAGCATTAGCCGGGCCACCTCGTTCGCTGGTCGCTCCATGACGCTACTGGAGCGCCGCAACAATCGCGAGCGCAGCGTTCTAAGTCTTTCATGCTTGTCAGGGCTTAATGTAGAGAAGCTGCAGGAGAGCATGCGGGACACAAGCCTGGTGCTCGATTCCCAAGCACCGGTACCGGTGCCGCAGGGGTGGTCCAATACAGTCGCCTCGGCGGCGCTCCTGAGTGACTACGCCATGCCATCTGTGCACGCGCCACCATCAGGGGCGATCCACTCGACTCCAGTGCCGAAAGCGCCTCCCGCTACCTGCCAGCCTCAGTCCCAGACACTGCAACTCCATAGCAGCGGCGACGACGACAGCGGCTCTCACCACAGCCGCCCCACCTCCACCTCAGATTCTAGAGCCGTCGATACAATCCCCGGCGCGCTGAAGGTGATCGGCTACAACATACTCGCGAGCCGGTTAGCATCTACGGACTTGTATCCCTCCTGTCCGCCCATGGCGTTAAGCGAGGAGTACCGACTAAGCCTCATCAAGGAAGAGCTCCGCCGTGTTGATCCGGACATCCTGCTCTTGGAGGAGATCAGCGTCGCTGTGCATGAGCGCACCCTCGGACCGTATTTGCGATCAGTGCTAGGGATGGAGGGGCATCACGTTGTCATCACGGACCGGGATGGCAACCCGCGCTGCGCTCCGCTGACGCAGGCGACCAAGACAGCAGCCGAGCTCTCGTCTGGGCTGGCGATGCCTTTAGGAGTCTCTTGCGGCACTGAAAGAAGGCCGAAATCGGCGAGCATCACTGCCACCGTAGCCGGGATGGCGGCTTGCAACGGCAGCTCCTCCGCTCGACTTGGCGCCGCAGGTGATGCTACGAAGAGACCCACAGACGCAGGCAAAGGCAACTTCTCGCCCCATCTGCCGCAGCTCGCCGAGCGGTGTTCAAGCGGCCGCTCCAGTCGGTTGGACAGCAGCGCTCGCGTCTCTCGCTTCCCTGCATACTCGTGCTCGACTCCGCCGAATCAGCAGAAGGGTGAAGATGAGTCGCTTCTTCTGCACCCGCAGCAAGCTCGCTCGCCGCAAGAGGATTCTTCGGGCTCCTCGCTCGAGGACACGCCCATCAGCACCAAAGCGACGGCGAACGAATGCGCGATGCAGCGCAGTAGCAGCACATCGAAGCCCACCAAAGATGCTGCTGCGCGGGCGATCCGGCAGACGAGTTCGCGGCTGCCGCTGCGACCGGCGGCGCCGACGCCGACAAATGGGTCGGCAGCACAGCCAACAGCGCTTCCACCGGATAAGGCGACTGAGGAGACCCTCAGCCACCGTCGAGTGGAGATGGATGGAGTAAGCATTTTTTACAAGGCGGCGCGGTTCCGCTTGCTGGAGGTGATGCCAGTACTCTTCAATCGTCTCGCCGCGGCAGAGAAGCGGCTGACCCGCTATGAACACGAAAAGCTTCAGGTGAACTCGCACAACGTAGCACTTGTCTTGGTGCTGCAGGACATGCAGGTGATCGGGGTATCTCGCATCTACGTGGTGGCGGCTGTACATCTCATCTGGCAACGCGTCAACGCTCAGCTGTGGCAGGCGCATCAGCTCCTGCGTGTAATGGAAGAGCTGAAGCTGAAATATTCCAAAGGCTACGTGGACCCCATCTACCCAAGTCACCGAGGCTCTGTTGCGTACGACGGGGCGGCTACCCAGCCGCCGAGCATGATTGACACCCCACTGAACCGAGAGGGAGCGCGGAGGTGCGTGCACGATGACGCCGCATCTCAGCCGCCGCTACCAACGGCGCTGCCGCTGCAGGTGCCGCGCACGCCGTCCGCGCGGCGGCAAAGCGCTATACCCAGCCGCACCACCACGAACGCCTCCGACCCCGCAGGGGAAAGCGGCGGTAGCAGCTTCTTAAACGTCATCACCGACCGCAGGCACGGCCGGTACGCTAGTGTGTGCTCTGGCGCTCCCTCATCCTCAACCACCGCCGTCACATGTATTATCGGTGGTGACTTCAACTCGGAGCGCAGCGGACCGGTCATGGGGTACCTGTGCACGGGCAGAGTGCCGCGCGGGGCGGAGGTGATGGAGTACTGGCGAGCACCACGATCAGAGTCACCAGTTCAGCTCGACCACACGGATGAGCGCTACACCGGTGGGGCGACCAGCAGAGAGGCGGCAAACGCGCTACTACCGACGCCTCCACTCCCACCAGCAATGCCACCGCCGGTGCTGTGTGGTGTGCAGAGCGCGGCAAGGCAGGAGCTGATCAGCTACTCTTTGCGCAATTCGATGCACTCTTCTTTATCTTCGATAGACTCGCTGCCGTTGATGCGGCCGCGCCGCGCGACCCAGTCTCCACCCCCCGACGCCGAGGGCCTCAGCGCCAGTGCTGCACCAAGAGGCCCAGGTACAGGTGAAGGTCTCTCCTCCCTTCATCCGCACACTCCGCTTAGCAAGCGGCCGTCGCATCTCTACCCGACACGTCTCCCGGACGGCGTGCAATCCCCGCGCAGTGGCGCAGCCGATCCACCCCAGAGGAGACGCGACATTTCCACAGATATTCCCGTCACCACCCCGAGGTCCGCACGAAGGTCTGGTGGCGCACCGAGTCGGCAGTCCGTTCCCGGGGCGGCCCCGCGCTTGAGCCGTGGACCTGCCTCTGCGACTCCATCCTCCGCTACCAGTAGCCTCATCGACATGTCGTGCCGCTCTGGGGATGATCACGGGGGTTGCGGTGGTGGCAGTAGCCTTTCAGTCGTTGCAGCGACGGCATCGACTCATGTACGGGGTACGATACCAGCAAGTCTTGCTTGTCGTCGCAGCTCTGACTCTCAGCCGCCCTTGCCACTGCCTTTGCTATCGATGAACAGGGCTGCGGCTAAGGTTAACGCTTCCCCAGCGCTCGCACGACGCGCCTCTTCGTCGCCTGAGCGTCAGAAGAGGGAAAGCGTCGTTCGCCCCGCAAATCAGCGCTCCTACGTACGGCGACGGACCTCACCGGACATCGACACGATCGACAGTAGCGTGCTGGAGCACTACGGTAGCCATACTGTCAGCGAGAGCGGGAGTATGCTGAGCGCTGCACTCGCCATGAGCAACGCGATGCGACTCACTCTACAGACCGGCAACGACACGCCCAGCCTGGAGCCAGGCGAATGCGACTGGGAGGACGTGGAGGGCCGTGGCCGAACTCCAATTTCGCGCCAGGTAACCTCCGGCACCTTCTCACGGCCACCGAGCCCCTCTGAGCGTCACGTGGCGCGGCGGGGCAGCTCAGCTGAGGCCTTGGCGAACGCAGAGGGGAACACCAAGCGGCGACATCGACACCATCTGCTAGCTCCCCGCGCAGATGCGGACAGCGCCGGCGTCGGCAGTGGTAGCGGCGGCTCTGCGGACCTGAACCTTGGATTAACAGGTGAGACCCGGTCCTCTTTCCAGGGAGATTTGGCGTCGCCGGCGTGTCCGCGATCGCGTCCGGTGCGGCGCCAGGCCGGCGCCGCATTCAGTATCGCGGCGCCCGTCTCTACTTCCCCAGAAGCGGTGCGTCATGTGCCCTCCCCGGCACAGCCGCAGCCGCTGTCAGAGGCCGAGTACGACGCCACGTCTTCCAACGCGTCTGTCTCGCCACCACCGGCGTCCTTCATGCGCCTGCCTAAGCTGATTTCCTACATCAACGGCACACCGTCCAGCCCGCCGGTATCTCTCATCGACGACGTTGCGCACACGATCCACTTGAGTGACGCCTATGCTCCGTACTGCTACCGCCATCCCTCGTGTGTTTCAGCGGTAAACCCGTCCACCAACATGGAAGGTAAAGTGCTCGACCACATACTATACGAGGACGAGCATGTTGTATGCGGTGGGGTACTCCGACTCGGAGAGCTTCAGGAGCTTCCGAATGCCCGGGTGCCGAGCGATCACTATATGATTGGAAGTGTGCTGATCCCAATCCAGGAACTGCACCGGGCTTGAGGTGTGGCTGTCGGAGTAAGCGGGTGGGGTGGGGGTGGGAAAGAGAGGGACAGGGCGGCGTGCGCAAACACACACGCGCACAAATCAGCAGAGGTGCGTGGAGAGGTCGATCGACATGAGTGAGGAACGCTGGACGCTGGCCGTTTTTCACGTTATGCCTCCCTTTCCTCTTTCTCGCCTCTGTCTCGCACCCCTGCCTCGCCGATTCGATGGTGCTCCTACCAGCTTGGCGGAGGTGCTGTAGAGGCACCAGTGACAGAGGTATCGCCTCAGAGAAGTCTGCAGGCAGACCTGTGCACCGCGATGTACACAAGCGTGCCAATAGAAGAACGGCCACCGGCATACGCGCGCGCGCCCACTTAAGGGCTATACACCTTCTATTCAGCAGGGGTCTAACCCACGCGTGCGTATAAGAGTAGAGACCTAATCATCTCATCCGCTTATATATAGTGCTATGCATTCATATGCATGGACGGATCCGCACCGAGTGAGCACAGCGCCCTGACGCCGAGTAGGGAAGAGGGAGGAGAGGAGGAGGAGACGGGAGGTCTTCGAAGACCGCGTTGAGGTGGCGACTGTATTTTTGCGTCTTTATATCTTGGAGAGGGGATGGTGGTGAGCGTTGGGCGGCCGAGGGAGCGAAGAAAGTAATCTGCTCTGGCCTGATCTACTTCTTACCTCTCGCTATGGCGGCTTTTTTCCCCTTTCGTATGCACTTAGATGCCTCTCTTCCGTTTTGGTTTTCTCTCCCTCTGCCCCCCTCTCTCTATCTCTCGCTTCCTCCTCCTCCTCCCAGGGAAGCTTGCATCCACGTGCGTTTCTGTCTCGCTCTCCCTCCCTCCCAGTTCTTGGCTCCTCATGCCTTTGTCGAGTAAGCGCTTGTATGTGCGTGTGTGTGTTTGTGTGTGCTCCCCCCTCTCTTCACCTCTCTATGTCTTCCATGTACTTCTGCCCTTCCTCTTGTCTGCCCTTTTTTTTGCGTGGGTTCTTTCGCTCACTTGAGAGCTGAGTGTCCAAACCTCTCTTGCCCCATTTTCGCCGTTGCGTATGTGTATTTGCCTCTCTCCCTCGACACACACACACATATATATACGCGTGCGTACGTGTCTCTCTCTCCATCTCTATGTGTCTGTGTTTGTGTGCTTGACCCGATCGCCGTGCGCTTTGCCTCTGACTTCTGTTTCTCATCCTTCCCTCTCCTTTTCTCTACTCCGCTGCCCCCCCGACGTCGCCCCAGCTGCGGTGGAGTCTGTGGCCTTTTGTCTGTCTGTGTCGGCCCTCTTCCCCCAGGCTCCGTCTATGTGCCCGTGTAACGAACCTGCGTGAGTGCTACTGTTTTGTGTTTTCCCCCCTTTTTCTTCCGTTTGTGTCCGCTCATGTTTCGCCCGTGCCGAGTGTCGTCTTCCCCCGCGTTTCTCCGTTCCCTTCTCCCCTCCCCCCTTCGCTCTCCGCGTGACCTCTGCGCTTGTCGTCCCACTCTCTCTCTCTCTTTCTCCCTCTCGTCCTTGTGTGGGCAGGGGGTGATGATGCGATAGAAAAGGGAGGCGCTCCGGCTGGACACCGGGAGCATCTGTTTGTTTGGGTCGGAGTGGAGGAAGGCGATGAGGGGCGTGGTATCGGCCGCTCACACCTCTCCTGCTCTCCACTTCTTCACACTTCTTCTTCGACGTGCCTTTTTTCGCGTTTTTCCTCCGTCTTGACCTCACCCTACCCGGAGATGACGCACCTGAAGCAAAAATGGGAAAGTACCCCTACCTCTCCCACACGAGCGCATCTCGCGCAGCACACGAGGACCGCCAAAAAAAACGGCAGACGAACGAGATATCGACTGATGGTAGGTGTGTTTAGTGATTCGTTGTCTTGCTGGTCCTTCTGCTGCGGAGGCGGAAGCTCCTGTTGAGCGTGCCGCTTCTCAGCGTGTTGTCGCTCATGAAGCTGCTCTTTCTCTCGTTGTTGTTGTTTTATTCGTGAATGCCTCGTGAGGCGTTTCTTCGTGCAACTGTCGCCCTGAAGCGTAATTATGTATGCCCCCACGCTTCCCATTTCTCTTCGGTTTGGTGCCTACATCCCTTTTTCCTGCCGTGTACTGTGCTCGATGGCGTCTTTCTCTCTCCTTGTCTTCGTCTTTGCCTCCCTGCCAGTGACCCTCTTCCGTTGTTTTCTGTTTCTCGGCCCCTTTCCGCCTCTCAACCTAACCCCACATGTACAGTGTTCACTACGCTTTTGGTTACCTGAGGTGCCACATCAATGCACTTCCTCTCTCTCTATCCGCTTTATCATGCCAGCACAAAGAAACCCATTCCGAATTCGAACATTGAAAAAAACAAAGAAAGGACACGGAGCGAACGGCGACGGAGGCGGGGTACGTGCGTGTTCTGCTCGGGGCGCAGGCACGCACGCGGTGTCTCCCTCCATTACTCGCTGCTCCTCTGGTGCGCTGCGCGAGTCCTCCTCGTCTACTCACCCCACCCCCTGTGCCTCTTCCCACCGTTGCCTGCGCCTCGCTCTCCGGGCCGATGAGGGTACGGCGCCTGCTTCACCCCATGCGCATCTCTCCCCTCTCTCTCTTTTGGTGGTTTCCAAATGTATTTCTTCCCCCTTTTTTCTGTTGCTCGACGAGGGAAAAAGCACTGACACATGACGCTTTTCCGGTCGCCCATACGGAAGCCGCGCACCTCAACCGCGGTAGTCCACAGCGCATACGTACGCCTGTGTTAGTGTGCGTGTGTGTTCTCTTGCGGCATCTTCTCGCTCCCCGTCACCCCATACGCGCATGCAGAGACGACTGTGCCACCTCGACACGGGCGCAGGTCCCTGAAGGCAAAGCGAACGAAGACAGACCCCTCCCCTCTCCCCTTTTTCTTTTTTCTTTTCTTTTCCTTCGCGAATGACTTCTTCCCGCAAGGGAGACGCCGTTGTGGGCTTCCGCGACGAGAGTACGCTGCTCAACACTGACGACCTCAAACATGCGTTGGACATCGCCGTCAACCTCGGCCACCCGCCCAGCGACAAGAGTCCCAACGGAACCTACCGACTCTTCGAGGTCCCGTTCACCTGCAAAAGGGCGCTGTGGGACAACTGGCTCGGCCACCGGCAGGGCGACGCTTTTCAGAATTTCACAGAGAGCGAGCGCGCTCGTGCAGTGCGCGGACTGCTCGTGAAAGCGCTGGACATGGACGGGGATGGAAGGATCACGCCAAAGGACCTCCAGCTCCTGTATGAGACCCGACTCACCTCCACGCTCACTCGCCACGAGGACACACTGAACAAATGGCTGCCACTCGCCGGACAGTGCGCTTTTGGGGGTTTGATGGGCCTCAGCGTGGGGGCGGTGGCGCGCGGCGCCTACAAGAGAAAATACCGGATCGCTGGAATTGGCTTTGCTGTGTACACGGGCGCGCAGTATCTCGCACAACAGAACTTTGTGAATCAAAGGCTACTGGAGAAGGCCTTTCGCGAGAAGGTGCGCCAGCTGGCAGACGTAAACGGGGACGGTGAGGTCAACAGGGAGGACATCAACGCCCTTGTGGAAAATCGAGTGAAGTTCGTCGCGACGAAATTAGGCCCCGGAGGCCTCGCGCCAGGAATGGCCGGGTATGCCTCACTCGCACTAGGCTTTGCGCGTGGCATCCGCGCCCTCTTAGGTTGCATGTGCGTAGCTGACTTCTTCTGTTCTGCCGTCTGGGGCGGGAAGCCTCGCTTCGTTACCTCTGCTTCACAGCATGTTGATTTTTTTCATCTCTCCCCCTTTCGCGTGTGCGCCTTGATGCACGCTATTCCTTCCGCTCACACCTCACAACGGTAGATGCTCTTCCCTATTTTTCCTTGTTTTTTCTTTCTCCCTCTCTAGGGCTTGTGGAGCCGAGTAGGACCGTCTCTCTCCCGCTCTCACGCTGTCCCGTCCCACCCACACACCCACCCACCCAGCATCTATCTCGTGCCACTCACTCGTCCACATACAGGGAGGGAGAGTGGCAGTGGTGAGATTGGAGACTGGAGTAGCTGCAGCGGCATTCAGAGTGCTGATCCGCACTACCACCCCGTTTCGGCTGCCACTCAACGAAGGGCATAGGTGGCGGAAGCGCTCCATGAGCCCATACTGGCAGCTCGGTGCAGAGGAGTGCCGCTTTGGGGGCTTGGGTCGCCGTAGACGAGGCCGCATGCGCACGTTTCATTCCCACTGCAGTGCTTCTTTTGCGTTTGCTCGCTGCATTTTTTTTTCGCGCGGCTGCCAACGATGTTGGTGCCGCGGTGCTGCCGTATGAAAGGGGTTAAGCGGCTCGCGTCTTTTCATATCTTTCGATTTCGCTCATGCATCGGGGCGGGAGTGTCACGCACGACAGGTGTGCGTGTGCGATGTTTACTTTTCTCCATGTCGCCGTGCTCGTCACTGTCGCCCGGCTATTCTCTTCGTTGGCTGCCGCCTATTTCTCTCTCACACACATACTCCTTTCCCCCACCTTTGCACTCGTCCGCAGCGCCTGGGACGGCGGCGGGTTGCCCCATCCCTCCACCTTTCGCCCCCCTTTTTATGCCCTCGCACTCTCCGATGTTTTATTCCCTGCCCCCTCTTCAGCGAACAGGAAGGCGACCCCTCCCCCATGTAAGGTGACCCCGCGATGGGCGAGATCCACACAAAGCATGGACAACGAAACACGCAGACCACTGTCTCTTAGCGGCGCGTTTCACTTCTGCATCGAGTGTCTCTCGTGACGGTATGGTGATATTCCCTGGGCGGATGGCCTGTATGGGCGGCCCTGCGCGCTGCTCTCTGAAGGGCTTGTGTGTCTGGGGGACGCGCGCGTGTACGTGTGAGGGGCCGTGAGTTACTGTTTGCGCAGACAAGTGAATGAAAAGGTGTAAACGTGTGGCCTGCTGCAGCGCACGCGACCACCTCGCGCTCTGCCGCCTCAGCGATGGCCAAGCGCGGACGCGCCCGCCCCGCACGCGCACAGAAAGGCTGAGGAGAAGCAGAGGGCGAGCGGCGACACCACTGCCACTGAACATGTCTCCCCCTCCCTCCCCTCGCCCACGCCTCGACAAAAAATACGAGCGAATCAGATACCGTTTCTTTAAGCAAGGCGACGCCGCCTCGGAGAAAGGGTTTCTCTTTGCTCTCAGACTGGCAAAAAGCGAGAGGGAGGCTGGGGAGGAAGAGGTGCGGTCCTTGATGCTGCTAGTGTCTAAGACACGTGCTGCTGTAACCCCGCTCCTCGTGCATGAGTGCACGCTGTACCCTATGCAATGGGACCGACGCTCAGCTTTCGAAAGTGAAAAAAATCTTCTTTCTTTGGCCACACCCTCTGCTGATCACACTCCCACGACCCCGTGACACTGCCCGTTGCCAGAGCGAAAAAAGGAGCAAAGCGTGCTACACTTAGTGTCATGCTGGTGAGTGCTGCACTGTACGCACGTGCCCTAGTGGATCGCAAGTCCCCACAGCTGTGGGGTGCGCCTGGAGCACCGATTATTCGCATGCGCGGCCACCACGTCGTGTGGAAGTTTCAGTCCTATGATATCTTTGTGGAGCACACGCACCGGCGGCGCAACTCCGACATCCGTCTCCTGCACTACCTCGGTAAGCACTGCCCTCACCCACAAAAGTCACTTTGGTCTCCCGACACCCCGGTCACGCAGGATCGCCACTTGTTTATGCTGACGACGGTTGACGTGGACGCCTTCAAGTATTGGTTTGGTGTCAAGCGATGCCGTCTCTCTGTGGGGCCGTGGAACATCCTCGCGAAATCGGGGCTGCTCCCGCCGTCTTACAAGCAGAACTCAAAGATTATGCCGAAGCCGATCTTCGACAAGGAGAAATTGATGAAGTACTATTTGGCCAATCGCAAGGACCAGCGCCAGGTGGAGCGGGAGGACTATCTCAGCTACAAAAATAGCATGACGAAGTCGCCAGAAGAGCGTGCGGCAGAACGACCGGTGGCGCCGTTTCTTTAGCTCCTCCTCGACCCCCTTTCTCCTCTATGAAAGCGGCGACGGCAGCAGCGGCATCCAAGTGCGTGCGATGGACGATGGCGGCGAGGGTTGCGTTTGTGTGTGTGTGTGTGGTGCACGTGTGTGTATTTGCGACGCGCGCGCTCTCTCCATCATTCTCCACGTGTTTCACCCCTCTGGTGCCGTCATATGTTTTGTGTCTCGCCGTCTCGGCGTTTCGCTCTGCGCTTGGGGGCTGGTGTGCACGCGCGACACGGATGGTGGCAGGCTCGGTGGAGGATTTGCGTGAGCCACCCTCCTGAAACAGCAACACAGATATCCATGAAGAAAAAGGCGGAGTCGGTCAACACGACGCTGTCGTCAGAGAGGGGCGCCACACAAGGCGTCCTCCGCTGCAGCCGCATAGAAGGACAGTGATGTTGATGGCGCAGCAATATGTGCATGTGGGTGCGAAAAAGAGGAGGACGCGAGCGAATATGTGCTTCTCCACGCGTTTTTGTGCGTGACTGGCGGCTTCCTAATGATCGCTACGCACTCTCATTTTGTCGAGTGCACACACACACACACACATGCACGAGTAAACTGCACGCGTGATGAACGCGAGGTGCTCGTTTCGCCGACGGGTCCACGGCACAATCAAGTACGCGCCACTCGAATCTGTCTCTCCGTTGCCTTTCCTATTATCTGCACCTTACACTCCACGCTTCCCTGTTCGCATCTCTGCGTTCCCATACCTTTCTCTCTCTCTTTTTTCTCTCTCTGTCTGTGTCTGTGTCTGTGTGAGTCGTCCTAGTACGCCCGCCCTCACCTCGGCTGTGCCTTTGCCGTTCTCTTTCAGTCTCCCTTCCGCTGTGGCGGTCACCTTGAGTATCCGCGTGTTGCTGCCGTCGTCGCCATCGCTGGACCGCCTTTCGCCCGACGTGCCCCCCTTCAGCTTTGCAGTTCATCAGAGCGGCGAGTCCTTTTCACAGATCAATTTTTTTCTTTGCTATTTCATTCCGGCTTCGTTCCCTCTGCCGGTGCCCGGGTCTCGCCCTCTCTCCTTCCGCGCTCTTCCCCACCGCCGGTGCCAGCTCCTCTCGACCACCTCACTCACGGCGACAACCATAAACACTGCATTTGCATCCGAGAAGAATGGAGTCGCCTATAAACCCCGCCGTGTGGCAGGTGCTCTTCAATGCTGCCTTCGGCACCCTCTCCGCCGCCACTCTCTACTCCGTCTACCACCAGAGGTACGACATGGAGTCGGCTCAGCAGGCGGCGTTCCTGGACCTACGCAAGGCAGATTCCGAGGAGGACCGTGTTGCGAAGCTGACAGAGTTGCAGGCAGCATGCAAACCGGAGGCGGTCCGCCGCCAACCCTCTGCTCGCATGAGCGCACTCAAGCATGGCGCTCCGATTGTGCAGATGGCGAAGCTGCAGAAAGATGGCTCGAACGTGGCAAGTGTTCGCGTAGCCGTCAAGGTTATCTTGTACATTTATGGCCCCGACGCTGAGGGCCGGCGTAAGCTAAACAGTCTCGACGGCTACAAGGTACTGCTGACGACTCTGAGCGAGGCACAGCGACAGGGACAAGAGGACTTGATGGAAGAGGTGGCGCAGGCGTTGGATACGCTGACAGAGGTGGACGACTCCGAGGTAGTCCTCGACACAGACGTGCCCAGGGGCAGCGAAGGTACCGCAACGCTGGCTCGCTTGCCGGCCACCGTGAAAATGTTGCGCATCCTCGACCCGGAAGGCTCCGTCATCTTTCTCTCATCTCTTACCGGCATCTTTGCGAACATTTGCACCCTCGCTGAGGGTGCAGCCAACATTGGCGGCGGTGTCGATGGGCACAGCGGCATGTCTTTCTTCTTGCGACTACTAGACCACTCCAACCGCCGCGTCGTAGCGAACGCGATCACAGTGGTGCGCTTTCTCGCTCGTGCGCAGGTTTGCCAGGAGGAGCTCATCGAGGAAGAGAATTTGGTGCGCCTGGCCGAAAATTTGCATGTAACCGGCGAACCGGTGGTCGTGAACTCTATCTTGACGATCATCCTGGTGATGGCCGGCAGCAAAAAGTACGGCGAGGCCTTCTTCTCGGGCATCGCCTCCAGCACCATTCCCACCACCCTCTTCGAGTTGTGGACGCGCTTTCCTGAGAAGTCGCTGCGCAGTCGTGCGGAGGTACTCTCGCGGTTGCTGTTGCGCATTCCGCAGACAGCACCCGTCGTTGCTGCCCTTTTCGAGCGCTTCCGTCCCCAACTAGAGGAACGTCGCCGACGGGATGAGGAAGAGTACAAGCAGCACATGCAGCAGATGCAGCAGAACCAGATGATGCAGCGGATGATGATGGAGCAGATGGGAATCGACCCGTCCATGATGGGATAGGCGCAGGAGTGCCTGGGGCACACCTGGGGTGTGCCGTGAAGCTTCCTCAAGCGAAGGAGCACATCACGCTGCAGTCATGCCTCCTCGAGGTCCGTTGGGAAAACCGCGTACATATGGCTGCGTTGTTAAAGTACGCTTTCAGGGTATGGGCGCATGCGGGCCATGCCGTGCAATCGTCGTCGCCTCTGCCCACATAGTTTCTTCTCTTGGGTTGTCTTTCTCTCTGTGCATTCGGCCGCTGTTTTTTCTTGGTGATGCTCCCCCCTTTTTTCTTCCTGATTGGCAGCGTTGTGCATTGCGACTGCGACAGCGTCTTCCCTCGAGAGTGATGGTGGTGGTGGTGCAGTGGATAACCTTTTTATGGGTTCTTTTGTGGTAAGTCTGTGCGTGCGTGCGCATCTCTGTTGCTCTCTTGCATCGAAGTCGGATCGAATGGATGATGCACTGTGTGCGCTGTGTTTTTTTAAGCCCCGTAAGGGAAAGAAAGGTGCATGCCGCGTAGTGCCTGCCCCTTCCTCCCCTCCATCTCTGGACTGATTCCGCACACACATATATATATATATGCGCATGTATATGCGTATGTATGTGTGCGCGCATGTGCACTCTGTCTCGAGGCGGTGAGTACAGTGAAAGGAGCAGAAGGTGGGGACGAAGGGGGTCTGCGGCACACTTTGGCGAAGGGAGTGAGAGGCCTAGCTGGGGCTCGCGGGGAGGAGGAGCAGAGAGGTGGTAAGGTGGCCAATGAGTCGATGCAGAGAAAGAGAAGTGTAACCGAGGAGACCGTTACGCGTGCGTGCTTGTGTGTGGCGCGTGCGTCGGCGCAACACGCCGCGGCTTCTCCCTGTGAACTCTCACCGGTACCCTCTTTCCTTCCGGCTGCCCCTCCCGCCGGCCCCCAGCGGGGCTCGGAAGGGGGGACGGGAATCGATGTCAGCATGGCCTTCACGATCTGTCCCTTGCCCTTCATTTGCGTCTCGCCACGAGCCATCTCTGCCTTCTGCCCATCAAAGTCGTTCTCTCTCCGTCTCAACGCACGGCCCACCAGGGGGGAGAAGGTACTAACGGACCGACAGAGAGAGCCGACACGATTGGCGCTGAACTGATATGCGGAAGGATTAAACGAAGCGCATGAGGCACACTGGTTCTATCCACATGGATGGTGCATGTATGGATACCCTCGCCTCTGTCGAGAGGATCTGCTAGAGCAGGCGGGGGCCGCTTCTGTTGCACTCTTGGGCTCTCTGAACCGAACAAGCAAGCAGCGCTTCCTCCATCTCCCCCCTGCACGCACCTTTCCAGAAGGCGCTGTGACATGCTCATCAAACGGTACGGGAGAGGGGCCACGGACACGGTAAGCGATGCACTCTCAGCTCCATCCCTCTCTCCCCCGTCTCGGTTCTTTCTCTGGTCTGCCCTTTTCGTCCTGACCGCCTCCCCTCCCCCTCCCCGCCACTGCCCTCTCCCGAAGTTGTTCTCCCCTCCTGCACGCGCAAAGAGCCAATTTATCGCCTACGCACACGCGCGCCACTCTGCCCGACGCGGCTGCTTAGTCGTTCGCGCGCGCCCTTTTCTTCAACGAGACCCCTCCCCCGTCCCTCTCTTCCATCATCGTTGACACTGAAACGCAGGGCACCGACGGCGCATGGAAGATCAGGGGGAACCTCTGCATCGAAATGTGGCGGAGGAGGCGGCAGGCGAGCGCGTCGCCGAGGCATTGGCTGAAGAGGAGGAGGCGGTACCGCTGTGCCAGCACGACGATTACGATGCGAGTCTCTCTCTGGCCGATCGTGAGGCCAAGTGGGGTTTCACCTTCAGCGAGCTGCAATCCGCTGTGAAGGTTGTTCGGGTGCTGTTCCACAATCCTGCCCTCTACGTCGGCGACCCTTACCTCTCTGACAGCCGCCTCTACACAATGATCACCCGTGACCGGAAGACGAAACGGGAAAACCGGAACGTTTTCAAGGCCATCATGAATGAGGAGAAGAGTCGTCGAAAACGCTACCTGCGCCAGCAGGACATCGATGCGGTGCGCCGCACTGCCATGAAGCGTGAGCGCGACGATGCGCTGAGCGCGCTGCTTCTGACAGGCAGCGAGGGGGCTGGGGGCAAGGTGGCGCCGCTCTTGCTAGAGGAGAGGCCGAAGGCCCCCGAGGTGATGGGCAACGATCGCGGCGACGACGACTTGAAGGACAACCTTGCTGGCGCCGGTTCTGCAGCCAACGGCAGCACTGCTGGTAGTGCGGACAGTGCGAGCCTCTCGTCATCGGAGAAGGAAGTGCTGCGGCTTGTGGGTGCCTTTGAAAACCTTCTGCGCCTGGAACAGGCCCTGCGAGGCGAGCGAGTGGAGGGTTACGAGGGTGACTGCAGCGCTGGTGCCGCAGCTGCGGCATCACCATCAGTGACGAGCGCGCCCGTCACCGGCGGAGAGGGTGACCCGTCTACGTCAAGAACATCTTCCTACTCTGCTGCGAAGAAATTGCGCACGGAGACGGAGGAGCCAACGGCCGCCCCGGCCACGGTGCTGGACTGGATTGTGATCACTCAGCTCACCGCACAAGTGTACCGCTACTTGCCGCACCTGTACGGGTCCCAGATGCCGCCACCTTTGTTTGACGGCGCCATTCCGGTGGACGCCGTTAGCTCCCCTCTTGTAGTGCGCAGCTATATTCGTGGTATGAAATGTTATGTGGCACAGCGTGCTGCGGCGCTGGTGCACCTCGCGCCCGAGACGTCACCACCCGATTTGTCGATTGCCTCCGGAAGAACGAAAGCCGTGCCGCTTCGCTCCCTGTTAACCTCGACGCATCGCGATGTGATTGTGCGAACCCCTGTTGCCGAGCTACGCTCTATCGCCGGCCTTCGTGCGTTGATGGAGGGCGACCACCCCAGAACAGCTTCCTCGCAAGTGATGGCTGTGGTGGACCTGCCGCTGGATGACCTGCTGCGAGCGCTTGAGCTGGTGCTGCTAGAGGGGGCCACGGACGAGCGCTTCTGCCCAGTGCCCGCGGTCGCTGATGGCGATGCGGAGGAGAAGGAAGAGCGCATGCGCACGCGGCCGCTTTGCGTTGCCGAGCAAACGCTGCACTGCTTTATCGCACGTCGCGTATACGGTTCTGCCAAGGTGCGCGGCTGCGGCCCTTCGCCGGTACTGATTCAACGCAGCCCCCCCAACTCCTCGTCCGAGGAGCCGGAGGGGTACTGCGTCTACGACGATGTGCAGCGCTACGCGGTGGAGCACCATGAGGATGCCGCGCAGTTGCGGCTGAGCAAGTTTATCGGGTGCCACATATGCAAAGTGCGCTACAATCGCCTCCACCCGTACTACTACAGCATGTGCCACCTCTGTGGCGAGTACAATTACAACAAGCGCCTCATGGCGCGCGACCTACGTGGTAAGACGGTGCTCCTTACGGGCTGCCGCATCAAGATCGGGTACGCGATGACACTCTCGCTGCTTCGCTGCGGTGCCACGGTGCTCGGCACCACCCGCTTCATCCACGAGGCAGCGGCGCGCTTTCAGCAGGAAACGGACTACACCTTATGGAAGGATCGCCTGCACCTCTTCTCGCTTGACCTGCGCGACATGTGGGTCGTCACGCAGTTCTGCGCGTTTGTGCGGCTGCACTACGGAAAACTCTTTGCCATCATCAACAACGCAGCACAGACAATCGCGCGCACAGCGCAGTACACGGAGCACCTCCGCCGCATGGAGATGAACCCGCCAGCCGCCCTGCATGCCCGCATCCAGCACGATCGGCGCGCAGCCGAATGGTACAATTTTTTCTGCCATCACTCAACGGTCACAGTCGGGCAGCCGCTATCGATTGAGTACCACCCGGCCACGCAGCCTTTTCTAGGCGCAAATGAAGCGGCTCACCACGGCGCTACGGACGAGGAAAGGAACGGTACGAGCGTGGCGCCGCAGTCTGGCGTCGCTACGAGCGCAGTGTCACCACTGGCGGACGGCAACGCATTGGCCGTGCATGTGGGGTGTGACCGCACCCTCATCTTTGACCGCTACGACACGCAAGCGGAGGAGAGTGACCACCGCGAGAAGAACTCGTGGGTGATGAACCTCGCTGAGATACAGGGCGGCGAGGCGGCGGAGGTGATGGCTATCAACGCCCTCTCCCCTTTCATCCTTAACGGTCGTCTAAAGAGGTGCTTAATGAACCGCGAGGGAGACGCGGTGCCGAACGAGCCGCGCTTCATCATCAACGTCTCGGCGATGGAGGGGCAGTTCTACCGGTTCAAGCAAACAACACACCCGCACACGAACATGGCCAAGGCGGCGCTTAACATGATGACGCGCACCAGTGGCGACGACTACGCCGCAGACGGAATTTACATGAACTCGGTAGACACGGGGTGGATTACAGATGAGTCGCCGAAGCTGAAAAAAGATCGACGGGCGGAGCAGTTTATGCTGTGCCCACTTGACGAGGTGGATGCGGCAGCGCGATGCCTGGACCTCGTCTTCACCAACAGTCGTATGTACGGCATGTTCTACAAGGACTTCAAGGCGATTGCCTGGTGACCCCGATGACGGCTGCGGCGGGAGGCCGGTGAGGGGTGGTGCTCTGCGGCAGCCGTATGAGTGAGATCGCAGGGAGGGAGGGCCTAGAGGCTATAGCGCGTGGACGTGTTTCATACTTGCAAGCCTCATCTCACACTCCCTTCCCTGTGGTGGCGGCCGCCGCTTCGGCTCTCACGAATTGATGACATGACCGCTGTGTTTTTGGCGGATCCCTTCACAGCGGAAGGCTACGGGCCGTCTGCCTCCGTGTACGAGGGAGTGCCGTTGCCGGCCATCTCTGTTCCTCTTTCAAGATGCTGTAGCCTTCACTGCCCTCGCTTCTTTCCTCCTCCTCACCGATGCAGACCCACACAGGAGGATGCAGAAGCGATGCGTGCCTGTGCCCTTGTTCGATAAATCTGACGTAACTCTTTACTGCCTTTCAAGGAAACAGAGCATCTGTTGCACTATCTCCCCCCTTCCCCCCTCTCGCTGTCGAGTGAGGGTATGCCTCTATGAGCGTGTACCACCCTGCGCAGGTGCATGTTGTGCGGCGCGCCCCTCCTGCTTCTCCATCTTCTTTTCCGGCGCCCTCCCCTCCCCGACGTACAGGGGGGAGGAAGAGTGCGCACGGCGACGGTGCTAGACGGTAGTGTTGGTGGTGGCGAGCCTGAGGAGCGTATGCCAACAGAGAGATAGCTGCTGCTGCTGGGCTGATGCAACAACAGAAAGCCTGAAAAAAGGGGGCGCCCTTGACGGCGTTTTTCTATCGATGCAATGCGCTGCTGTCTCTTCATGATGAAAGGACGTGGGAGCGTTGCAGTCTCCTCCAGCCGCCCCGTCCTCATTGCGTACGCCGCGCCTTTGAGGACGTCTTCCGCTCTTAACATTTTGACGTGCTCTCTTTTTCACTCGCTTGCACGCCCTCTTTGTGGGTTGCTCGTGCCATCTCGCTTGCCACCGAGTGGATACATGTCATCGACTCCGGCCTCTCGGAGGACCTCTGTCTCTCTGTCTCTCTTCCTGGCAGGCGCGCTCTGCACATACGCGTGCTGCCATCTCTCTATTGGCTGCCCACATACCTCCATTTCCTCCCTTCTTTTTACTCTCGTGGCTCAGGCAAGATGGCATCCGAGTACGCCGCCGCGCCTCGTGAGCCCTTCACCATGCCTCGCCCAGGCTCCAAATTCTCTGAGCCTGCGGTGAAGTGCATCATCAAGGAAGTTTGCGAGGACATGGTCGGCCCGGATCGGCCGTACGTCTACGAGGAGGCTCAACCGCTTATCAAGGACTTGTGCGCTGAGATTCAGCAACGGGCTGTGCGCCTGGGCTACGAACGGTACAAGCTGGTCACCCACGCGATAGTAACGGAGGCCTCTAGCCAAGGTATGCGTATCGCTTCGCGTTGCCTGTGGGACCCTGAGACGGACAACTACGCGACCTATACGCACTCGACGCAGTATATGCACGTCACCATCGTCGTCTTCGGCGTTTACTGGGAGTAGAATAGAGAGGAAAGGCGCGCCAAACAGGCGATGGGGTTCGGCCGAAGCGCGAGGAGAAGCTGGCGCGAACGCGTGCAGATGGAACGCTGGCAGGGTAGCGAGGAAGGGGAGGAACAATGAAGGTCTCATGCTGTCGTCTCCGGCATGTTCTCAGCTTTCGTGCATGTGTGGGTGCCACGTGCATTGCTCTGCCCTTTGTGCCACTGATCCCTCCCCTCCCGTCTTCTCTCCAGTGGCCGGTCGCTCGCGCTTCCCGTTTTTGGTGCACCTGCGCTCACATTAAAAGGAGAGGACCGCGATGTGCTCCCGCTGCGTGTGCCGCTGATGCTGCTGCACGGGTCTCCTTCACGCCCTTTAGCGTGTTTGCGGCGCCCCCGGCGAGGAGGGGCGATGACAGAGGTGATGGGTGCGCCTATTTGTGCCCATGTTCGTGCATGAGCGGCCGCATCCAAACGACAGATGGCAGTCTGGCTCGCCTGGTGCGATTTTTCATTGACGGGTCTTTCTGATGTACAAGAGAACGCGCACGTAATCTGCCCCCCTCCCCTGCCCCTCCGGCCTACTCTGGCCCTGCACTGCTCTCTTCTTTCCTTAGGAATACACACGCGCGCCTCTCTTTCTCTATTTATGTATGCGCGCGTGTGTGTGTGAGGAAGGGGTGCCCCCTTTGAGAGTTGCAGAATACGGCCGACGCCCCGAGCACTTTGCAGTGTGGAGGTGGTGACAGGGACAGCTGTACGCATCGTCACCTCAATGCTTATGTGTCCGCAGCGCTTTCTGTGCACCTCATCCTTTTTCCTCTCGGCCACCTCCTCGGCTACCCGCACATCCTCCGGGGCTGCCGTCCTTGCTTTTCCTCCTTGTGCTCTTCTCTGCCGCATCGCGCGCAAACAAACACCGCGCACGACGCATGCCAACCAATGTTGTGTGCACACGCAAACAAAATGACGACCACACGTATGGACACGCGCTGACAGGGTGTACCGAGTGAACCTCTCTCTATTTATCTCACTATGTCCAAGAAGCAGGAAGTCAGGGAGTACGGCCCGAACGTGAAGAAGGGCGACCTTGTGTACGGCGTCGTGCACATCTTCGCCTCTTTCAACGACACGTTCGTCCATGTCACGGACATGTCCGGCCGCGAAACGTATGTGAAGGTCACCGGCGGTATGAAGGTGAAGGCTGACCGCGATGAGTCTTCCCCCTATGCGGCTATGATGGCGGCGCAGGATGTGGTGGCCCGCTGCAAGGAGTGCGGCATCAACGCCCTGCACGTCAAGATGCGTGCTGTCGGCGGTGTTCGCACCAAGTCCCCTGGCCCTGGCGCCCAGGCCGCCCTCCGCGCTCTTGCCCGCGCCGGGATGAAGATTGGCCGCATCGAGGATGTCACCCCGATCCCGACCGACTCCACCCGTCGCAAGGGCTCCCGCCGTGGTCGCCGTCTGTAAGGCACCAGGCATGTGCCTGCAGATCGCCTTTCGAATGCAAGTCCGTCTCCGGCGGATAATTTGGTGTCGATGCGTGCACGCTCGCAGTGCCCTTTGATGAGCTCCCATGCAAGCGCTTGTCTCTGTGTGCTCGGGGCGTGGGTGCGCGCAACAGAAGAACAGAGGTCGCATGCACACACAGACACACACAGAGATGCATCCGCACCCGTTTAATCGCCAGAGCGGGCTCATCGGCAGCGATCTTGCCCCCAAAGGGGGAGTGGTGGTAGTCGCGTACTGGTTGAGCTATCCTCTGCCCCCTTCGGAGGTGGGCGGTGACCGTGGCGATGGGCGACATTTCGTGCTATCGCACGTTGGTGATCTTGCGCCGGTGCCGTCGCTGGTACGCAGTCCGCACTGAGTTCCTTGTGGTGGTTACGCCCCATCGTCGTTTCTCGCGTCATTTTGTCTCTGATTTTCGCTTCCGTTCGCTTCATTTCTGTCGCTGCCATAGGACGTATATCATTCCAACAAACAAATGCGCACGAGAGAGAGAAAGCGTGCCAGGAGACGACGAAGGTCAGAAGAGCAGCACTCACACGTGGGGCATCTGCGGGGCTATGCCGTATCCTGCAGGAAAGCCGGGCCCTGAACGGCTTCGGCCCATGCGCGTCTGAATGTGTCGAGGTGCGTGTGCACCTCCGCATTTGCCCTTCGGAGGAAGGGGGGAGGAGGAGGAGGGTGCGCGCGACGGTGTATGGAGGGAAGCGGGAAAGTGTGTGAGCCGCCCACGCACACTACACGTAGACGCCTACTAGCGAGGAAGGGCTTGCTATTTTCAGCAGAGAAACGGAGGAGCGGAGTCGCACGCGGTGCAGTCGCAGTGGCAGAGCTGTGCAGCATGCGCTCCTGGCGGTCATGGCCACCTCATCCGTTTGTACCGTTCTGCTTCGGCACAGTGTGCTGCCCTTTTCGATCTCTCTGTTTCTCCACCCTTCCCTTGCCATCGTCGTGCCTGCGCTCTCATGTCTGATGCGCTCGATATGTTTACTCCTTTCCCCCCTCTCTCTCCTTCATGTCTTCCTTCCCTTCTTCCGTGCGTGGCGTTGCCTGCACTCTTCACGGCGCTGTGTGCGTTTGGATGGGCTTGGTTTCGTCCACCGGCCGCACCCCCACCCTCATGCAGTCCTTCTCGGGGATACGTTCACCGCTTGTTTCCCCATTCCCTGTCTGGACTCAGTCGCGCACGCCTATTCACTTCACCGATACGAAAAAGAGCTCTTTTCGTGTCAGCACCTGTGGATCTGTCCCTGCTGCGCGCGCCCGTCGACGTTCGTGATCGCGCGGCATCCACGTAAGTGCGCCGGCAATCATCGCTGTGAAGCACAAGCGCTCACAAGGATTGCATTCACGCCCGCAGAGTCGCGAAGAGGCGCTCCCATAAAGAACAAGACGAACAATGAGTGCGAACGTGAATTTCTCAGCTAGCGCGAGGATGGCGAACGGGGCGCTGTCAACAGCGGCCGCTTCGGCACCGTTGGTGCCCACCTCTAAAAGCAACGCACCGGGCTCGGCCAAGAGCAAGAGTCACATGATCTTGCCCTATGAGGTGCTCTTCAACCTCTTAGGTCGCCGGGTGACAGTGCTGCTCACGAGAGGTTACCAGGAACTGGAGGGTAACTTGGAGTCTGTAGACAGTGACAGGGGCGACATGCTCTTGTCCGAGGTGGTGCGCTACACCTGGGAACCTTCGCGCTCACGAGATGAGGAGACCGCCGCTGCTGCCGCAGGTGCGGGACAAGGCACATCTGGCGACGGCACTGAGGAGGACGCGTTTTGCAGGTGCTTTGGTGGGGGTCAGCGCCGTGAGCTGAGCCGGTGCCGTCAAGCGATGGTCAACAGCTCATTTGTCGCCCTCGTCACACCCACGCTCTTCATACCAGTGTAGCGGCTGCGAGTGCGGCGAGCACGTAGACGCGTGCGCCCCTTTGGTATCCGGCATCGCAGTGCCGGCTTGTGGCGCGAAGGGGGGAGGGGACGGCTCCGTGCGGCTGCGGATAAGTGGCCCCTTTTTGTGTATGTCTCTGTGTGTATGCGTGTGTCTGTTCTTCTCTGGCGCCTCGCTCCTTGGCCTCCCTCCTCTATGCATGCTGGGGTGCGCGTAGTGCGGGGGTGGAAGCGGACTGTTTTGCAGGTCGCATCGGTCCTCTGTCTCTGTCTCTCTCTCTCTCTCGCTCAGCCGCTATGTTGCTGTTATGCGCTCGACACGGGTGAAAGCGGTATTCGCTACCGGAGGCGGGGATGGACAGCGCCAAAGGAGGAGCCTTCAGGGAGGATGGCACGGCGGCGACTTGCCGTCGCGCCCCTGCTGTTGCAGGTGAGCGAGTCCATCTGCGGAGAGGTGCTTCTCCACTACACCAGTTCCTCTCACCAACTCTTCCTTGTATGCTTGCAGGAGCTTGTCTGCCCTCTACCTCGCAGCTCTGTGCCATTCATCGTCTCCTTCCCGTCACCCATCTCCTCCCCTATGCGACGAGCGCGCCTCACGGCGTTCCCTTTGTACCCCTTTTACCGTGCCACTCCTCAAATTCTTTCGCTTCCACCACTGCGGCTGGTGTGGTGTTTGCTGTTGCTACTGTTGTGCGGTGTGTGTGTGTGAACCTGGCCGTGGTGGCTCCACGAAACCTTTGCTTCCTTTGGAGAGAGAGCCGCACCACATCTTTGTCCCCCCCGCTCCTTCCCCCGTCTTCCTCTTTCTCTCTGCCCTCCCTTCCCGACCTCTCGGCCTTCACTTTACCCCCCCCAAACAATCTCAGCATTGCATCCTTGACGCTGCGTGCGTTGGTGGACGCGCTCAAGCCTGCGCCCTTCTCCCTCCACGTGACTCCGGTGGGGATCCGTTGCGGCAGTACCTCACGTAAAGGTTGTATGTCTCGATTACCGAACCGGTTATCCGGTGGCATTGCCCGTGCCAACCTGGTGAACCATGACGCTTTTGTCAAGCCCATGAGCTTGAACCCCTTCCTTGGCGCCGTTCACGATGGCATCAGCACTGGCTACCACCAGGGCTTTTCAGCCAAGCCCATTCATTGGCTGTACCGCTTTCGCTACAACCTTCTTCCGCAAGGCATGTCTGGTGGCTTCTTCTCGCGCAACCCTTACGGCCGCTTTGTGCACTGGCTTGAGGTTAGCACGATCGAGAAGGTGCGATTGCAGCTCATGACGGTGGAGTCAATGCCCGTCTCGGTGCTGGTCAGTATTGTGGTCGTTTACTCGTTGTGGTTCTCGTACCGCCTCGCTTTCCTGCACCCCGACATCACCCTCTACAACCTCGGCCTGTGGTCCACCAAGCCGTGGGTGCAGCAGCAGCGCTTCAACAAGAAGATCGACATTGACCAGCCAGTGTACCGCTGGGTTCACCGCGTGCCAGAGTTCCTGATCAACGACCCAATCCGTGAGATGTACAAGCTAAAGATCGCCGCGAACGACCCGTATCTGGAGTACCTGCGCAGCATCGGGCGCGAGGAGGAGCTTACCGTGTACGAGAAGGACCGCGCGGACGGGGCTGGAAACATTCGTCCGCTGAACATCGGCCATGAAGACCGCAGCGGTCACAACCCGGGCCCACTGACGGCAGGCCACGGTATCTAGGAGCGCGCTAGTGGGCCTTTCGCGTACAGGTTGGACATAGGTGTTCCCCCTTTCGCTTCACGCTTTACATGAGAGCACGGTGGCTCTGACTCACGCAAGCGTCACCGCCGCGACGACTTCGCTCTCTACCGCGTGTGTTCTGGTCTGAGATGCCGTGCCTGCTTTCTTTTTCGTGGCGCCTGCATAGGCCACAGAGAGAGGGAGTAACGCGCAGACAGGCAGGCAGACCGATACGCCCCTACGCAACCATACGTACCCGCTTAGTCGCATCACCCGCCATGCTTCTTTCATCGGTTGGAAGCGCTTTGTGGCAATGGTCTTCGCTTCCTTTTTTTCGCTCTATTTTCCACCGATTTTCCACTTGACAACGGCACCGTTGCACGCGAACCTTTTTGGTCTCGCTGTTTCCTCAGCCCCCCCTCCTCCTCTTCTTTGCCCTCACCCTGCCCCACCCCTCCTCTCCCCTTCCCCCTCACGTCGTCGTTCACATGGCCTGCAGCGGCACCCCCTCACTCCCGACTCGCACACTTAGACACACCATTTTTTCAGGGTGGTCCCCGAAAACAGGCATGCATGTTTGCATGAGGGGCAGAAGGAATGCATGAGCGTGCTAATATACAAGCACGCTCATGGACAAGGACATCCACACGCGTGTGCGAGTGTGTGTGTGTGGAGGAGGGGGTCGCAGTGCGTAGGAGAGGGGAGGGAGATGGGATGTATGTACGCAGTCAAGTCCCCCAGTCTCGAACACATAGAAGACGGAGCAACTCTGTTGCGGAGAGTGAAGGAGGCCGTACGAAAAGCGGGGGCAAAGCTGCGAGATGTGCGGTACGTTCTCCTCGCTCACGCCCGCAAAAAGAGCCCCACCCCACCCCCACAAACTTATTCACGCACAGAGAACGGAGATGGTCATACATCGCATTATTTGACGAAAAGGGACTGGCCACGAGGGTAACGGCCGCGCAAGGCTGCCGGGTGAGAGGGCTTCACCGACGCTATTTTTGTTTTCCTGCTCTTCCCCTTTCCCCTTATCACTTAGGGTGCCTCCTGAGCTTTTCTTCCCTGTTTGGCTTACAAAGAGCCGTTTGGCCTTTCCCCTTAACACTCATCTAGTAGTCCCCCCTCCCCCCTTCTCCCTTCTCTGCCACTTTGCGCCGAATCCCAATCAATCCACTGCTCCCCCCAGCAGGCGTGCAGCCGTCCTGCTCCCTTCTTCCTCCTTCTTTCCCTCTCTGTGAGCGTGTCTGTGCCTTGGAGCGTGGATGCTGGTCTGTCTGTATGTGTGTGTGTGTGTGTATGCGTGCGCCTGTGTGCTGGCGGCATCAAAAAATAAGACCAGTAGTGAAGAAGAGTCAGCGAGTCTCGCCCTCTTCCCCCCCTCCACAGCCCCCACCCGTTGGTTCCTCTTATGCTATGCGAGCGTGTGTGTGTTAGCGTCATTTCTCCCTCTCCTTCCCCCTTCCCTTTTTTATATTTTATTTGCGGACCCCTCTGACTTGTGGTTTCCATTTTTTCTTTTCTCTTTGCCCTTTCACGTGTCGTCAGTGTATTTCACTCGTTGGCATCGGCGCTTTCACCCCTCTCCCCCTCCCTTCCCCTTCTCCGTATACACACGAGCGCGTCGGCGTGAAAAGGTGAGGTGTGTCTACGCAAACATACATATACGTATATATATATATCAGATGAATAAGGATGGGCAGGTCAGGGAAGGGACCGGAGAGAGGGACTGGGGAGGTGGGTACAGGCGTGCCTCATGTGAGTGAAGATGGCCACACACACACACAGAAGCACCACACTGAGTGTCTTGTCACCGGTCTTCGCTACTGCTTCTGCAGCGGTGCCTCCGTGGCTGCGCATGTTGCACAGGTGGCAATAACGACCGCAGGCGGTGGTGGTGGTGGCTGGCCGCTTTACTTTACCCCTTTCCCTCTCTCAAGGCCGATGCTCAGAGGGCACTGCTGCGCCCCCTCTTTCTGGAGAAGCGCTGCTGCTCCATCTCGATGCACGCGCCACTCGGAAGAGCAGTGCTCCGTCCCTCTCTCTTTCCCTGCTTTGATACACACATATATATATGTATTTATATTTATACATATCGATCGGTTTTGCCCTCAGAGCCGCCTGCGACGCCGTATTTTCTTTCGCCGGTGTCCTCCATCAAAAAAGGCAAAGTAGAGAATACGCAGCGACTGTTCCGCTTCGCAAAGACACACTCGCGCAAACACGCGGGTGAAGAGAAAGAACGAGAGCACTGCAGAATCGTCAGCTAACAGGGAGCGCAGTGCAGTGTTGTGCGCGTAGCAATGCAAAAAGAAGTGAATGACGGGGACGCAGAGAATACTGTGACCCGAGGTGGGCGCCGATGTGCACTACCAACAACTACGGTGAGACGGCTTTGATGCGGGGCTTTTCCTACTCACCTCATGAGGCCTCTTTTCTGTCGGACTCCTCGGCAAAGCTTGCTCATCGAGACGATGTGCAAGCAAGGGCGCTTCTAGCAGCTTTCATGCTCCTCTGCTAAGCGTCTGCTAGAGGAGATAGGCGGAAAGAAAGCGAGCGAGTGGTTATGCGCTTCCGTCTTGTACACCCCCTGCCCCTCTCTTTCGCTGTTCTTTGTGGGGGCCTTTTCAACCTGTCCTACTCACGAGCGGTCTATCGGTCAGCGACTCTCTTCCTCGCATCTTCGTCTTCCGGTAGCGCCGCCCGTGGGAGCACTTTCCTCACCTCTTTCACAGTCTCACGTTGTGCCCTCTGCTGTACATTTGCGGTGCCTTCCGCACAAGGCCCCTCCCACCCCATACACACAAACATTTTTTTTTTGCGGTGTCAAACAGGGATTCGCCTCCTTGCCTGCGAGCGAGGCCCGTGCGGGTGTTCTGTGCACGCGTAGGCGCTTTGCGGCACGCGCTCCGCCCACGAAAAAAAAGAAGAATACGGAGAACGGCACGTCGATCACCGAAGTCCTACGCAGGCAGAGCATGGGATGTGTATGATGATGTTAGTGTACTAGCTCCGGCCGCGCGTGCTCTGCTCAGCGCAGTCCCAATGCCTCATCAGCGGGCCAAAAGACGCGCATGAATGTATGCCGCACACATTTCCGGCACGTAGCTGGCCGCCCACAGAGGCTCCTTCGCGAGCAAGAGGAAGACAGTTGAGCACAAGCGGGACGGAAGGAGCCATCGCTTCAGCACTGCTGATCACATGGTCGTCCAGCGCATGCCCGGGAGATCAGCGGAGGTGCTGATAAGAAGCAGCTCGTGCGACGCGGCCGCGCTCTTCTTGCTGCAGAAGAGGCCGCTGTGGTGCCCGTAGGTGGGTATCGTTCATAGGACTTCCTTCTTGCGCCGCTCGTAAACGTTTTTGTTCCTTGGTAGGGTGAGCTGGAACGTTTTTCGGTCATGGCACAATGCCTGAGCACTATGTGGCGCTGAAGGCACTCAAGAAGAGCCCGCCGTCCGCGCAGGTGCGCTACACCCCGACGACCCCGAGGCGTTATCGGCTGCCTCACTCAGCGGCAGTGGTCACGGAGGACTTTTGTCCGCCTTCAACGAATCACACAAATGCCGCCCGAAGGGGGCCTCTGGCCATTAGTGCGCGCGCGTTCGAGGCACCCGGGGAGCGCTCCCTACTTATCGTTTCCGTGCCGTATCGCTTGGCTGCCGCGTACGACGATGAGACCCTGCGGCCTGTCGACGCCCCTCCCCCATCTCGGCGCTGCTGCTGAGTGCGAGCATGGCGGTGTGTGCCGTGAGCGTTGCGAAAAAGCAAGGTAAGCTGGCGCGCGGTCGACGCCTTCTGTCCGTGGCTTTGCCTCATCTGTGCACGTTAGGAGAGTTTAGGGCAACCGGCGTATCTTTTCACTTCGGCATCCGCTACCGCCGTCGCTGTGCGTCCTTTCCTCGCACCCTTCTGGCTCGGCTCTTGGGGTCCCGTTTTCCATGGCTCTTCGTGCGCTGAGGATGCGGCGCAGCACACCATCCCCTGTCTCCCTCCCCCGCCTTCTCTCTTCTCGTGGCCCCGTCGATTTTATTTTGCACTCGGCTGAGATGAGCGACGTGTGAGCAGCGATTAGCTTTGCGCACAACGTTGTCGTTTGGACGCAGGGACGAGGTGAAGTTGTAGAGGGTGCACACTCTTCCAGAAAGTCCGACGCATACTCACGCTTGGCACTCCTTCTCTCGACGCGCCTCGCAACGAGACATGCTGTTTCCACAGCCGGTATTCTTGGCGGTGGCTGGTGGGGGGGCGCTCCTGAGCGTGGCGCATTACTTTGTGAAAGTCCGAAGTGTCACGGGTCAGGTCCCTGTGCATTTCAATCTTTTCGGCCTCCCGGATAGCACCGCCGCGCCGTGGGCGTTCGTCATGTACCCCATCATGTCCGTGGGGCTGGCCGCGGTCATGATGTACACTGCACTTGCACCAAGGGCAACTGCAGTGCTGCTAAACAATTCAGTGGAGCAAGTATCGGCACGCGCCTCACTGTTGTGGGGGCAGTTTGCCGTCTTGACTTGTCAATACTATGCAGCTAGCATCGCTGAAGGCAGCGCCGAGCGGGTGCCAACGCCGGTGATGTGCGCGCTGTATGGTGCGCTGGCTGCCGTGTCAGCTGCCGTGCTGGCGACCAAGAATACGATACAAAGCCGGCGACGATGCGCCTTCCCCTAGCCTTGCTCCTCTGGGTCTTGCGTGGCTTGGGTGAGCAGCGGGCCTGTACTGGCATTCACCACGACAGAGGCGCGCACTCTGCTTCTTTCTGCTCCTCCCAGGCGTGTCGGAGGCGCTGACCGTGTCCTCTGCAGGCGGAGCCGCGCAGCTGTGCGGCGGTGCTCTCCTCTTTGACCTTGGATTGGCTCATGAAACTCGTACTCGCCAGGAGGAGGAGGAGGAGGGGGCACGAAGCCTTTTTTGTTTTTGTTTTTCTTGTGTCTTCGCTTCACGACTGCGGCTGCCGTGCGCTCCACTACCTTTGACGGCATGCCAACGGTGTTGCGCCTGATTGCCGCATTGCCACCAATCAGCTCTTTTGATGGCTCATTTCGCGTTCGCTTTGTATTGCGATTCTCACGGGCTCTCCATCGTCACACACACACACACAAAGGCACACATACGCGTGTACCGGATCACGTCCCCCTCCCAACTTCGTCAATCCCCTCGTCGCTCTCTTCCACAAACAGACAACCGTGCTACCCCCCCCTCTTTCTCCTCGACTAGTCCTTCGCTCTCCCTTGAGGGCCATGGCCCTCTGAACTACGTGCCTCCGGATCACTGGCGCACACGCTCGCCATCTCCTCACCCAACCCTCTCCACACCCGACCTCTCACCAGGCAGTCCAAGCTGCACAGCGAAAAATAGAGCGCGGTGCTGATCGTGCGTGTCGCGGGCAAGCCCTCGTTTCTGTGCATGTGAGTGCAGGGGAGCAGGTACGGGAAGCTGTGCGGCGGCCGAGGGTTGCACTTTTTCACGCGCCCCAGGAGCGACGTGCACCCCCCGACACGCGCGTCCGACGCAGCGCACGCTGTCGCGTACGCGTACAGAACGAAACTGCGCGGAAGTGTGAGGCCTTTGGCTGCCCCGCTGACTGGGCGGATGAAGCTCCAGCTCGCGAGCGTAGAATGCTTCGCGAAACGTGTCGAAGTAGCTGAACCTAGGAGATGGCACGCGCACAGGAGCTCGACGGATTACGTGCCCGCGAAAGAAGGGCGGCGCCGTGGTGAAGCCCAAGTGCGACGAGCACCAATGCAGCGCAGTGGAGCTCCTCTCTTCGCCATTTCATTCATGTGTACCACCGAGCAATCAAAGAGGGCTCCGTGCGGTGGTGAAGTCGTGCCAACCTCCTCGACACCATTACCCCAGCACCTCTTCGCGGGAAGAACGTTTTTCTCAGGCGACCAGGACACAGAAGGAGGCCGCTGACTCACGAAAAATGGCTACACCAACGATGACGCCAGTGAAGTTTTGAGGGGGCGGGCAAGCAGCCCCCGTCGACACTTTCCTGGTCACCGACAGAAGTGCTAAAAAGGACGCGCTTGCCGCCGCGCATCTCTCGGTGGGAAAGAGGGACGGCACGGCAGCGGCGATGACGTGAGGACGGAAGCGACACATCATGACGAAATGTCTGGCGTCCGTCAAGGGCGCGCTGCTGAACCTCCCCCTGTACACAAACCAGGCGGACGGATACGATTTATCGACCTCACCGGAGTTCCGGGCGGCGGCCACCGCGGCGAGGCGCTTCGAGAGGGAGTCGGAGACGCACCCACCCGCCCCGCTGCGGGTGGAGGAGATGCAGAGGGCCTACAGGGAGCTCTGCCGCACCCACCCGCGCGCCGCGCTCTTCCTGAAGCTGGCGTGGCACTGCGCCGCACGAGCGGGCGACCTGGGGACACTCCTGACAAGGGACGTGCACATCTCCGCACTCTCGGAGAGCTCGCCGACGGCCTCAGTGAGTATCACGATCCGCTATGGAAAGGGTGCGAGGTTCCGCGGGCCCTATGCGATAGGGACGCGATTGCAGCGAGAGGACGCGGCCCTGCTGCTGAAGCTGGTGAGGAGCCGAGGCCCAACGCAGCGCCTGTTTGCGGACGTGACGAGCCTCCGCGATCAGGTGCGAGCAGCGCTGCGCCGCGTGAACCCTGCGGCGGCCCTCCCATCCATCCGGAAGGGCGCCGCCCGTTACCTGGCAGCGAACGGCGTATCCGAGGCGGACCTCATGCGGATCACCGGCCACACGCGAGCGGACACGCTCAAGCGGTACCTGGGCTATGGCCTCCAGCCAACGAAGGAGGCCGTTGCCGCGCAGGAAAGCGCCGCGCAAGTCCTCCTAGGATTGACCAGCTAGGATGGGAGGCACCGACGGCGAAGAGCCTGGGGGTGTCGGACGCGGAGCTGTATGCGGAGACGCGCCGCATGCAGGGGCTGCCACCGGTGGCGACGCTGCCCGACGCGCGGCAGTGGCCCCTGCACCTGAAGCGCACCACGCCGCTGGACCTGGCGGCCGTGCGGGAAATGCCCACGGCGCACAGCCGCACGAAGCGGTTCCTGGAGCAGGCCATCCAATACATGAACCCGAGGCGGTTCGTGGGCCTGCGCACTTCACGCACGGTGAAGACGGCGTCCCTGCCGCTCGCGGACGTTCTGAGAGCGGTGGAGATGGGGAAGTTCGAGCGTTGCGACTGGCAACCTCGCCACCCAGCCTCGCGCCGGCCCCTGCCGGAGGGCATGTGCGGGGTGAACACGTTCTCTGTCCCAGAGATGAAAGGCCGACGACGGCTGATCACCGAGCCGCACCTCAACGCCCTGGTCTCGAAGCGGGAGCTGCCGAAGGTGGAGCATCCGACCCGCCTGTGGCGGCGCCAGGAGCTCCGCTACGCGCGGTACATGTTCCAGCTCGACTTTGTGACGTTCTACGACGCCATCCCCTTGCCGGAGGAGATGCGGAACAAGTTTCTGTTCCGCGCACGCGACCATGTCCTCTACCGGTGCTGCACGCTGCCCACCGGCGCACGATGGAGCGTAGCGGTGGGGCAGGCGGTGACATGGACGATCGTGGACATCGACACACCAGTGACGGTCTTCACCATGATGGACAACATGCTCATCGCGGCGCGCGAGGGGCAGGAGCGTGCGTTTCTATCCGCGGTGCGGCGCATCCTAGCCCGCATCCGGACGGCGAACCTCCTCACCTCCCCGGATCGGGAGACCGTGGCGGCCATGTCGGACGAGGAGCTGCTATCCTTGGCACGGGCCGACAACACGTTCCTGGGAGAGGACTTCCATTCGAACGGGAGCGAGCGGGTGGTACGCAACGCGCTCAAGACGGTGGCCAAGTTGAAACTGGCGCTCCGAGCGACGCGCTTCTCATGCCGGTCTTTCGCGTCCCTGGCGTCGCTGGTCATGTACGCCATGCACACGACGCGCCTGAACCCGGTGGAGGCGTTCCCCTTGCAGCAGGCGTACCGAGCCATGTTTCGGCTCGTGGACCGCGGCTGGGATTGGGACGACGAGGTGCCCTATGTGGGGTCGAACGTCCTCGCGTGCCTCCGATCGGTCGGCGGACGCCTGGTCGAGAACGAGTGGTGGACGATCGCGGACAGGACCGCGGCCAGCTACGAGGATGGCACGTACGACGCCATCTGCTTCACGGACGCGTCGGCCGACGGGTGGGGAGCGGTGGTGCGGTACGCGAACGGCACCACCGACGCCCTGCAGCAGAGGTGGGTCACGGACCTGCACCCGAAAGGTCGCGTCGGCGAAGGCCCGCCACGCACGCGGGTGCCGGACCCGCTGCCGAACGACAAATACTTCACCGCCAAGCACTCGGCGCACACAGATCCACGGGCGGCGATGCTGTGCCTGCAGTACCTGATGGCGCACGGGCTGGTCGCGAGAAGGGGCCCGATCATGCGCATGGCGGTGGTCACGGACCACTTTGCGATCGTGCGGGCGCAGCGGAAGCACAACGGCTTCGGCGGCATCGGCAGAGGGTACTGCCTGAACCGCCTGTACGCGTACACGACGGCCCTCTACTTTACCGAGCGCGTGCAGGTGGTGTTCTTTTACATCGCCGGCCAGGTGAACCCCGCGGATGAGCTATCACGCAATTTCGCCGACGACGGCGGTACGACACGGGGGTGACGCGGCGCGCTGCCGACAACCTGGCGGTGCCTTTTCTGCGCAGCACGTACTCCCCGTTATGCGAGCAGGCGCGCGGATCGCCGCCCACGATTCTCGCAACGGGGCGGGTGGATGGGGGCGGCATGGTCCCCCCTTCCCCCTCACGTTCGCCCGCAACGGGGCCCCAGCACCCCTGATGGGGAGTTTGTTCCCCGGCCAGCGTTCCCTTACCACGGCAAGGACAGCGGCTACCGGCGCGTCCACCAGGAAGGAGCGGCTGCGGGGGTTGTGACAGACAGCTGTGGCGGGGCCGTTCTTCTCCGCAGCACGCAAACGTCGCACTCAGCGAAGAGAACGCGGAACGGAGTACACTCCACACGATGGACAAGCACGACTACGGGGGACGAGGGCTGGTCCTGGCCAGAAGTCTGCTTACAGGAGAAATGAGGCCCGCGAGCGCAGCGAAGCCGCGGCGAGATTTACTCCCCAAATGTGGAGGAGGGCTGTTCAAGCGCCAGCCACTCACATCACGTTCCTTGTGTCTTTCTTCGGAGGGGGGGAGCATTGCATTCTGTTTCGCGACAGAAGCGTGGCAATCGCATGCACAGCGACGAGTGATCGCGCTTCTATCGACTGCAGTTGTAGCCATCCCCTCCTCTTCATCATCAGGATCTGTGCACCAAGATTTCTTATGCTCCAGCGGGGCTTGGAAGTCGCGTAAGGTACCGCAGGGAGCTTGTTGGCGCGGTGTGTGACGGATGAGAGCGTCATGTGCGTCCTGGCAGACTTTATGAATACCGAACCGCGCGAAGACGTTGTGGTGATGCCTCTTGCGTTGGCAGGTGCGGTGCACTGGGCATAGAGCAGCAGTGCGGCGGCGGTGGCCCTCTGTGTGGGCTTGTCGGCGTTCACGAATGACTCTTCTTTCGCGTTCTCCTCCCTCTTTTCTCTCTTCTCCTTTCCGCAACCGGGTGAGGTGCGTTGGCCCGCCTGTCGTGCTGCTGCTGCTGCCTTTCCTTTCAGCTCGCTCCGGTCTTGCATCGTCATCATCAGCATCGCTTTCTTCTCTCGCGCCTCAGATTGTCTCCATCGACCCGCGAAGCGGACACGTCACAAACCTCTCAGCTGAGATCGTCAGGCGGAAGGGCATATTCGGGCCGACCACCCGCCACCCCTCTTTGCATTTCTGTTTCCTTCTCGCTTTCTCTTGAACTTCTCATATCTGTGGTGATTGGTGACACGTGCACGACAATGAGCGACTCCGAAGGTGGGCTGCTGAGCCGCCGGCAGGTTCGCCGCGCCGATGACGACAGCGACGTGTCGCCTGGCGTGATTCTGCGGCTGAAGTACGCCATGTACCTCTTCGTCGCACTTCTGCTGTCGATGATGGTGCGGGGGCTGATGAGCTCTGTGTTCGGGAAGATTCCAATGCTGGAGAAGGGGTGCGCCAAGGCCAGCCGAGGCGGCGTGATTCAGGCGGCGTGCGGGGCAGAAATGCTCATCTACCGCGTCAGCTTCGCCCTCGTCGTCTTCTTCGGCATCCACTGGCTCACCGTATCAGATCTGATGTGCTGCATCCGCAGCAGGGACCGCGTGGAGCTCCAGAGCAACTTCTTCACAGTCAAGACAGTGCTGCTGGTGCTTCTCTTCATTGTGACACTCTTCGTCCCCAACGGCTTTTTCTCCGCGTACGCCTACGTCTGCCTTGTCTGCTCCGGCTTGTACCTCTTGATGAACGTCCTCTTCCTCGTCGACTTCTCGTACCAGTGGAGCGACGATTGGAGTGATCGCGCTGACCGCAACTCAAAGTGGATGTGGTACCTCCTCGTTGTGGCCATCGGCAGCATCACCATCGCTGTGGCCGCTATCGTCGCCTCTTTTGTGATATACGTCCCGCACTCAGACTGCAATTACAACGCGTGCACCATCACGAGCGTTGCCGCGGGCGCGTTCGTGTACTTCATTCTGTCCATTTACGTCCCACATGGCTCCATCGTGCCGAGCAGTATTGTCTTCCTCTACACCAGCTGCATCCTCTTCTTTACTCTGCGCACGACAGACAACGAGCACTGCAACCGCATGGCCACGCGCCAGAGCAGCACAGCGTACTCGATTATGCAGACTATCGCCACAATGGTCTTCACGTGCTTCACGCTGCTCTATAGCGTGGTGGCGGCGGGCAGCAGTGGTGCGGCCCTCCAAATTGGCCAGGACGACAGCGGCGAGGTAGCAGATCCAGAGGAGAGCGGCCACCTGTCTCACTACATGTTCTTCTACACCATCATGATCTTCGGCTCAATGTACCTGGCGATGCTAGGCAGCTCCTGGCACGTCAGCGGCGCCGGTGATAGCGGCTTGTCAACGAGCATCAACCTCGCCTTCTGGGTGCGCCTATCGACGCTCTGGGCGGCCGTTTTCATGTACATGTGGTCGCTTGTGGCACCGTACACGTGCTGCAAAGGTCGTGACTTCGGCTTTGCGGTCGACGAGGACTGGGTGTAAGAGGCACAAGTGCAGGCGCGTGCCCTCCCCCTCCCCTCTTGTGAACGGCTGCAGCGCTCTTCCGTAACCCCTTCACGGTTCGTCTGCCGCTCCTCTTCTTCTTACCCTCTTCAGGTACTGCTGCTGCGCCTTGTCCGTGGGGGCACTCTCTCGAACAGTGGTTGGAGGCGCCAGCGCAGCTCTCCCTTACCCCTCCCCTCGTTGCCTCCCTTTTTTGCTTTCGTTTTCGCTTTGCCCTTAATATGTACACCGCAAGAGAGGGGAGAGGAGGGGGGAGGAGAGGAGAGGGTGGCGGCATCTGCTGCTTTTGATTCTCCACTTTGACGCGTTTTTTTGACTCGCATGACGTACTCGACATGAATTACGCACGTCATGGCGGGCATCTCTGACAGAGAGGGCACACGCTGGGTGCAGCCCCTCCCTCCCTCCCCCTTCCCCAAGTAGCTATTGGACACGCATACGTGAAGACGTGATGAGCTCTGCTTTTTTCCCTTCTTCTTCGTTCGTCGTCTCCTCCTCTCTGTGACAGCAAGCAGCCGATCACATCTAAAATAGAGTCGGTGCTGTAGGCTTGCACTCTTCTCAGTGTCTCCTCTCCCTCCACCTCAGCTTCCTTTTTCGTTTGGGCGTGTGGCGGTCTTGCACATCAATTCAATCCAGAGCTCATGCTGGCTCCGTCCATTGATCGCACGATGTGCGTAGGCGCTCCTCCACAGGCATTGGCGCTGGATATTGCTTCCGCGAATGACGGGCCCCTCTTTTTCTGTGGTGCACATCTGCGTATGCCTGTGCATGTGTTCATTAGGTTTGTGGCATGTGGGCCGTTCTGGGCAGGGACAGCGGATCGTTTTTTTTTTCACGATCTCGATGGCCCTTTTCCGTCATGCTTTTGGCGCATGCTCTACCAGTCCCTTCTCTCCTCTCCGGTGCTACGGTGAACCCACTTCTTACCTTCTACCCCCTAACAGCACACACACACACACAGACACAGACACACTAGAAGGAGTAGGGCTTGGCCTATGGCTGCCACGGCAGGTGCACGCCCTCCCACCAAACTCGGGCATCACAAGCACCCATTAAGAGCACAGAAAAGAAGAAAAAACGAAGTGGGAACACAAACAGGAGAAGAGAGAGAAGGCCAACAGTGATGCGGACGCAGCCGCCTTGGTGGTCCTCATGCGGCCGTCTGGCGTTGGCGCACATGCCGCTTCTGCGGCGTCGGAGATGGAAACGATTACACACTGTGCATCTCGCAGAGGTGCCCATGCCTGGCACCATTTCGTGCGCGCGACGTCATGTGCAGTGCGATGGTTTTATCGGACACTCTGCGGTGCGCTACAGCGCGACCACCAAGGCTCACATCTCCTCTACTCCAATGCCAGACTCGCATGCCTCTGCGAGCTGCCGTGGCGAACTGGTGCGCCTGACTCAAGTCGATACGTTCTCGCAGTCACGGGTCAAAAACTACTTCCAGCGAGTCGCGGCACCGTCTGCCGCATGCACTTTCACAGCTGCTGGCCGCAGTGACAGGAGCAGCGGCGGAGGCAGGGGTGTCGAGACCCCTCCTCGACTGCTCAGTGGCCCAGAGAGAGCCAAGTACGCGGCCCTAATAGGGCCCGTAGTGCCTGAAAACATGTGGATCTCTTCCTTTGGCCTCCCCGTGGATGTCCTCGTGGAATCGAAGATCTCGCGTCAATCTATCACGGTTATTGGTCTCGCGATGGAGGCGAAACTGGCCGTTGTCGCAGCGTGCATGCACGCGGAGCGCTGCCTCGACGCACTTAACATCCCCCTCTTTACGTCGGAGAAGCGCCAGCATCAGCGTGTGCTACAGGCTGCTGCAGAAGGTCGCACAGCCCCTGAGATCACGGCCGTGCCGCTGGAGCTGTCATCGGTGCAGCTGCCGCTTGGTGTATTTCTTCCCTCTGCCACTTTTGCTGAAGCCGTTCGAGTCGCCGGGAAGTCGCAGTCGTTTCAGCGGGTGCACACCTCCCTAGAAACAAGTCGAGACCGAAATGGCGGGGCGAGCAGCACCCTTAGCACGTCTACCCGAGGCCAACGCTCACGCTCGAAGAACGGCCTTCTAAGTCGTTCTGTGCGCCGCTGGCAGGCCGTCGAGCCCAGGTATGGCGCCGAGTGGTTCATTCGTGCAACCCTTGAGGAGCTTGCTTCTCTGCAGTCCACCATTTTTGCGCACACTCGCGCACTGGGGGACGAAGATGACGAAGACCCGGACGAAATAGACAACGTCGTCATCTCTGCGGAGGAGGTACAAATTCTGCAGCCGGAGGTGGTGCCTGACCGGGGTACGGGCGCGGCTGCTGCCGTGACCGGCACCGAGAGGAGTCTCAGTTGCCGAGAGGATCGCGGCGTCCGCGCGGTGGCCGCGCCGCAGGCCCTCGCGTGTGTGCCGAGGGTGCTGGCGGCATCCAGCAAGTCGGCGTACGCAATGTTAGATGAGACAGAGGGCGGCACTTTTGACCTGGTCGAGGTCGACTATGAGTGCTGGTGGTTCGAGGCGGAGACACCTGGCAGTCGCTGCCTGTGCGATCCAGGCGCGGTGGGCCGAGTAAGTAGGTATCTAAAGCGTTTGACAGGGCACGACTTCGACGCCAGCGTCAGGACACGATCCGCGGAGGAAGACACGAACGTGTGGCAGCAGCAACCCGTCAAGGTGAGCGTGGTGCTGAAAACATGGTACACCATGTGGCTCGATATTCCTGGCATCCCGGTGCCCGCCGTGGGGAAGGCAACGACGCTAACGGCGGCGCGTGACCTGTGCGCAATGCACGCCGAACTTCTTCTGCAGTGGTTTGGCATTCACGTGTACGAAACTCCTCGAGAACAGGCAATGTACTACGACGCGTGCTTGCGCTGGGGGCGCCTCATGGCTGTCGAGCCCATCGATCCCGCCACCATTGACGTGAAAACGGCGAGCCTGCCGAAGCCGCTGAAGGAGTGGTTCCGCAGCATACGGAAGCTCCGAGCCCGACGATCCGAACGCAGCGTAGTGGAGAAGCTACTGCATCTTAACCGCATAGTGGTCCACATTTCTCGCACCCACCTGGTCGAGGTCAACATCACTGGGGTACCCGCCTACGCTGAGTTGCTATCACTCGTGTGCGCATGCCTACGTGCATTCATGGTGGCAGTGCGACACCCGTACGAGAGCGCCATCTTTTGTTACATCTATACCAAGGGTAGTCAGTATCGCGCGACCGTGTACCTGCCTCTACCGGAGCGGTACGGCGTGCGTGGCGGATACTCCATCGGGTCGACGCCCGAGGTGGCCATTCTTTTGTGCGCGCTCCACGCTGTCGATGTCTTGTGCGCGCTGGACGTGGTGCCTGCGGCGTGCATGGAGCAGCAGCGGTGGCAGCGTATGATGGAGTTGCGTGAGTCTCTCGGTCTCATCCTGCCCGCATCGTATCAGTACAAGAAGAAGCTGGAGCGCGCCTCCAGCCCAGAGGCGGCTGCCGCTCTCAGACCCCCGCCCCCGCCGCCGGATCCACGGCTGCGCTCCCCTCCCGCGTACCGAGATGTGCCGCTCTCCCCCATCACGAAAATACCGCCCCACAAAGAGGTGTGGCAAGTCATGCTGATCGATGCTGATGTGTTCGACGTGGCGCCTGACCTGCGCTTGCTAAATGACGAGGCGATGCGTCTGCGCTTAGGCACCCTGTTCGACTTACCGCAGACCATTTTTGAGGAGTTCGCGCAGTACGCCTTTGGCGGGCGCCTCGGAAAGTCGCAGCACCCTGAGCATATATTTCACTACACCGGGCCGCAGCATTATCGAGGCCTCAGCCGCCGCTTTGCCAACAACCACTGGATGGAAATGCCGCTTGACCACGCGGTGTACGGGCGTCGTGTGGCGCTCGGTCGCTGCCTCAACCGCAAAGGAGCGGAGCGGATGATGTACATCCACGCCCTCCGGATTGTGCGCGTGCTGGGGCTGACCCCGTGGGATACACTGCCCCTTTCGACGCTGGCGAAGGAGTTGTACAGCAACAACCTGACGCGCGCCACACTGCGGTGCAGGCAATGGAAATGGGTCTGCGACGTCTTACTCGAGTGCAACCACATAGACGGTGCGACGGGCAGCTCCTACAAGGAGGGCGCTGCTGTCCCTGAGGCAGAGATCACCCACGAGTTCGTTCGGCGGGCGGAGGATCTGCCCGCTGCTGCTGCAACCGACTCGGCCCCTCCAGGTTCTGCCAACGGCGGCAATGTCGGCCCCTCAGCGGCTGACCTGCGGCACGTGCTTTCGCCACATCCGGTGATGTCACGTGACCTGGCAGCGAAAACAATGATTTAGGGAGCCTTTTTTCGGCTTGCTGCTGTGGTGGAGCATCACAAAAGGGCGGAACTGCCGGGACGGACGTACTAATGCGCGCAAGCACTCGCAAAGGGGAGGCGTGGATGACCAGTGACGGATGAAGAGGTGGCAGCTAGTAGATCGGAGCTCCATCAAGGATGTTCGCGCCCCTGACTCTTTTCCGACGATCGAGCGCGGTGCCCTGCGCAGCGTCACCGTGGGGACCAAAGAGAACCACGTTTGTCTTCCCCTGGCAGGGGAGCGGCATGGCCATTTACACGCCGTCTCGTACGAGCGAACTTTGAAGAAATCGCAGCTCCGCAACCCTCGTCTCTTGCCCGCACGTCGACCTCGGCGTCTCCCTCCGATCGAACTACGCCAGAGGCACCCCCTCATTCTTTATGCTACAACCTCGTTCCTTCAGAATCCTTTGCCGCTTTCTCCCTCTCTGGCCGCCGTATCCGTGGTCGGCGTACTTACATGCTTTCCCCTTTCTCCTTCACACCCACCACGAGCACGCAGACGACCAAAAGAGGCAGTTCTAAGCAGAGAAGGCACGCGGCTGTGCCGAGGGACTGCGCATGCCTTCCCGCGCATGCCAAGGACCAGACAGGCTGCGTATTGGTGCGTCTCTCTCTCTTTAACTCTGCATGGCTGTGAGTATGTGCGGCGCCTTCCTCTCTCTCGGTGTCTGTGTGTGCTGCGCATTGCCCGCTTTCTTCCTTACAGACAGCGTTGCCGGTGTTTTCATCTGCCTTTCATGCTGTCTCTCCTCTGACGTCTGCGTTCGGGGGGATGGGGTTGCCGGCGCTCTGTGCTCTCTCCCGCGCTCTCTCCTTGATGGCGTGGGTGAAGGAGGTCGGCGCCTCGGCAGCTCGTCGCCCTCGCGGCTGTCCCTCGCCTCTCCACCGGTGCATGTGGGCCCTCCACGTCTCTTTGTCTCGTCCCCTCTCTACCTGCTGCTGCTTTGCCACCTCCGCGCTGGCACTCGACGTGCATCGCGTGCTGCCTCCACACACGCGCACCTATTAACCGCGCCACGTCCTCCTTCCTACCTCGCCCTGCGGTTGACGACGCGCAGATTCCTTGGCACTTGACTACGTTCGAAATGGACTACCCGAAGAAGAACCAGGCAGCGCCCGCGGAGGGCCAGACGGTGCGTCTGACGATCACATCACGCAACGCGAAGGCGGTGGAATCTGTCACGTCGCAGCTGCTGACGCGCGCGCGCGACGAGAAGGTGACGATCCACGGCCCCGTGCGTCTGCCGACGCGCACGCTGAAGATCACGACCCGCAAAACGCCTTGCGGTAACGGTACGAACACGTGGGACACGTTCGAGCTGAAGATCTACAAGCGCATCATCGATCTTCACGCGCCGACGGAGCAGGTGAAGCGAATCACGAGCTTCACGCTGGAGTCTGGCGTGGACGTGTCGATCACGATCCTGAACCGGTAAGTGGCACGCATGCGTGCGCAGTGCCACCAGCGCACCGCGCTGACGGTCTTTTGCTGACCAACCCACCTCTCCACCGGCGCCGGCGCGCCGCGCGTGCGCGTGTGGTGTGGTCGGGGGCTGCCCTGCGCGCCGTCCTCCCCGCCCCAGCGTCACCACGACGCCGCCGCCACGTGTGCTGCCGCCGTGCCCCGGCGTTGTCAACTTGCCAAGACTGATTTTCCTCTTTCCTTTCTCCTGTTATCATTGACATTCAACACCGAAGCGCAATACCAACAGCAACTCGCAGCGGGGGTCCCAGAGCACCACCGCGTGCGCCTCTGCAGCCCGCGGCATCTGCGCCCACCATTCACTCGCATTGTGTGTACAAGGGGCGCACAAACGGCCTTGTCTGGGGAGATCGGCTCACCCAACGGAGGCGAACACCCCTCTGAGTCGCTTACTGGATGTCAAGAAGCTCTTGCAGGCGAATGCTTCTGCAAGGAGGCAGTGGCGCGCCGCTCTCACAGCTGGCTTGATCTGGCTAGGCTCACTGCAGGGGTGGTGAGCCCGCCGTGCATATGAGGTTTTTCAGTCTGTCACTGGCATGCAGTCCTCTTCGGCAGGCTGCCGAGGCGACTCGGCATGAACTCGTCCCTTTCGCGCTAGTGCTGCTGCGAGGCACTTGTGGGGGCGCTGGTTTCCACCCCTCCTCTCTCTCACGCTTTCCTCTTCATTGCACAGCCGCCAAGACGCGTATAACACCGCGCTGTGCCCTGCAGATCACATCAGGCGCTACGGTGCCGCTTTCGGGCGCTCTTTCTTCTTGTTAGTTTCACCTGCGATCTCATCTCTCCTCCTGCCCCTCCCCCACCTGGCCTTTATTGTTGGAGACGCCACAACCACTAAACGACGAGAGGCGGAGGCGCTGGGTGCTGCAGGCGGCGTTTTGTGTGCAGAGAGACGTACTCTTGTACAGGTCTAGGGGAGAACGTGACACACCCACACGCACATATACATTCAGTATTCTCTAACCTCACGGAATTGGTTGCGGCGGCTTGGATTCTCATCGTGAGGCTTGGTCGATTCCTCCGCTCGCGTCGCTGACACCCTCCGCCTAAGGTGACCGGCGACTTCCTTGCCCCCATTGGCGCCTGATAACGCGGCCCCCCTTCTTCCCCTTCCCCTCCCCTCTTTCTGCCTCCGGCTCCCGCCTTCTCCCTCCTGTCGACAGGCATGCCACCGCCGTCGCCGTCCCTCGTAAACGTCCTGTCAAGAGAGATGGACAAGAAGACCGCTCTTGCACAGCTGCGACAGTCCAAGCTGATGTATGAGCGAGGCCTCGAGCGGCAGGAGGCAGAAAGACGAGCAAAGCTTAATCGTTTTCTTGATCAGTGCAAGCACGCCAGCCAGTGGGCGATCTCTCTCGCGGCTCTTGAGGACGCGGTGCGGCACGGCGTTATGCCCAACGATGCGGCTCTCTGCCGCGCCATGTACCAGTGCGGACAGCGAGGGCAGCTGCAGGCTGCGAAGCGGGTGTACGTCGATCTTTACCGTCAAATCGGCCGTCCTCGCCCTCTGACGGCTCATGTCGCCTTCATGGCTGCCTGCGCAGACGCCGGCGATTTCGCCGAAGCTCATCGGCAATTTTGTGTACTGCGTGACCGAGATGTTGCACAGCACCGCAAAAATTCGGCGCACTGCCCAGTGGTGAACGACGACCTCACAAGTGAGTATTTGCGAGCCGCGCTCTGCGCCTCGCTATGCCATCGGCCAGCGAGTGGAGAAGAAAGCGGCGCTGCAGTGGCCGGCGCGGCTCCAATACCCGTCCCACGGGCTCAAGAAGGCTCCGTCTCGGAGTCGCACCATACTGGAACGCTTCCAGATACGGAGAAGGAGGAGGCACCGCATAGGACAGCGCGTCGGTGGAAGCAGCCCCACCGCGATGATGGCTACAACGGCCAGCCATGCGCGCAAGCCACGACGCAGGCTGCCGACGGCACACCCGCCCCCTTTCCATGGCAAGTGGCGCTAGAGGAGTTCGTTGCCCTGCGCAAGGATGCGGAGGTGTTTCGCCCGAGCAACGAGCTGACACCGTTGCTACTGGAGACTGCGACGCAGCTCGCCTGCGTAGGTCGACAGTGGCAGTTGTGTCTTTCAATCCTCCGTGGCGCGGAGGCTGAGCAGGCGCTCATCCCACCGGAGGCATATGACGCGGCAATTCGTGCCTGCTACCAAGCCCAGAAGCATACGCACGTCATGCGACTGATGGAGCAGATGGTGGCGACGCGGGTGCCTCCTGATGAGCGCAGCGTGCGCCTCGCGCTGGCCGCGTCGGAGGAGGTGTCAGCTCAGGAGCGTGCCTGCAAGACGATCTCATCATCTCCAGCGATCGAACCGGGTGGCGGGAGTGACCGTGGGTGGTCGATGGCACTTGTACTCTTTCAAGCCCTAGAGCGCAATGGATTCCCTCTATACCAACAGAGCTACGAGGCACCGCTGCGTGCGTGCGCCAACGCTGGCCGATGGAAGGAAGCCTTTCAGGTGTTGGAAGTCATGCGGCGCGACCGACGACCTGTATCAGCCGCGGTGTACGCTCAGGCGCTAGCCGCGAGAATCGAAGCTGCCAGCACGTGGTCGGAAGTGCGTCGACTGATGCACGCCTCCAGCCTTTCGGAGAGGCATACGAGCCTTACGGTGCTCTATCTTGCCGCACTGCGAGCCTGCGTGCGACTGCGCGACTGGAAGCACTTTGCTGAACTGAACCGCGAGATGCGGGATCGAGACATGCCGGAAACATTCGAGAAGATGAGAGTGCTGATCGAGGCAGCTTATCATCAGGGGCAGTACCACAGTGTGCTCATGAGATTCGCTCGGTTTGAAAACATTACGCAGTACGAACGCCGCCGCGTCCTTCAGGACAAAATGGTGCGCCTCTACGAGGAGGACTTTGAGCTGTCCCCGGCGCTGCTAGAGATGGTGCTAGAGGCGTTTGAACAGATTAAGGGGCACGCCGATACTGTGGCGGAGGCCGCATACCATGCCGCGCTGCAGCGCAAGGAGGGAAGGGGCGGTGGGCAGAGCCTTGCCGGTGCCCACACCGCCCCAGAAGAATGGATGTTCTCACAAAAGGCCCGTGCGGCGCGTACCTCACCCGATTTTCACTGATGGTCTTCTCCATCGCCCCCCCTCCCCACCTCACCATTCACAAACACACTCACATCCACAGAATCGAAGCGTAGAGAAGTCGCTGTGAGACGCACATCGCCTTCATCGGAAGACCTCTGTGCACGGGACCTCTCTGGGGTGGACAGAGGAACGACCGAAATATGATCTGTCCAGCGCGACGGGGCGAACGTTCACATGCATGACGGAAACGCTCCACCTCCTTTATGTGCGTTCCACGCGCCTTTAACGCCCGCGTCTCTCTCTCTTTAACTCTGCATGGCTGTGAGTATGTGCGGCGCCTTCCTCTCTCTCGGTGTCTGTGTGTGCTGCGCATTGCCCGCTTTCTTCCTTACAGACAGCGTTGCCGGTGTTTTCATCTGCCTTTCATGCTGTCTCTCCTCTGACGTCTGCGTTCGGGGGGATGGGGTTGCCGGCGCTCTGTGCTCTCTCCCGCGCTCTCTCCTTGATGGCGTGGGTGAAGGAGGTCGGCGCCTCGGCAGCTCGTCGCCCTCGCGGCTGTCCCTCGCCTCTCCACCGGTGCATGTGGGCCCTCCACGTCTCTTTGTCTCGTCCCCTCTCTACCTGCTGCTGCTTTGCCACCTCCGCGCTGGCACTCGACGTGCATCGCGTGCTGCCTCCACACACGCGCACCTATTAACCGCGCCACGTCCTCCTTCCTACCTCGCCCTGCGGTTGACGACGCGCAGATTCCTTGGCACTTGACTACGTTCGAAATGGACTACCCGAAGAAGAACCAGGCAGCGCCCGCGGAGGGCCAGACGGTGCGTCTGACGATCACATCACGCAACGCGAAGGCGGTGGAATCTGTCACGTCGCAGCTGCTGACGCGCGCGCGCGACGAGAAGGTGACGATCCACGGCCCCGTGCGTCTGCCGACGCGCACGCTGAAGATCACGACCCGCAAAACGCCTTGCGGTAACGGTACGAACACGTGGGACACGTTCGAGCTGAAGATCTACAAGCGCATCATCGATCTTCACGCGCCGACGGAGCAGGTGAAGCGAATCACGAGCTTCACGCTGGAGTCTGGCGTGGACGTGTCGATCACGATCCTGGACCGGTAAGTGGCACGCATGCGTGCGCAGTGCCACCAGCGCACCGCGCTGACGGTCTTTTGCTGACCAACCCACCTCTCCACCGGCGCCGGCGCGCCGCGCGTGCGCGTGTGGTGTGGTCGGGGGCTGCCCTGCGCGCCGTCCTCCCCGCCCCAGCGTCACCACGACGCCGCCGCCACGTGTGCTGCCGCCGTGCCCCGGCGTTGTCAACTTGCCAAGACTGATTTTCCTCTTTCCTTTCTCCTGTTATCATTGACATTCAACACCGAAGCGCAATACCAACAGCAACTCGCAGCGGGGGTCCCAGAGCACCACCGCGTGCGCCTCTGCAGCCCGCGGCATCTGCGGCCACCGTTTGCCGGAAAGTTCTGCAGGGGAGATTTTTAAGCGGCGCCTTAAGCCGTTCTTCACGTTTAGGTACGTCTCGCAGCAGATTGGACGCCGTGGAGAAGGCGCCGTTTGGTACACTGCGAGGACGCTACGTGAAGTTGGTCTCGCGGCCATGTATGCCCAGTCAGCCATCTCGAAGACAGCTGCCTCTTTGGAACATGGAATACCGCTGCACTTTGTATCGCTGTTTTTTTTTCCTGGCCGCTGCTTTGTCCTCTATGTGGACCACGCCGCTGAGCGAGAAAAAAACGCTGCGGCTGGGTGTGCTGGCAGCATTACGTGTTGCGGAGGAAGCGCTGAATGGAGTGCGGTGCAGCCTGCCTCAGTTTCGTTTTTCATCGCGAATCTGCCTTAGACGCAGTCCACTCTCACACATATCCACACGGATTGGCGAAGCGCGGAGCGACACACTACACGTGCACTCTCCTTTACCCCTCCCCTCCACACACACACACATACACATAGAGAGAAGCTGGAACGGAGGTGAACAGCTTGCCGCTCATCCTTGTCGGCAGGCACGACGCAGTCCACCTCTGCTGACTTGCCGCTCGGTAGATACTGCGCGGTTCGTTCGCTGGCGTAGATATCCTGCGCGCAGTGGCCATGCGTGAACGCGTCAGCTCCGCCCCGCCCGCGCTTGCGGTGACGGGTAAGGGTCTCTCCGAAGGTGTGACGCAGAGCAGACGCGCCGGAACGTCACTGGCCGTGGCTGCTGCTTCCACTGACGGTGGCTCTAACACTGACGGGAGGCGTTCACAGAGACACAAACGGCAGTCACTGGAGAAAGAAGCTGCGCCGCGCGACGTGTCCGCGGGCCCATATGGAAGAGGCCTTGGACGAGAGAAGAGGAGCGTCACCGCAACGTCGGCAAGAGTCAGCTCCAGCCGCTCTGCATCAAGCCAGCACGCCCTGCATCTTCTGCACCCGCCGCGTAGCGTGGCTGTAGAGGTGTCGCTCGTGCAAAATCTCAAAAAGCAGATCACATGTCTAGAGGCGCAGCTGCGCGTTCTCAAGCAGCAGCAGGACACCATGGCCCGCGCGCATCGCCACCCTCGTGGAGGTTACGATGGCGAGCCCGTGAGGGCAGCGGAGGCATTGGCGACAGCTCGCCTCACGAGCGTTGAGCTGCCCCTTCCGCATACGCAGCGCATCCATCACGCTGATGCGGCCGCGGCTAGTGCGTATGCAACTGAACCCGATGACGATGCCGTTGCGCGCATGCGCGGGATACCGTCAGTGTACCAGACAGAGCGTAGCACTCTTCTCCACAACATCGAGTCTCTCACGAAGGATGTCGAAGGGCTGCAGAAGCTCGTCTTACATCTCGGGCGGGAGAGAGACGTGATGGCGGCTGAGGTCGTCGATTTCCGCGCCGCGCTACGGGAGATGAAGACCGAAAATGAAGCCATGGCCGCTGAGTGTGCCGCGACACACCGATTGCTGGAGAGTGAGCAGGCTCTGCGGCGTGCGGCTGAACAGAGCACAGCGGCGGCTTCAACGCACAGAAGCAGCATCTCCATAGCGGACGCAGTCAGTCAACGCGACTACTACAGGCTGCAGGCGGAGCGGGCGTCAGAGGCACTGGCGCTGGCCAAGGCGCGCATAGATACCGTCGAGAAGGCGCTTCAGCGAGAGCGTGAGGCCGCGAAGATATTGGAGACGCAGCTGTGCAGCGCGCTAGATCGCATGGCCCTGATGGAGCGCCGCGAGGATGATTTGGCTCACTACTACCGACGGCTGAGCGGGCGGTTTGTTACTGTGTCCGCCACGCTCCGCCATGTGCTGGATGTCATTCCAGAGGACCTCTTGCAGCAAGAGCGTGCATCGTCACCTGGGCGCGTGCCTTCGGGTCCATCGGAAGCAGCAGAGATGACCATAGGCAAGCTGCGTGACACCCTAGATGCGTGGCACTCCGAGGCCAAGGCGAAGGCCGATGCGGCTGAAGGGCAGGGGGCCACGGAAGTGATCACTTGCGACGCGCTGATGGCCTTTGATGGGGTCACGGCAGCAACGACCGCGGAAGTCAGCGGCGCAGATGACGTGTCGCCGACAAAAGCCGATGAGGCGGCAGTAACAGCCCCGCATCCGCCGTTGGAGCCGACCCCCCACAGTAGACTGCTGCCACCGCCGCTGCCCAACCCTTTGGAGGCGGAGGGTAGCGCCAAGGATCAACCGACAGTGGCGCCGCAAGAGTCAGCGGCAGACAGTGCCGCGCTGTTCATCACTCCAACTCTAACCGTAGCTCCGCAGTCCTCGTCGTGGGCGACTGAGGCGCCAGCGGCACACCCATTGCCCGCGGCTCCGACGTCCATCGAGGGCGCTGGCGGTGCCGCGCTACCGACCAATAGCGGTGAAAAGGGTGTCGAGGGCTTCGCGGTAAATGCGACATGGCCAGAAGAGGTGTACGGTGCGGGAGACGCAACCGCCACGCAGCTGCCACTGCCGAAGGCGGCCACAGTGCTTACGCCGAGGACGGGTGATGCTCCGGCGCTGAAGCCCGCTACCGTTTATCATGCGGCGGACATGCACACGGCAGCACGCCCACTTGTGGACGAGGAAAGCTTCACAGAGCACGCTGCGTTTGACCCTATTCAGCAGGGTGCGAAGGGGCAGAGAGCAAAGGTGACCGAGGGCTCGGCCGCAGTGCACACAGCCGAGGCCAATGCCCTCGGTGTCTCTGAAGCGCCGTCGTCGTCTGGTAACATGCCTGAGGTACCGCCGATGACGGAGGCGCCGCCAGGCACGGCTGGACTCCCGCAAACGTCGACACCTCTGCATACGATCCCAGCTGTGCACTTGGACAGCGACAGCGGCCCTGCTGCAGTGCTTTCGTCCTCGCCCCCTCAGCTGCAAGGCGAAGGCGCACTAGCTCCGCGCCTGCCTCCGCCTTTAACCTTTACGGCAACACCAGCTTCAGCGTTGCTGCCCGCCCAGACACCAGAGTTAGATGCTGCGAACCAGAGCGGTGCGGCGCCGCCAGCTGAAAATGACGAATCGCCGACGAGAGATGCGCAGGCGAACAAGGCTGCGGAAGCGGAGACCACAGCCGAAGGTGAGGTAGTGCTGGCTATGGAAGCTGTCGCATCCACTCTACCGCCCCTGCCACCAGCTACTACCGTTGCGTTTCAGCTGCCTTCGCCGCCAGCCTTTGCGGCGCCTCCTCCACCCCCTCCAACCCTCGTTTCTGTGCCGCTTCCGCCAGCAATGGCTTCAACGCCGTCAGCCCCAGCACAGCCGTCCCTGGAGGAGCAACTAGCGGCACTGAATGCACGCATCGAAACCCAAGAAGCGGTGCTGGAAGAGATGGTGCGAAAGCACCGGGGCCTGTGAGGCCCGCAGGTGACGGAAAGCATATTGGGCTGCGCGTCGTGAGGAAGAGAAGCAGAAGACAGAGGGGGAGAGGAAATGCTAGACGAGGTGTCTGCAGTGCTGGCAGCGTATGCAAGCGATGGCCTCCTCCATGGCAGATCAATGTGCGTGTCTCTCCTGCCGCCTTCTGTGGGCGTTAGCTTCCCCTCCCCTCACCACTCCCCCCGCTGACGGGAACGGTAGGAGTCAGCCGTCCTCGCTTCACGCGAGGCTGGAGGCTTTCTCGGGCCCTTATCCACCTCCACTCGCTGCCGCATGTTTTTGTCGTTGGTGTTGCTGCATCCTCCGGTGCGCTACCCGAAGGCCTCTGCGTATGCCATGGTGGCGGCGGCCACCGCTGTCCCCTCTTTCTACACGCCTTTCTGCGTTGCTCCTGCGGGCGTCTCCACCTTAGTGCTCTCTGACCTGCGCTCGCTTCTCCTTCGAATAAGGCATTGAGACGACCGCCCCCCTCCCACACACATACACGAAAGAAAAAAAGCAGAACTATGAATGGAGAGTACCAGGGACGCACCAAAATAATGCAGCGAAAGGCGAGATAGGGCGTAGTGCGGGGGGCCGAGGGAAGGGCCGTCGAGGCGCCGCTAATCGCACCTTCCCGTTCTGCCCCACATCACCATTGCATGCTCTACATGCGCCCCCCTCCGCTATCGATCGCTATCGTTGACTCCGCCTCCCATCACCCTTTGTTTCTCTGTGCCGCCTGCTTCCTTGCTTCTTGCGCTCGCACTTGCACACTGGACGGGCACCAACGCCGACTGAGGTGCAGCGCCATCGGGTCGAAGTTTTCTGCAGTCTTTGCGCCGTCACCGAACTCACGACGGCGTGGACGGAGAAGTCGGCTTCGTTTGTGCCGACAACGCTCACGATTGGCGTCCGACGCGTCGCCTACAGACACACCGTCACACACCGCGCCGACGCTCCCCCTGCCCCCCTCCTCCCTCTCTCTGCTTCTTCTTTTGTTGTTCGCCTCCCCTTCTGCTCACTCTGCTGTAGCGGTAAGTCACTCGTAACGCCGCCTCCGCTCACTCCCCCTGGAGAGCAGAGGCATTGATATTCATCCCGTCTGTGTAGTCACCCTGGCCGTTGCAGCTGCATCGCCGCAGCTCCTCTCCCTCCCCGCTCCCATCCTCCTTCCACTTCCATGAATATGGGTGATGTGGACTGCCGCCCGCTGCTTTCGAACAGCCGCGAGAATCTGCCACCATCGCTGCTGCAATCGCCGTCCTTGTCCACGCAGCGGCAGTCGAGGTGGGTCGACTCAACGTGGGTTCTCCCTGAGGACGGCGGAAACGGCGCACACGCGACGACGCTGGCAGACGGTACGAGTAATGATGCTCGGGGCTCAGTTTTCAGCAGTCTCTCCTTCTCTGCACGGAGCGATGCAGGGGCTTCGCACGGCAACGCTAGTAGCTCCTTTGTGGCGGCGGCGCTGCTCCGTCCATTCCAGGCGTTGCGGATGTGGTGCCGTGGCAGCGTCCAAGACTGTTGTGGGCCCCTCTGCAGGCGCGGCTCTTGGTTCTCCAGGGTGGGACTCAGTGTCGAGGACGAGGAGGAAAGTGTCGCCATCGTGAACGAGCCTGGCGACGCGCTCCGCGACTCGTTTGCCCCACAGCGATCCCGGCGTCACAGAGGGAATACATTTCCGGCCGCCACCCCGAGCGCTGGAGGCGACCAAGGCCACTCGCATCGGCTATATAGGCCACCGCGCTCGCGCTCGAGCGAGGCAGGCTTTAGCGGCGGTGTCTCTACAGCATCAACGTCGCCGAGGGAGCACGCCGGCCTGGTACGAGAAGGCATCCTTGTGCCGCGATCAGACTCTCTCGAAGAGGGCTCTTTCGCTGAATCGAGTACGCCTCTGTCTTCACTGTCCTTGAGTCGACACGCGCGCAGCAGGGGCGGGGGTGAGGGAGGGCACCTCGTCATGCAGCGAGGTGTCCTGATGCGCATGGCGGCCGACGGCACATGCACTCGCGTTCCAGAGACGCATCTCTACACACCTGGTTGCCGTAGCCCTGCCCTAAGCCCGCACCTATCGGGCGAAACCAATGCCGGTCATGCCTTGCAGTTAGCCCATTCAGAGTCGCTCGGCAACGTGTACGGCCACGTCGGCTCGAGCCCGCCCGCAAGGGGGGGCGAGGACGCGAGCAGGGCTTACTCGGTGGCGTTGGCGCTGGAGGAGATGGAAGCAAGTCGGCAGCCTCTGCGAACTCTGGAACAGATTTCCGCAGCCCTCACGACATGCGGGCCATACCTCCCTTTCCGCGTTGAGGTGGAAACCGATCTTGCCAGTGCGACGCCCAGTCCTGCACCCGACACGGAGGCGATGCCTGCTGCAAGAGACTCGGCGTCGAAAAGGTCGACACCCGCCCCTACTCTACCCCGGGTCCCACTCAGCCTGCACGTGCTGGGCCCCTTGCTACCGTGCCCAACTGCAAAGGCTCTACGGGCGTTGGAGGACATCCTTCTGGAAGACTGCGATGGCAGCCTCTTGCCTTTGTGTGCGCTCCACTGCGCAGACTTGGATCTGCGACGAGTGAGGATGGGCGAAGATGGCGATGACGCTCGTCCCGGTATTGCCACTCTCCTGCAGCGCTCGCAGAGCAACCCGTTTCTTGACCTGCTTGTATCCCCCACGACGAACGACTACGCGGGCACCATCGCCACCGTATCACAGGTGCTGGATTTCTTGAAGCGTCTCGTTGCCGCACGCGCTGCACAGCTAACCACGCTGCACTTTACTCGGTGCTACTTCGTCCCCCACGACGTAGGCCAGTCTATCCCGCTGCCGCTAGCCACAGTGCGGCGACTGCGGTTTGAGCACTGCCCGCTCACTCCCGCCCATGTCGACGCTCTCCTGGCGCTCGCACGGCAACAGGATGCGCTGGCGCCGTCGCAGCTTGGGGAGGCACATGGCGTGAGCAGCTCGCCGTCTCGCCGCAGCCTATCCTTTGGCGCCCTCGAGGAGCTGCAGCTCAGCGGCTCTGTAACGCCTGAGTGCATTTCGGAGCTGCTGGACTACGTGGAGGAGCAGCAGCAGAAGAGGAACGGAGGCGGCCAGGGGGTCACCTTACGGCAGTTGTGCGTGCCGTCGTCGGTGGTGTGCGCGGCAAAAGCGCACCCTTTCGTGCAGGCGAACGGCACTCACGTTGTCGTGGTGAGTGCGCACGTGTAGCTGCACATCGCGGGCTTGCGAATCCTTTTTCTTTTTGGCACCCTTGGGTCAATCCTGCTGCGCATAGAAGCGAAAGCAGAGAAGCGGTACTGTGATCCGGAGTGTGTGTGGCGCGGCTCCCAATAGTCGTGGCTTTTGGCAGAGCTCCTGCTCTTCGTTGAGGGCTCTTACGACCGTCCCTGCAGCCTATTCTTCAGTGCGACGGCGGCGCGTTCGCGGGTAGTTCCTTCGCCTTCTCTTGCTAGTGTGTGGCGATGGCAACCCCAGCCTGACATCGTGGCGTGTGTGTGTGGCGGGGGGGGGTATTCCCTTCTGGGGGCCAAGGGGTGTGTAGGGTGATGGGGGTCGTTGCTCTCTTGACCGGTCTACGTGCGTTTGACCGCCTAGAGCGCGGTCTCCTCTCTTTCGGTGCGTGGCGTGCCGCTACGTGACGGACTACGACGTGCATATCACGCTTACCCTACGCCCTCTCCCTGCATGCCTCCCCGCGCCACGTCTTTAGCTCCCCCCACCCCCTTTGCAATCTCTGTTCGTTTTCTCTGCTGGCGCGCGTCTTCTCAGCTCCCCACGTCCACCTTCCTCTCACGGGCACGTACTCGTGTGCTCAGCGTAACCGCTCTTTATCGCTCGTGGGGAGAAGGGTGATGGGGATGTCTCTTCGTGCGCTTGGCGTCTCTCCCTCTCTCCCTCCCTCTCGCTTAGGCCTCTCCAGACGAGCCCATATTGCTCGGGAAGCGATGGCCCTCCTTTTTTTCTTTTTGTATGTGCGCATGCCCGAGGGCGTATGGATTTATGTGCTGCTGCTGTACGAAGTGTCCCCCCGCCCGCCTTCCCTTTCCTCCCCCTCTCCATAGGGTGAGTCTTCGCTGATCTATAATGTGGTTGGGCGATCTAACTTGGGAGAGAGGAACGATGCTTTCCTGGTGCTTTCTTTTGTGAGTATTGCCTTGCTGCTTGCTCGTACGCTCACGTCTTGACACGCGCGCGTGCCAACGACGATTCCTGGCCCTTCCATCCTAGTGTAGAGTGGCGCATAGGATGGCGCTCCGCCCCCCCTCTGAGCCTCGTCAAGAGGAGTGGCGTGGCCGCAGGTGCACAGCAGAGCGCACACGTACGCGCTGGTTGTGGTGGGCAATGAGCGCTCGTCGATTGTTTCTCAACGTCAGGGCTCTGCGCGTTCCTCACCCTCTTCCCGGCCAAACCGCAGTTTCTGGAGAGAAGTGTGGGGCTGTGTGGGACTACTCAAAGGACCAGACTTTGTGACGTCCCGCCAAGGTGTAAGATCCGGCGTATGGCGTCACCGCAGCCGGGGAAGAGCGAGGTGGCGGCGCTGCCTCGGGGGCGAAAGGACACCCTGCGGTGTCCGGCACCCCGTGGTGTCTGGTAACGAAGTCGCTTGGCTCTGTCAGGACACCAGCGAGCTGACAAGCTTAACAGATGCCTGGGCTAAGGCCTCCAGCTCATGGTGAAAGACGAGGCCGCGCTGGCCCCCTGCCCTTTCAATGACTGCTGCACCTCGAGAGCAAGTCTGTCGCTGGACTGAGTGGCGGTCGATGCGATGAGCGTCAGTCGCCCTGGGGGACGAGGGAGGGGGGCAGAGGCACGTCGACGCCGCCGAGCTCGACAGCCTACAGATGTCGAGGACAGCAAAAACGTTTCTCCCGCCGACGGCCGACGCTGCGCAGGCGGTGGAGATGAAGAAGGCCGAGTCGTGCCTTTCCCCAAAGCGAGCCACATCGAGAGTAAGGCTCCCTCTCAGGGGTGGGGGTGGGGGACTTGTGCATGACGTGAATGCCTTCGCCACGTCCGAAATGAAGGGGTGAGATATGCGTCTCACATACCGCTGCGGCAGCCGTCTGAGCAGCAGGCTCTGTGCGCCTGACGTCACTGCGGAAGCATGGAACGATGCAGTTCGAATTGGCAGGTACGCTACGCCACCGATTCGCATGTAGATTTAAAGGCGGCGTATACGCCCTGCTGGGCAGGATGCCGTCCGTGGCGCGCACTGCATTGTTGTTGCGGGCCACCATGTGTCGCCTGGCCAATTGTGGACATGACTACCACCGTCACGGACGTCTGCATGATTGACGACGGTATCTTGCTTGCAGGAGAGGAGGATCTGGAGGACAAACTCGTATCAGCGGCGCGTCGCGTTGTTGATCTGTGTGGCCGTGTGTGTGAGTGGGCTCGCAGCAGGGGACAGGACGCGGTTCGGTTCGGCTGCCGAGCTTGAGGCGCCGTATATATTGTTCGGTGAACAGTTCATGGTAAGGGGAGCTGGGAAAGAGAGATTGGCGGGTCACTCCGGCAAGAGGGCTGCCAAGCTCACGGTGGCGCATCGAAGAAGCGCGCGCATAAACGGCCGCGGGGAGCCGTACTTGCAAGACGAGTGCAGTGGCCGCCGAGTTTCTCTGGTCAACGTTTGCGCCAAGGAGGCTGAGCGTGCACGGCTGACGGACTTTGGGCTACCATTGCTGCTTTTGGGTGACTGCCGCTGCGGGGCTTGATTGGTCGCTGTCGATCTCCGAGCATCTTCAGGAACAAAGGGTCAGATCATCGGGGACGTGCGTTTTGTGATGGTGCCACAGGGGATTCACGCACGCGTGACCTAGATGTACGCCACTGCTTCGCCGTCAGTGGCATTCGCCCTCTTAGCGCCGTGAAGTTGCTGCGCGTCTCGGGGGTCGTTTGCCGGAGTCCCTGGAGGGATACTGTGAATGCGCACATAGCGCCCTCGCTGACCGCGGCGAGCAAGAGGCCTTGTGTGCTCGAGGTAAGCGGTTGTACTGCAGTCTGCGATGCCGGCTACTCAGACCCGGCTTCCGCTGCCGGCGCTGCTGTATCTGTTCCCCGCCATCAAGACGCTCCTGGCCAGTGCGGGGCTGATGGCGCGACTTGAGGTGATGGATACAGCAGATTGCACGCGCCTGAGGAGCATCGCCCCACTACCGACTCTCTCGCGGCTGCAATAGCTCTGGTGGTGTGGTAGTGTGGTGACTGGCGCGTCCTTCTCCGAGGCATGGACGGCTCCGTACGTGTTGAAGGTGAGAATGCCGGCCTCCGCGCAAGTGCGTGGTGTGGCCATTGTCGGCATCATGCTCAATCCAAGTCAACTTCGCTGACGCCGCTCGTGTGTGGGGGACCGCCGGCGCTGAACGGGGCGCGAGCGTTGGCGCCGCTATACTTGCGCGGCTGAACGCAGCATGCGCGCCTCGTCTCTCTCTCTCGCTTGGTTGCACATCGCGCATTCCAGCGCTGTACCTCCTCCGGCAAGCATGTGGACAGCTTCACGATCTCCAGTGACGTGCGGTGCACGAGGCTTGGGGTGCTGGGGATGAAGGGGCGCCTGCACGTGTTGGATAGCGACGCCAGAGAGCAGAGCCTCGCCGGCGTACCTACAGCTTTTTTCTGGAGAAGCTGTGGGCTCGTTACTGTACCGCAGGCGGGCACTTGAGACCTCTGGCGGAGGCACTCACTGCGGCGGCGTGCGTTTGTCTCCCCTGCTTGCAGCTCGAAGGCTTCGCCAGCACCGGTAATGGGGTCATCGTCCGGTGGAGTGCGAGGCGCCATGAATCCTCTTTGCTCATAAGGACATACATGAGTGACGCACCTGCAAGTTCACGGACGCCGGCGGCAGTGGAGGGCGATAGGAAGCGCCTCACAAGGCAGCGACGGTAATGGCGGTACTGTCACGTGTGAAGCTCAGGAAGTGAACGCAGACTGCACCACGTGAGCGCGCGCATCGGCTTTCGTTTCGTTGCGCTGTTTTCGACGGGAGATTCTATGCATGTGTGTGTTTGCACACTCTGCTTGGACTATGTGGGCGGCTTCGTTTCCCCTTCACATTTCCTGCGGTCCAGGCGGTGGGGCGTGCCTTCCGTGTTTCTCTGCGTTGTGGCGGCGGCTCCTCTTGGACGAGAAAAAGGCCTCCCGACGGTTTCGCTGCTTGCTTCCCCACATACATCCATCGATGTCCCTGCGTACGTTTATCACCCGGTGAGGGCTGATGGCAGAGGGTTCGCGTATTGCGAGACGCGAGAGGCATGGGGGAAGGGCCCATGGGAGGGAACAAAATGAAGCGCATAGTGGGTGGGGAGCAATGCACGTTTCCTCGAAAGATGACGAGAAGAACCGCCGCTGCTTACGCGTACGGTTGCCCCATTCGCTTCTATCGTGGCGCATGTTTCTCGGCCTCGCGATGGGCGAACTCTTGGTGAGGCGTCGGCGTTGCACTAGCGACGGTGCTCCCTCTCTCTCTGAAGTTTTCATACATCGCTCGCACGAAGAAGGAGCTTCCTGTGCGGCTCTGTGCGTTCCGCCTCTTGCATTGCCCATTTCCCACTCGCCTTCTTCCCTCACCTCACGCACCTCCGTTGCCAATCCCATCGCACCCTATGTCGCCTTCGCCGTCGTAAGGGTTGATCTGGTACTGCCTCTTTACGCGCGCGCGCACGCACCAACACATACGCCCTCTCTCCCTTTCATACTTTTCCCTCTTTCGTAGGCAAAAAAAAATGTTCTTTGCTGGAGGCACCTTTGGCTCCGAGAGTGAGGCTCGCGACGCTAACCGACGCCCCACAGGACGCCGCCACCAAGCGCGCGACATGGCTGAAGTGCAGGCCGCCATCGATGCCAACCACGGAGTAGCGAAGGCAACCGCGGAGGGGTTTCGTCACGCGGCTGCACAAAAGCAGATGTCGGCTGGACCGTCTTTTCTCGATCGCATGTACGAACAAAACTCGGCCGTCGTGGAGGCGTCTCGCCGGACGCGCCGCCACGCATCGGCACCGACAGATCACCTGAACATTTTTTCGTGGCAAGACTCAGCCCCTGCAACTCGCGCACCTGAGCAGAGCCTCCATGTGGCAGCAAATGGACCTCGCGCATCCCGACCTGTGAACGTCAATGCAGCCGCGCCAACAGCTGAGGACAGACGTGCCGAGGAGTCCAAGAAATTCGAGGCGCACCTCAACAGCGCGTTCTTGCGCTTCAGCGATGACCCGAAAGGACAGCGCGCTGTCAACGCTGGCAACTGCGGTGCGCACACCGGTGATGTGACGGGAAAACCTGTGGTATCTGCGCCCTCTGAGAATGGCATGATGGGGAGCCTGATGCGCGAGCACCCCCACAAACCCCGCGGGCGCCGTGGGCAGCCGCCCGCAACCACCGGAAACCGGCTCAGTGCACCGGAGGAGTCAGGTGTAGCCGGCTTCCCTGGAATGGGTCAGCGCAGCATCGCTCGAGCGGTGCCGCATCTCACGCGCAAGCCAGTTCAGAGCAATGTCTCTGCAGCTGCCATTCCACAATCGGCACAGCGCAAAGGCTGCGACGGAAGTCTTGACCCTCGCGAACCGCCAGCGCGGGGACTGACATCGAAGCCGAAGTGCATCCCGCCCTATTACATTGACGATGAAGACTATGAGGACCGACACCCGACAAACGCGTACGAGGCGGAATCGTGCAGCCGACAGCCGTGCATACAAGAGATCGAGATGCACAGCGACGGTGGCTACGATGACAATGATCAAGCAAACGCAGGAAGCCTCGGCGAGAGCGCACAGCCGTATGCTCCAGCGCGAAACGAGCCTGAGTGGTTGCGCGATTCTTCTGCTGTCGAGGACTCGGGCGAACTTCATGCGAGGTCGCCGTTGGGGCAGCAGCGTCAGTACAAGTTTGATGCCGGGCAGCAGCAGTTCTACGAGTCGGATGTACCGCCGTATCGTCGATCTCAGCACCACTGAGGTTGTAAGAGCACTCGGCTGGTGTTGGCGGGCGCGAGTCGGTGAAGCGGGAGGAGAGAGGATGACCAAATAACAGAGCTCGCTAGCATGCAGGCCTTGGGTGAACGCGGCCGGCCCTCTCGCAGATCCCCACCTCTCAGTCCTTCGGGAAGCGGCCGAGGCCTTCTCTGCCCTGCGCACGAGGTGCGTATACGTTGTCATCTCCAGCGCCCTCCTGTGTTCTTGTGCCGTGAAGCCCTCCTTCGTCCATCCACGTAGAAATGCAGGTAGACACTTCAAAAATCCTTCCATGCCGGCACTGTGTTGAGCGTGTTCAGTTCTGGCAAACCGCCGTCCTCCCCCTCTCTCTACACGTCGTCCAACCTCAACACATCTCATCCGGCCCACGCGCGCGTCTTCCTTCGCGATTTCCTCTCGATAGATTTCTTTCTTCATTTTTTTTGAGCTCTTTTTGTTATGTGCCAAGACATTTCTCTGGTCTTCCGTTAACTGTTCCGTCCCCGTTGGCGCCCTCTGTCTGTCTGCCTCTTTCGTATTCTTTTTCCCCTCTGTATATGTTGTCTGTCTGTTTGTCTCTCGCCCCACGCACCTTGCTGTTGATCGTAGCGTGTTGCCGGCGCGTCTGTCCCCCCTCTCCCTCTCTCCCTCAGCAACAAGGAAGAAGTGCGTTGGTACAGGTGATGAAGGGGTTACCGCCGCCTCTCTTTGTATGGTCACGGCTGCGGGTGTTGGTGTCGTTGCGCTATCTCGCTATCTTTGCCCTCGCGTCTCTCCTGCGCTGCTGTTTGTCTGCCGCGGCCCTTCCCTGTCCATTCCACTTCCCTCCCTTTTTTTTCACCTCGCGCGCCCGTTTCAGCGCTGCTCAGCGGCGTATAGTGTGACACTGTTCGTCATGGTCGCCGGTTCGGTTCCCATCTCGCACTCCGGGAGCCTCGGCCTCCTCCTCCTCTTCTTCCCTGAGCGATGTGCATCTCGTTTTGATGGATGCCCACCCAACCTTCCACCCAACGCACCCAACCCCTCTCTACTGGTCGCTTTGGGCTCTGTGCGTGTCTTCGCCGTCTTGTTGCGTCGTTGTTTCTGTTTTCGTATCTGCGCTTATGTTTCCTGTTTGCTTGTGTGTGATGGATGCTGAGGTGCTCACTTCAGCGCTATCGACCGCCTTCTCTATTTTCTTCCCTCGACGCTCATCGCACGTTTTGTGTCGTGCCTCATACACGGTGCCGCCCCCTCTCCCTCGACCCTTACCCCATCGCCACCACATGCACACCGGTGCTCTTGCGCAAGGTAAAGGCTCAGCGAATGCTGCACGGAGGCGGAGAAAGGAAAAGTAGTGAAACTGCGAAACGGTTTGAGGAAAGACGACTGACGCACACACACACACATACATACACATACACACACACACACATTCGCTGTCGACGGGGTTAAAATGAGAAAGAACCAATGACGGTGACACAAGAATCTAGACAGTCATTGCCTTTGAAAGACAAGCGTATGTCGGCTGCACCCGGGGAGGCAACGGGCAAAGGGGATGGGGACAGGTAGCCGTCAGCCGATGGGCGGCTATCCGTAGACGGACACATGCGTACCAGCGTGCATCTGTGCCCTTCAACGCACACACACACACACTATACGGTATCCTTCTATTCAGCACCCTTGCTCTTCACGGTGCCAAGTGTCTGCTGGCATCTCCTCCTGTGTCGACGGGGTGGGGGCGGCCCGCATGCACTTGCACGCTCTTTTTCTTCACGCCATGCTCTTTCTTTATCAACTTCAGGACTGTTTGCCCTCACTCTTTTTTTTTTCGGTGTGCCCGAGGCGTGCCTTCTGTCTGCCATCGACGCGTGCGTTTGTGTGCAAGGCTGGTGTGCTCATCGTAGCATGCCACGGAGAAAGTTCGTCGTGGGCCACCGGTCTCCTCTCTCGCTCGGATATCCTCAGCTTTCCTTATCTGCGTGCGGTTTTCCTGCTGCGCAAGAGGAGGAGGCAGTGTGTCGAGGACTGCGGAGCGCGCACCGATCTGCTTCTCTACTCCCGTCATCAATTTGAGCAGGACATCGATGGTAACGAAGGGTCACAGAGACCTCTCCTTCCTCATCGACGATACACTTCGAGTCTGTCACGCAAACACATACACGCACATAGAAAACATCTGCTGCTCCGTCTCCCCCTGAGCGGGACCCGAGGAGGAGGGGGTGGAGGGGTGGGGGGGCTATCTCTTCACACAGACATATATCTCACCCGCTGCTTTCTCTCTCTCTCACACGTGCACCCCGTGTGAAAACGCAGCGCACAGAGGCCGCCTATACAGTCACCATTGCCGTCGTCATCACGCACTGTTGTGCGAAGCGTAGGGAGAGGGGGAAGGAAGACGGCGGCGCATCTGAGGATATGAAGAAACTTGAATATACCACATCTGTCTCCGCACCCCGATGCCGCGGTGAGGGAGGCGGCGGCGGCCACAGCGCATCTGCGCGGATGTGCAACTTGCGCTGCGTGCGTGTATGGGCCTGGGTGCACGTGCTTCGTCGCACACCGTCGCTTGCGCTGAAGGCTTTCACACTTCAAAAATACACGCACAGGGCGTTGTCACTGCAGTACCGGCGAGTCGCTTTGCGGACGACGTCAGGTAGCGCGGAGGCACGTACCGAAGAGCGCAGTCCCTCGGAGAGAAGGTTTGAGGAGGTGCTTCGGACGGGCTTCGCACCTCCGTCCTTGACTCAGGCGGCTGCCGCCGCGATGACGACAGCTTCCAACGACGCGGCAGACCAAAGGTCCGTCATACTCGTCGCACCGCATAGTGAGGAGCTCACGTCAGCCTCCGGCGTGGCGGCAACAGAGGCACCTGAGGACCCTGTTTGCACAGGTATCGCTGGCGGCGAAGCGCTTTCGGTGGGAGCGGCTGCGAGCGTGTCCTCGTGCGACCCTCTTCCACGAGCGAATCCCAGCGGAGGCAGCAGCGTGAGTAGTCTGAACCTGCTGCCCCTCGGCTCAGAGACGGAGGCGGAGCGGCGCGCGCACCGCACGGCTGAGCTGGCATTCGAGCAGGCAATGTACGGCGAGGCCGCTGCTGGGGGCGATGGAGAGGGAGTTGCGATGGGGCGCGACAGCAAAGCGAGCCTTGCTCCGACTTCAGAAGCACCAACAGCGCGGCTGACCAACGAGGCCGCAGGGCAGAGTGCAGAAGGCCGCAAAAGGGACACCGCGGTTGCCGCTGACATTGCTGCGCGCGTGCCTCCACGGCCATTGCCAACATCCCCGCTGCGGATAAGTGGCGGGAACCTCTCGATAGGTGCCCCTCCACCCCCGTCAGTTGCCACTCGCAGCCAGGACAGGAATCCGCCTACGTTGGCGACAGCAGCGACAGCGCCACCGGTAACGTTCGCGTCAGCTGAGGCCGCCTTTGAACGCGCGCTCGCCGGTAGCGCTGTGATAAAGCAGCCAAGTGGAAATGCAGATGCCTCGCTGTCTAGTGAGACGTACGCCGCTGCAGCAGAAAAGGATGTCAGTGCCTCTCTTGGAGCCCATCCGTTGTCACTGGCTCTGCCGGCCTCCGCGCCAGCGTACTCCGATGGTGATGGATCTGACGCAGTGCTACAGGGTGCGGATGAGACCACCGCTGGGGAAGCAATAGAGGGAATAGCAGCCTCGGACATTCGCGAGGCCGTTGCGGAGATCCCACCACAAGCCTCTCACGGTGACGCCCAGGCAGGTGAGCAGACGGCGTTCACGGAGGCGCCGCAAACAATCGAGAGTGGAGACGCTGACAGAGTCGCCGTTGAGAAAGCCGTTCCGCCACCAACCGTATCCATGCGCTGCGCCTTCAATCTGCACCGCTGGGATGCCTCAGCCGACCATTTTGGACTCGTCAATGCTCTATTCCGCGTTACAGATCACCACACGACTGCGGTCACGCACATCGACCCCAAAGATCGGGTGTGGCGATGCATGCCGTTGCTGGATCGGCTCAGCAAGCAGGAGCTATTTTTCACGAGTCAGTGGATCCAGGAGTTGGAGCGCGCGGATGGACCGAGCACTGCGCCGCTCCGCCCAGAGAGCGCAGGAGACTGCGTGGGAGTCTCGGCGTCGCTGCCGCCGACCCACAGGGAGGTGATTGGACGCAGCAAGGTGCTGCGCACCCTCGTGTTCCGTCTGCTGCATATGCCACACCACTGGTGGGACCAGGTGCAGGAAGTTGTACTGCTGGCGGCGAAGGAAGCGGAGGCGCATCAGAGGCGCCGCACAACCGCCGTGGGCGTGGCAGCCACCGGTAAGGACACGACCGGGACACCGCCCGTCGGAGGCACAGGCGACGTGGCGGAGCCCGCTTTGGTGTCTGGCAGCGACGCCGCTGCCCCGGACTGTGTAATCCGTCAGCTTACCGCGGAGGATGTGCAGGCGGCTATGACACGCATCTTCGGCACCGATCCCCTGCAGGTGCACTTCTTCAGCGAAGCCCTGCGCGAAGCCCTCATCGCATTGGGCGGCATTCGCGGCTCCCTTAGCAGCGGCGCGAATGTACCTTCTGCTGCCTTTGAGGGGCCGGTTGCGGCGTGGAATGCCTTTCTGCTGACGCAGCGCCACTGTGCAACGGGAGTCTGCGGGCCGCACGTGCGACCCTTCAGCTTTTGCGAAGGGCGGCCCACCATCACCATCTCAGATCTTACTCCGCTACGGTATTGTGAGGCCGCTGCCTCCTGGTGTGACCCACCGTCTGCGGACTCGCTTTCGCGCGCTGCCTCTGCTGTGCGCTGTGCTGATGTCTGCACGACGGATGCTGGCGGCGGGGCCCGCGGGGCCTGGGCAGGGCCGCCCTCTCCCCCGTGCGTGCCGTCGGCGGGCACTGCCGCTGCCGACACCACCGCCACGGCGTGGGAGGGAATGAGCGAGGAGGAGCAGAACGCATTTCTTTTCGGGGCCGAGAGCGCGCAGCTCTCCCTTCGTGTTCGGGAGTCGGGCGGTTTTTATGCAGTGTTTGGGCAGAACAGCATCTCATTCGAGATGGAGAATACGCTCAGGGAGGCCGAGTCGGCGGCGCAGCAAGGCAAGACGCAGGAGAACGGCGAGGCTGAGGCTGTCGCAACAGGCATGGGTGAGGAGCACGCCGCCGCCAAGTCGACAGCGCTTGAGTTGATGCGGAATGAGGAGGCGGCGCAGGTGCGTGCGTACAATGTGGACCGGGTGGTGCTGCAACTAACGAATGGCGAGGTAGCAGGCGTGACCGCGCTGCCCGGGGGCCGCTCCGCCGTCCTTTCGAACCTGGCAGCCGACTCCGCGGCGACAAGCGAAGGTCCCCCCCGGCAGCGGAGGAGCAGCTGGCGCATCGGGGCGATCACAGCCACCTCTGATATGCCGTTTCAATGGCAGCTGAGGAATAACGAGGATGTGCAGCTTGCCGCGCTCTGGCAGCGCTTCACCCGTGCGTCGACGGGTGACTTGATCGGCAACCTCCTCTATGTTCGTCGGCATGCCGACTCGCTTGTGCACGAGGCCTTGGCAGATGTGGCGGTGCAGACAGCCTTTTGGCTCCTCTTCTACGCTCGAGACGAAGTGCGTGCCGTTACCCATCCAAAGCGCACATACGAGACGCTCTGGAGCTTGCACCATCGGCTGGTGTTGCTCTTCGCATTACGCCGTAGTGGTGCGTCACCGCCGTCCTCGGCGCCCGGGTGGGCGGCTCGTATTTGCGCGGATGCGGGGACGGCGCATCCGGCGTTTGAGGCTCTCTCGCCGCAGAGTCAGGTGAGCTACGCGTGCTTCGGCTTGGCGCACGTGCCGCCGCGGCCTTTCGAATCCGCGGAGCTGCCGTGTCCAAGCTCTTCGCTGACGCAGACGACAGGAAGAAACGACGCGCCCAGCGTCTGTTTTATGAAGCGCGAGCCCTACGCATCGCCAGCTGACCTGTATGCGGCCCTTGCTGGGTCGTACCGCGCGCGAGGAGTCGGCGACGTGGGAGCAGCATCGGCGTCTGCGCTGCCCGTCGCCAACTCGCCGGTCACGGTCAGCGAGAGCGCCAATTTCGCGACCCTTTCGGCCCTGCAGAGGCTGGCCATTGCCTTCTGCTTCCCCCGCAACAGCACTGAGAGAGGTGAAGTCGCGCTACTCGTTCCTAAGGATGGCGGCACCGGGGTCTCGTCTACGTTAACGGCCACAGCGCTGGGAACGGCAGGTGCCGCGAAGGATGAGCCGAACAGGCGGGCCGAGCCTTTGATGGCGGCCGGATCGAGCACCCCGACCGGAGAAGAAGCATTGGACGAAGACCGACGAATGGCGCCGAGTGCCAGTGTGAAGCATCAAGTCGGAGGTCTGGCGAAAGCCACGACCGGCGACGACTCCACCGTCGGCGATGACGCGCGCATGCGACAGGTGCAGAGCGCACTCGAGGGGCGTGTGTACGAGTGCGTGCGTTCTCTCCGCGCCGCCGGTGTGTTGGCGGTTCCGCACCACTCTCTCGTGCGCAATCGGGGCGGCACCGGTGTGTTGGCGACTTTCTCCCATGAGCAACGGCGCAGGGTGCGGCGCGCCGTGCAGGATATCGCAGCCGCAATGATCGGGGGAGAGGCCATGGAGCGATCGGCAGGCGACGCGCGCTCAGCGCAGGTGCTATTGGGGTCTTCCAAGGCGGAAGGCAAGCCGCATCCTCTGCCCCCTGCCGTCCCTGCCATGGAAGCGGCGCTTGCATCTCCGCGGCGAAGAGGTCGGAAGCCTAGGGTGGCTGCCACACTGTTGCCGCGACCCACCACGGCGGCGCCTCACGACCAAGGGCAGCTGGCCGGCCAGGGGACGATGAGCACAGGTGGTGTATCTAGTCGACGCAAGCGGGGCCGGAGGCCCCGTGCTGCAAGTGTCCACGCTATGGGTGGCACATCAGCGGCGGCCGCTCCCACGGCTGCTGAGCAGGCGAGGGACCTGAGCCGGTCTTGCAGGCAACTTGGCGAAGGCCACGCAAGCCCTACACGCGAGGGAGAACGGCGAGAGAGCGGGGTGACCGACGAGGAGGTGTCCAGCGCCATGGCGCTGTTTCACGGGGGCAGAACGTTGCTCTAGGGCATCCATGGCGCCGCACGCTGTAGGAGGGCTGGACTCACTTGCCGCAAGCGGTCTTCGCAGGTGCCAGATCACGGCTTTAACCCCATAGGTGCATGCGTGTCAGCGCAGCTTGCTATACTGCCTCTCCTTTCACCTCCACACACATCTGCTTGACCGCGCGCCCACACGTAACCAAAGTTTGCGCACCCCTTCATTGGCAGGACGAGGTGAAAAGGCAAAGAGCACCTATGGCCACTACACATGCGATGAGTGTACGTGTGAGCAAGAAGCAGGGCTCGAAAGAAGGACCCTCTGCCACAGCGGCCATGTGGAGCAGAAGAACGACATGACCCTAAGAATGCTGAACGGGTCTCGTTGTCTTGCCTACTATGCGCTGCTGCGCGTAACTCTGGGCTGTCCTTCCCCAGCGATGGCCTTACGTGCCCGCCGCTCTTCTTGCATCCGGGCTGGGCTCTCCTCTCTATTGGACCACTTCCATACAATTCTTTCGATTCGATTCCATTTGCGATACTCTTCTCCGTCTCCCGTCTGCACAACATTTCGTATCACTACCCCCTCTCCGATGCTTGTAAACGACGAGACCTGCGCGTACGCTCACGCAATCGACCTGCATCCTCTCCCCTTTCTCTGGCGGGTTGCGAGTCAGAGAAACTGTTACGCTGACTGAAGTAACGCTGCCGAAAGCGGCGCTTGACAGTTGCACGAAGTCACACACGCACACACCAAAGCTGTAACATAGGAGCATTTGGCAGTGAGGCCGGCTCAAGGCTGTAAATCGACAAGAGCGGAGGAGGGGGAGTAGGTGATCAAGGCCGCGTCTCACCGCACCATATGCGCGAACATTCGCACATAAGCCATCCGACTTGACGAGAAAGCGGGCCAACGTTCCCATCCTCGTACCAAAGGCATACGTATACATACATACAGTGGTGGAAGGAGGTCAGTGCAGCGCAATAGGAAGAGAGCGAGACATACACACAGCGCTTATTCGTCACTCTCCCCCCACCACCACCATCAGCCCTCCTCACCCATCCGCGAAACAGCAAACCTCCACACACAAGTCAGCAAGAGAGAGAGGGAGGGAGAGGGGAGAGGGGGAGGCCGACATCGCCACGGGCGCCTTCACTTTTCGCGAGTTACGGCTGTCTCACAGATACGGCTTCGAATCTTGAAGCATCTGAAAGAGACTCCTTTTGATTTCGCCGTTCATTTTCTGCTTCTCTTGTGCGCTTTCTCTGCGCAACGCCTCCTCTGCTTGCCCTGCACCCCCCACCTTCTTCCTCTGTTATCTCCAACTTGTCTCTCCTCCCTCTTCCCGTCCTTTTTTCGTTTCGACCACTTGCGCATTGGACGACGCTGCGCGTGTGGGTGTGTGCGGAGTGTGAGGAGTAATTGGAATACTTGGAGTGACAAGCTACTGCACCCCTTCGCATCGACTCTAAGCGACAGTCTACCTCGTCTACCGGTGCGCACCTTTCATCGCTGTGCGAGCATCTGTGCCGGTGCGCGTGCCTGTCAGTGGCTTGTGCGGTTCATCACGCCTGCATCGACCCCTCCGCAGCACCCTCGGTGCCTGCTCCCATTCTTTTAGTGCGGTCGTCTGTGTAGCTCGTAAAGTGGAGGGTACGGGGCGGCAAAGATGCTACGCAGAGTAGCACGGGGCACACCGGTGCGCATGGCCACTGGTGCAACTCACCTCGCAACTCTTTCGCCCCCTGCAGCATTGCTGCGGCTGCGGGTATCGCCACCTTGCTTGAGAGCGATAACAGGGCTTCGCGCCTTGCCCGCGGCTTGTCACGCCCGCAGCACTTCAAAACCCTCCAGCACGCTTTGCGGCGCGTTGTTCGCAGCGTACCGGTGGGCCTCTCAGTACCCGACCGCGTCGCGTAAGTCACGCCGACCGGGAAAAAAGAAGCAGTTCAACTACCTCACACTCGATCGCCTACTGCCACGGGAAAAAAAGCTCTCGCGGGTTGCTATTCGCAATCGCGATGATGTGTCGCTGCGTAGGCGCCGCGAGTACAAGCAACAGCTTATTCGAGACGTGGAGGAGAAGATACGATTTTTCTCTCCCAGCATTAAGCAGCAGGTATTCTTCCCTTATATCGCGAACTCTGCTCGCATGAGCCTCTTCCGCGGCAACCGCGATTACGGGGTTCGCGTGTCGACTCGCGTGTTTACCATGCTGCTTGAGCAGCTCTGCAAGCGGGAGCATCGGGGATTCATCGCGGAGCAGCTGGGCAAGCTTGGGTTCGACCCTCCGACCGCGGAAGACTGGGAGCGCTTCACGGATCCGGTGACGGGGGACATTACCACTGGCATCATGTACTCGAACTGGGTCCAGTCGGTCTTGAACACCTATGGCCGCATTTCATCAACGAACGCAAAACATATTCAGGCCTGCGGGTCGACCACGCTCTTTGCGTATGTCGTACGACACTATTTAGACCGCACCCGAGTGCCGCCGCTGGAGGACTGGTCGCACCAATTCGGCCCTGTCGTTGCCGAGGAGTTGATGGGGCGACCGCGCGGCCAGCAGAAAGTGAGTCTCGCCATCTCCGAGGCAGTGCACGAGATGAGCGTGTGGGGGCGCGCGCAGGCGCAGGAGGCCGTCTCGCGCCTCTCGCTGCAGGAGCAGAACGCTCTCGTGCAATGGGTAAGGGAGAATATCAAGACGCATATCGCAGAGATGGAGCGGAAGAACGCGTTCACTGCTAGAATACTAGCAGTCATGCACCATCTGCCAGAGGCGAAGTCCATACAGAACTCGTTCTGGACCTTTAAGGAGTTGAGGCGGGTGGAGCACGTGGTGAAGATGAAAGGGGCCTTCCTGCTGCCTCCAGGGAACCCGCTGGACGAGTGGAGGCAGTTGTCGAAGGAGGAGAGGGCGAAATACTCGTGCTTTGGTCGAAGGCGCCAAACAGAGACAGCGTGCGGCCGCAAGCTGTTCATTCGTTACTGCTGCCGAGACTATGGCCTTTCCCTGACGGATGCGTCGGCCCGCTACACAAGCCTAAGCGATCTGCAGAAAGCGGCGATGGATTTTCCCTTTTACCTCCCCATCACCCCCTGCAACCCCGCCATGGCGGCGTTTCGTCGCTTCTACATGGCGATGTGCGAACGATACGGTATGGTGCGCACCTACAACGATGCCAGTGGTAATCGGCTCTTCAAGAGGGCTATGCGCGAAAAGTGGAACAGCCTCTCCATGGAGGAGCGACAACAATACGAGGAGCATGACCGCATCTATGCGGCATTTCCGCTGCAGCCGACCACTTCAGGAGTAGCCGCATCGACCTCTACCTCATCGTCTACGTCAGACTCGCTGCCAACGAGGACGGCACCGCTGGCGGCAGCACCGAATTGCAATGGCTTAGCGACGCGATGGGGGCATTCCATGAAGAAGTCAGCGGAGGCGGTGCATCAAGCAAAAGTTGGGCCACAGTACTTTGTAGAGAAGCAGCCGCCGTCACTGAAAGTGGACGACACCGCGCCCACGGCGGAGTCGTTGCTACTGAACCTTCGCGAAGCGGCTTTTGGCTGCCGCAGAAATGGAGCAAAGGTGAGATCCGCCGCGACGTCTTCTGACGTCGAAGCAGCCTCGTCTGACGCGGAGGTGGCTGCCTCGGGGAATGGACATGCACGCGCGAGGAGGCGCAGTGGGATCCACGGCGAAAGGCCTGCAAGGATGCGGCCATCACTGCTCTGCGTCGTCATGATTTGAGTAGCGCGCCGCCCCTGAGATCTCGGTGTGACGGAGGCGGTAGGTGGAGAGGCGCCGTGGTGTCTCGCCGCTGCGTGGTGAAAAGCTGTGGGAGAGAAAGAGAAACGGTGAAAGAAAGCGGGTGCGCAGACGTCTCTGTGCTCCGTGAGGCTGTTAAGTTCGCCTGTGCAAGGCGGTCCTTGAGCGCATGCTCCCGCTCTGGGGACATGGGTGGACAGGTGCGGGCATTCACGGCATCAAGGCGCTCCCCGATTGTATTTTCTTCTCTTGCCCTTTTTTTTTTCTCTGGTGTGGTGCTGATGTGACCACGTAGCGGAGAGAGGGCGAGCGAAACGTAAAGAGGCGCGGGATGGGGATAACCGTTGGGAAGGGAGGCCGTTACGTCTGCCTCTTCTTCCCTCTTTTCATGTGTGGACATGTCGCCGCTCTTTGGACGTGTACGTCTGTGCTTATCTGTGCATGCGCGGGCTATTGCCCCCTTCGACTTTCCTCTATCTCTCTCTATATATATGTATCGATCTATGTCTGTGCGTCTCTTCATGGGTGTTTCGCCTTCTCTCCTCGGCTCTACCCGGCCCCTCCCCGCCCGCTCAGTCGCTGAAGACGTGTGTCTACTCCTCCGTATCTGTACCGCTTCCTATGGACGCCACGGTGAGGGGCACCTCACTCTCTCTCGCGAGCTTGCTCCTCGCCCCCCTCCCCTCCTTTCCCTCTTCCTAAGTCGCTCTCGCAGTGGGTCGTGCAGCACAGGGCGTTCTAGTGGACAGGGGCATCCTCTCCGACATGAGCTTAGCATTCTCTCCACACTCTGTTTCATTGGCATTGCTGGCATTGCCTTCCCCGCCAGCCGGGTCAGTGAGTCCTCATCGAGTCGACGATCTACAAGAGCAGTCTTGCATGCTTTTCTCTTTGCGGCGCCGAAGCGCCCCTTCTGTGTATCACTACTGTTCACAATTTTAACAGCACCCGCGCGACAAATACAGAAAAAAGACACACCGCTCTCCGTTCTACGCGTCAGGCAACGCTAAGGTAGTGAAAGGATGTGGCGGCAACATGCAGGCCCATGTGGCCAAGATCTCTCTGCGCGGCTGACGACCTCGTCCTTCACTACCCTGGCCCGATTACACTCCCCCCTCCGACACACACACACGTGCACGGTTGCCTGTGGTACTGGCCCTGCGGCGATCGTGCGAGGAGGGAAAGAGAGTGGTGCACGGCACCTTTCGCATATATTTCTCCTCACCTTCACCCTGCCCCTCCTTCCCTTCCCTTTCCTCTGTATCGATTTCGCACCCAACATGTGCGTCTCACGTACCACATATCCTCTCTGCCTTTGGCTTTTCACGTACTCCCTTCGCCCTCTTAGTCCCCGCACGGCCTCTTCATTAGCTTCTGCCTACCTCTCCCTCACCTATTGCTGCAAGGAGACGCTTGGTCAACCCACGACCCCACGAGGAGGGCAATCGTACCGGGCCCATGTAGAGGAATAGACATACACACACACACACATCTCTATACATCAAACACCTAAACCGTCGCAGCACCTCTCCCTCTCTTGCTGCCACTGCTGTGATGTGAAGCTGGCAAGCGAAACAGCTATCTGCTCCCCTTTTTCTTTCTTCGTTCTCGCCACATCGCGCGCGCACGCCTTTCCCTGGGCGCGCATCTGCATTACGTGTAAGACGAGGTGACAGAGGGCATAAAACAGGAAATATACCGCCCGTCTCACTTTGCCAGTCATCCCCTTTCCTCTCCTCCCAAGACCGACGAGAAAAGAAAAGAGGAAGGAGAAAACGCTATCGCAGCTCTCTTGAGGGCTTTGCCGTGTGTGCGTGTGTGGGGGAGACGAGTAGCCATTGCCGACACCGAAGTGAGCGCTCTCATCGTGGGCGCCGCTGAGAGCGTTTCCGTTTTCTGTGACGTTATTCGGGTAACGCGCCGGCCATCCCCATCCCTATCCCTCTCTCCTCTGCTCTCTTCTGCCTTCCTTCTCGCCGCTTACCTTTTTCTATTTCTCATCTCCTCTAAGCCCGTTGGAAGACACCCTTCTCACCCCACCCACCCCGTGGCCGACGCACAGACGTACCACAGTCGTTCGTGCATCTTACCCACTTGTCGTGTTCGGTCGTTTTCTGTTCTCACTCGTCTTCTCGTACTTTTTAGTCTCTCTCTCTGTGTGTGTGTCTGTGGCCTTGTACATACCCGTTCTGTTGCCCGCGTTGCCATCTTGCTATTTCACCTTCCTCTCAAAGGGCCTTTCACATTCGTTTTTCTGCTCCGCCTCACCTTCGCTTTCCTCTCTTTTTTTCTTTGGTGTCTCCGTCTCGTCCACCTCTTCCCTCCGTCCCCCCCTCCCGACTCGGGTCCGGTGCTTCTCTTTCGTGAGTGTACCGGTGCCTCTTTGGACACCGCCTCTCGTATCGCGTGACTCGCCCACCATCATCCAGTGCACACATACGCACACGCTACTTCCCTCCATTCCCCCTTCCCTTGCCCCGCCGCTTCTCTTGTGCTTGTCGCTCCTGATCGCTTTATTGCTCTCTCTCTTCCTCTCTCCTCCCTCCTCCTCCTTCCGTCCCTTCTCTTCGCCTCGCCATTTCTCCAGAGTTTTTTTTGAATGTCTTCTTTGTGCACGTGTGTATACGCATGTGTGTGAATAAGTGTGAGTGCGTGTCTGACTGATTGATGCCATCGCCTCTTTCGTCCTCTCTTGATCGAAACTTTACCCGCACTTTTCTCGCTCTCACTCCATCCCTCTCCCTCCGTGGTGACTGTTGTTGCCGTTCTGCCTGTCTGTGTGCTGTGTGACCACTCTCTCTCTCTGTGGTTCCGTTTGCTCCTTTCTCTTTGCGTTCGCTCCCTCGTTTTTATTTTCGCCTTTCATCCGGTGTCTTCTTGTGCGTGTGTGCTTGCGCACGAACTCGGAGGGTACCTCATCGTCTGCGCAACGGCGAACGTCTCGCGTGGACGTCAGTTTCTTCTCTCCGTGCCTTTTCTTTTGCGTGTTGTGCCAAGTGGGCCAGAGGTGAAGCGTGCATCAGGAGAGGAGCAGAAGGTGTGACGAGACGTGTCCTAATCCGTCCCTTAAAGGGGAGGAGCTCCGCTTTTTTTTTCCTACCTAGCGTCTGCGGAGGTTGGGGTAGACGTTGGTGGTGCGGCTGCTGCGGGAAGGGGCAGCGGTGCGTGTGCGCATATTATTGCTAACCTGTGCCCCCCTCTTCACGCACGCTGACAGGCCGGTGTGCACTGAGGTCTCATACGATTCCTCCCTTTACTGCTCTTTCTTTGAAGTTGGCGCCCTTCTGCTCTGCGTATCTTTGTCGGGAAGTATACTGGGCGCACTGACCCCTCCCCCCTTCCCTCACTCTTCACCCTCCTGAGCCAGCCAGCCCGCACGCGCGCTTGTATGTGTGTGCGCGTGTGTATACGTGTGCGTGTGCGTTTGCGCATGTGAGGCCTGATGAGCGCAGAGAGTGCCATGGGGAATTCGAGCGCGCGGGTACAATCCGACGCGGCAACTATGTCGGCGGCAGCCAAGTCGCAGAACCGGCCCGACAGCGTGCCTCTCCCTACGGCGCCTTCGTCTCACAGCGCCTCACTGAGCGGCCCCCTGCGGTCATTGCCAGGGTCGCGGCGGCCACCGCGTCGGCCTGTGCGCCAGAGCGATACCCCACCCTCCCCACCTATACAGCACCCGCCCAACCTACCGTCAACGATCACATCGACGCCAATAATGTTGCTTGAGCGGCAGCAGCTGGCACAGACACTGCAGCTGCGTTACAACTGCTCAGCTGCCTGCGCCACCTCCACCGTGAACAGCTACTACCCAGATGAAGAGAAGTGCCGGGCAACAATCCAAGGCAAAATGACCGCACCCTTTGCCTTGGCTGTTGGAATGGTGCCCAAACAGCGCGAGTATGTAGACAGCCTGCGCGACAACCTCGCTGCTGCCTTTCAGCACTTTCCGTACCTCAACGGTTGTGCACAGCCGCAAGACGAGGAGGCGCAGGATGTGTGTGGCAACCTCGTTGCCAGCGGCGACAGCGTCAAAAATGGTGCGGCGTCGACGTTCAGTTCTATCGACTGGGCTGGAGTGCGGGCTCACCTCTTGGCACCCGATAAGGCTCCGCTGTGGTACATGCATACAGAGTTGGTGTTTTCAGGAGACACCCGAGATGTGCGTGCGTACGAGAATGCCTATCAGAGCCTCATTGTCAAGGAGGGCTTCTCGCATGTCGTGGGGTGCTACGCTTCCGGGGATGGCGTGGTGCCGGCACTCGACTACGTCAACGCGCGGCTGTGCGGTGAGTCTGTCCAGTCTCTCGCCCGGCGTATGGGCTTTGGTGAGGACGTCGTGGACGCGCTCGATGGTGTTGAGGCGGAGGTGCCCACGCGTGTCTACACGCGCGTGAACGTGTTTGGCAACAACCCCGCCACATCCTGCTCCTCCAGACAGAATAAGGGGCACGCGCAGCAGGTGCTCAAGGAAGCGGGGCTCGCCTACATTCGCTCCTTCGTGACAACCTGTGCTGCAGAGGCGGTGGCGAGGGTGAGAGATGGCGCGCTGCTGCTCCCAGTCGTGGTGAAGCCAAACTCAGGGGCAGGGTCCGAGTTTGTCACCCTCTGCTACACGGCGGATGACATATTTGTCGCCTTCTCGATGGTGGAAGGCGTGCGCACTTCCCAGGGCACCGACGCGGCACAGCTTGTTGTGGAGGAGTACATCGAGGGCCCCGAGTACGTCGTGAACACGGTGAGCTACCAAGGCGTGCACGTTGTCACAGATGTGTGGGAGAGCTGGAAGTACCCGGAGCCGGTCGTCACGACTGGCTTGACGCGCCTCGCCGAGGAGGCGCTGCGCTCCGCCGGGGTCGAGCGCCAGAAGCAGCACAAAACGTCCATCTTGTACGACAGGCAGACCCTCATCGCGGATCTGGCGGGCTTGCCACCGAGCCATGGCGCACGACGGGTTGTCGAGTACACGCTCAAGTGCCTCGACGCGCTGGGCCTCGAGAACGGCTGCGGACATAGCGAAGTGCGCCTTGACACGCGGAAGGCGGCGCGCAATTGGCGGCAGCAGGAACGACAAGGGCTGAACAAGAACGACCCTCTCGGAAAGGTCCATGGCGAGAGCTTTGAGGGCGAACCAATCTTGATTGAGCTCAATTCGCGCATGCAGGGCGACACCCCACGCAGCACCGAAGTAGTCGGCTACGACCAGTACTCCCTACTCGTTTACATCTCAGAAGCCGTGAACGTGTTCGGCGCGGCCACGGCCGTCTCCACCGCATTCCCCTTCCGCGTCGGCCCGTCTCCTCGGCCGCCGAGGGTAGGGGAGATTCCGTGGCCACCCGTGCCGCGTCTGTACCGTGCGAGGCCCTCCCCCGGCCCGCCCATGGCGACGACTGTGCTGTTCCTGGCGACGCAAGAGGAGTGCATCCTCAACGGCGTTGCCCTGCGCACCCTCACCCAGCTCGGCACCTTCCAGCGCTTTACCCGAACCATTTTCAAGCCAAACCAGCCGGGCTTTGTTACGCCCCTCCGCCACACCGTCGATCTCTTCTCCAGTCCAACATCATGTGTGATGCAGGGATCTGCTGCCGAGGTGGAGGCCGACTGCGCCGTCATACGCTCCATGGAGTCGGCAACGCTCTCCTCGTCGGCGAAGGCGGTGCTTTTCAAGCTGACCTCCTCGATCCACGAGATGGAGCAGCTGCGCGACAACGCTCGCCTCATTGATGGTCGATTGCGCTCCGCGACGGAGGCGTATCGTGACGTCTTTGCTCAGCTGGTACCTTCGACAAATGGGCCCGCCGAGGAAGGAAAAGAGAAGGACAAGAGGGGCAAGAGAAAGGATGCGAACTCACTTCAGCGCGAGATGGAGGCACTGCAGCGCAGCATCGCCGCCTTTCAGTCAGAGCTGTCTTGGACAAAGAATAGCCTCGCCTCCTACGAGAGACGCGCACAGCACCTGCGAACCGAGTTCTCGAAGGCTCTGGCAGACCAACAGCCGGCTCCGCTGTACATTAACTACGAGGACTTTTCAGTGATGAAAGCGGCGGGGGTGGGCAATGAGTTGGCTGTTACGTAAGCGCTCTGCGCGCGAGTGGCGGCGCGTTGCCGTCGTCGTCTTTTTGTCATCGTGGACGTGTTTTTCTGAACTGCTTGCGTGAAAGCGATGATGTCTAGGGGTGCTTTGTCGCGGTGTAGGGATTCGTGAACTATCGGTCACTTCTTGGACTCACACATACACACACACACACATATATATACAGACAGACAGAGTGGCATATGGCAGTGGTCGAGAACCTGATCATCTCGTCAAGGTGCTTCGGAGTGGTCTGAGACGCTGCAGCCTCACCCTCCATCAAGCCGGCGTGACCGCTCGCAGCTATTCACACGCCCCTCTCCCTTTTACTTGCTCCACGTGTTCGCCCTCGCACATGCGCTTCTCTGGTGCGGGTGTAAGTTTCTTACCCTCTCCGCTGCGCACAGCACCCCGGCTAACGGTCCGAATAGTTTTGCTCACTGTTTACTCTCCCCTTGCCGGCTGCCGTTACTGCGGCAAAACAAGAAGAACGGAGAATGCGGGCAGGCACTCCGGGACACGCGCACACGCACACAGGGTTGTCGACAACTGAAGCGGTGCAAACATCGTCCTGCACACCTCCTTTTGTGAGGTGGAGGGGAGAGCAGAGGAGAGGAGGGGGCGATTTTCAGTCCCTCTGCGTCTTCTACATTCGTGGCTTGACGAAGTCAGCAGACCCTCTCTCAAGGAGGTGTTGGGAGGGGGGCGATATGGAAAGAGAGCGAGAGCTTGCTCTGGATCAGGCGCAGTCTCCCTCACGGACAGGAGAGGCACCCGGACCGCAGCACTCGGGCTCCGAGTGCGTGAAGGAATGCTGACGGTGTTCAAGGCGGCTAGATGCAGCAGTAGCACAGTAAAAGAGTGCGTCAACTACGAAGTGTGGCGGCGAATACTGCGGGTGCGCCGCAACGCAAGGCACTTGAGGCACAACCATCAAGGAGGGGGAGCAAACACATCCTTCTCGACCCTAGTCCGTCCCGTAGCGGACTGCAAACGAAGTTACTGCTGAGTGTTGTCCCGCTCGCGCCTGATGCGCGTAAGCGCCTCTCTTGGCCGCTGCGGTTGCTCTCTCGTTCTCGGCAGGGGCGCAGGCATGTGCACGCGCCCGCCATGGACACGTGCGTTGACACCTCGAACTGTTTTGCACTGCTGCTGTTCTAAATCGGCTTCCTCCAGTTCTTCTGTGTCGGTGCCGCAGGGAAAATATTTCCTACGGCGCCATGAGCGCCGCCGTGCGCGGTGCTGCTGCTATGAAGAAAGACAAGGTGCAATGGCAGTCGGTCACACTGACAGTGGCTGGGTGTGCGGGTGCGTGTTAGCGAAGCTCAGGAGATGGCGGCGTGTGGAGGGGTCGCTGTCGTGAGGAGTAGGGGGGGCGTCACGCCCTGCACTCCTTCTCCGGCTGCCTATCATCGCTGCCCTACCCTCGAGTGGCAGCGTGCCTGGCGTGCGCCCAGCCCGTAGCAAAAAGATGTGGATATGCGCCCTGACCCATGTTGGCGGTCAGGACGCCTGCGGGACTAGCGGAGAGATGGCGCTCTGCACGTCTATCGCCCACCTGCTCGCGCGTGCTTGTGTGGATAGGGGAGACACGCCGTGCGGTGCTCTTGAACTGACTCTACTTGGCACACACCCCATCTGACGCGATGGTGCACAAGAATAGGGAGCGGCCCCATGCGGCTATACCCACTGGACGCGTAAAACGTCACAAAAGGGCACTGCAGACGTGGCGGCCCCGCTTTTCATCGTTTTCTTGCCACTTGGCCATGGGCGCTTTCGTGAGCGTCTCCGTTGGTGCATACCTCCCCGCCCCCGCGCGCGCACTTTGGATATCTGATCGTTTGCGATACCTGTGCAGCTTTGTACACTCATTCCGTCAGGTGTGGTAGACATCCTATCCCCCGTTTCCTCTATACGGAGCTGATCAACCAAGTCTGGGATGGACGAGCGGCGCACAGGCGCACACAGAGACAAGCGGACATGGAACCTCAACAGCAAGAGCGAAACAAAAAAAGGACAGAAGAGAAGACGCACCTCAGAGGTGAGCATGCAGGTGCTCCCCACACGCGATCGCTTCTGTGAGGGTGCCTCGCAGCGAAAGGCCGCCTCCCCCGCCCCCGCCCCCATCCGCACGCACACACACACACCACCCTCCCTCCACGCTCTGACTCTCTGCTTTGACTGCCTTCTCCTTCTCAGGTCGCTGCACCGCCGTCTGCGCCACGCCTCGCTCGATGCCTCGCCAGGTGAGCGCTGTGGTCGTTTGCGGGCCCTCAGGCGCCGGCAAAACGACAGTCGGGAAAGTGCTTGCCACAATTTTGAAGTGCTCGTTTGAGGAGGGCGACGACTACCACAGTGATGTAAACAAGAGAAAGATGCAATCTGGGGTGCCGCTGACCGATGAGGATCGTGCGCCATGGTTGCATCGGCTCGCGGAGGAGGTTCTCGCCCCGTGCAAAGGCCGCGGTGCCGTGTCCGTGGTGCTCGCGTGCTCCGCACTGCGTCGCCGCTACCGGGACGTACTGCGTGGCATAAACAGATCCGCGTATACCGAGGAGGCCGCTGACACGTCGCAGAACTCTGAGATTTTTTTCGTGCTGCTAAGTGGGGATGCGAAGCTGATCGAGGAGCGACTGCGGGCGCGCCAGGGACACTTCATGCCTGTGTCCCTCCATCTGTCGCAGCTGTGTACACTGGAGGCGCTGCAACCGACAGAGGTGGGTACCGTGATCGACGTGGCAGACCCGCCGGCGGCGATCGCTGAGAAGGCCGCTGAGCTCATTCGGGCCGTCACCACGTCGCCTTCCGGCGAATCGCCCCCCTCCTTTCCAAGGTGCGTCTGAGTAGAGCTATTCATCGCTGCGTATCTTTGCTTCGGTGCCTCCTCCTATCGCCGCCTCTCTCTCTGTTTGTGTGTATCCCTTTGTTTTCTCGGTCGTTCTGCTCGCTACTTCACCTGCTTCCTCGCTCTGACATGGGCCACCTACCAAGGGCGTAGACGCGTGGGTACTCCCAAGCTTGCGCGCGTACCGCACGAGTACCCATCTCTTTGTAGGCTTCTGCGCCCTCTGCTCAACTCTTTTGATCGTACCTGCATCGACAGAGGCTCGTGAGCGCCACAACGAGGTGGAGGACTTTTATCCGGCTTGCCCTTTTTTCCTATTCGAACGAGTCGACTTCCACTCGGCTGCGCACCACCCGGATCTGCCACGCAGGACCGTCTCGCGTGGTGCGAAGCAGCCGTGTAGACACACGCTGCAGCCATGGCCGGCGCATTCAGTCGCGCAGAGTCGCTGCCTCCCTCCCCCGAAAAAAAAAGCGCCGCTTCCGCCTCTGACCCCGGAGGCAGCACTTTTGCTTCTTTTTTTTCACTGTTTTGTACTCCGACACCTAACGGTGAGACCGCAGACAAGACGGAAGGAAAACCAACGATTGGGATGGCAGCGGGCACGCACGATCGCAGGAGGCTGACATGGCGCACTTGCATCTTTTCCTCACCCCCCTTTTCTCCACACCCGCACACCACTTTTTTTCTTGTTTGCGTCTCTCTCCAGCTCTCATCGAAGACCACACGCTGCGTTTGCTGCCCCCCTTCTCCTCCACACCACCTCCGTCAGTGCCATCCAGCAGTGGCTTTTCGCCTGGATCCCGGATGGCAACTGGTTACGGCGTGTGCGCTCATTGAAGGAGCCGATTCTGCCATTCCACGGTCGCCGTATGCTTGCTGCGCGTTGTGTTTGGGAGCTCAGCTGCACAGGGCGCGTATTCGGCCTCCTTCTTCTGCCTTCCTCAGCTCTTCCTAGCACTTGCTTCCTCACGCGCCCGCCCTCTTTATCTTCTCGTAGTGCAAGGAGCGGGAGCTTGGCGTCTACACTCGCACACCCACACAGGCGTCCATACAACCGCACCCTACCCGATACATAGACATAGACGCTCCCCGCAAGGAAGGAAGCTCATCAACACCCCCGGGCGCCGCTGACAATCCAAAGGAGAGTCGTAAGGAAAGAGACACGGGAAGGCACGCGAGAAACAAAAAGAAACGAAGGTAAACGGCAGAAGAGCAGTTGCTGCCAGCTGCAAGACGAGCGCACCCCTCCCCCTCCCTCCCTTTAGGCTTGACGACGGCGCCATGACGGTCAGGAGGGATTTCTATGTCGACTTCGAAGTGAGGTTTGGGAAGAGGGTCGTCTCTCTGGAGATGCCGGCCTCTGCGACTGTGCAAGATCTGAAGCGCCGGCTGGAGGAGGAGACTCGTGTACGCTTCGACAAGCAGCGGCTGCTGCTGAATTTGCCTGTTATAAAGGCAAAGCACCGGGACCCGCCGCACGATACGGTGCTCCGTCATCTCTTTCCGACGGAGCTGGTCAACCGCTGTGAGCAGCACGAAGGCCCTGTAGTGCAGCATGTGAAGGTGAGCGCTATGCTGCTCGGCAGCGCCGAGGTGGCCCCGGCAGTGAACGTGGCGGCGACGTCCGAGATTTCGCGCCTGGTTGCCACCACGGTGGAGCACGACGGCAAGTGGTATCGGTGCTCGTACGCACGAGGGTATTTGCGCCAGACGGCGTACATCTGCCGTACCTGCGTCAGCGAAGAGAGGGCTGACCCACAGCACGTTCTCTGCCTCGCCTGCGCGGAGTTCTGCCACGGCAATCACGAGATCGAGGAGTGGGGCGTGCGGCACAACATGCGGTGTGACTGCTGCACGCAAAAGTGCTGGCGCTCTCCCGCCTCTCCGGAGGCCGCCGTCAAAGGGAGCGAGAGACCTCTGTCTTCATCGGTCGCGTCCGCCACTACCTCTGGGCCCGAAGTGCGTGCCGTGCAGGCGCGCGACATCGAAGAGCGTTCCATGCGCAAGCGGGCGCGTTCGACCACGCCACTAACACCCAAGCGCTCGCGCGGCAGCTCTCCCGTGAGCGGAATCCGCATGATCACAATTCCGCCGGCAGACCTGCCGGAAGTCACCCTGCACCCTTCCACCGCCGCGCATGCGGCGGCTTCGTTGACGGTAAGCGACTCTGGGCCGTCGCAGGACACCAGCAGGCCACTCCCCTCGTCGACTGTCTTCTCCCTGGAACCATCATCGCCCTTGCTCGAGGGCCCGGCCGCTGCTAAGCGGGCAGACGCGTCTAAGTGTGTGGAGAAGGGGTCGAGTTCTGCCGGCGCGCACCCTTTCGACAGGGACGACGAAGAAGCGCACTCCCACAGCGGCCACGACACGGTGGAAGACGAGGGCGTGCAACCGCCCCCGCTGCCGGAGCTTAGCCGTTGCGCCTTCGTCGTTGATAGCAAGACGAAGAAGGCGCCAGTGGAGTCGGTTCTGCCGACGAATCGGCACAACCGCTATCCACGAGATCCGTTCAACTGGTGCTATTGCAAGAAGGATTACCCCAGCGACGACCCTGAATGTGGCGGTATTGCCTGCATGCTCTGTTGCAGTTGCTACTGGAGCACGCACATCACAAGGCTGCACACCTACCAGTATCGACGTATGCCGTGTTACGGCGATGTGCTGCTTGGTGACACGGTCGCATTCAAGTGCAAGACGTGCAACACGCACGTTTGCGTGCCGTGCCGCTACCGCTGCCACAAGGACCACGACCTCGAGGAGGCGCTGGTGACGCCGTCGAGAGACGATGGCACCGACAACGGCGCGCTGGAGGGAGCAAGGTTTAGCTGCGGCTGCCGCGGGCTCTGTGCCATCGCGGAGGAAGTTCCGGCCGATATGATCGATGACGAGAGCACGTTCGACCCCATCCCAGACTCGGTGGCGACGGTGTTGATGAACGACGACGTCTTCACTGGATTCGTGTGCGCCTACTGCATGCAGGAGCACCCATGGATCGCAACGGAAGATCCGCTGAAGTGCTACAAAGGCCAGCTGCCGCCGAAGGCTCTCGCGAAGAAAGCGGTGGTCGCCTGCGGCACCAAATCTGCCCTGCCTCACTTGGCAGACTCGAGCGACTCCGATGTATACCCGTACCATGGCATGCTGTTGCCGGTGAACGCCTTTACGAACGGCATGACGTGCCCCTGTGAAGCGTGCCGGGCTGCCTTCGACAAATTCGCGCCACGCTCGATGGAGAACGCGACGGAGATGATCATGGAGCTGCACGATCACTGCGACCACTGCGGCAAATCTGTCAAGGATCAGCAAGCCTTCATGTGCCGCACCTGCGAGATGAACCTCGAGAGCACGTTCTTCATCTGCAAAGATTGCAACGCGCTGCGGGAAGTGCTGGCGCAGAGCGCCAATCGCGTGCAAGCGTCGACAAAGCCACAGAATGACGAGGCATCGCCACCGCCAGGGGGGCGGCCAGAGGAAGAGATAGGGGTAGAAGTTGCCCAAAGTTCGGAGGTTCACGCGGCGAATCACAGCGCGGCGGACGAGGCCCTGCTTGACGTCAGCGGCTATGACCACGACCTGTCGCACGAGTTTATCGAGGACACGTTCGAAAACTTGTATGCGCTGTGCGGGATGCAGGTTCTCCAGCATATGGACCCCGAGATGCAGCATTACGTTGCCGCCAACTGGGATCCGATGGTGAGTCAGGTGGAGGTGGCGAATACCTTAACGCAGTCGCTCGGGCAGATACCGCTGCAGTTCGATGAGGATGAGCTGCGAGAGATGGCTGCGCTGAACCAAAACCGTAGCGAGGCGCAGCGACGGACGCTTAGATGAGCGCGAAAAGAGGGGCTGCGGGCGCCAGGGAGCGGGAGAAAGGGAGAGAAACTGGAAGAGGTCCGGTGCCATGTAGAAAGACGCTATCGAGGAGCGCTGTGAAATCGTCTCAGCGGCCTGGCATGCGCTCGATCACGGACTGATGCAGCGGCTCGAGGAGCACAACCACCGACGCCGACGCCAGTGGATGAGCTTGGGGCCGGCGGTCACCCTTTGGGGTTCTTCTTTCGTCCCCTAGCGTTTTCTTCTTTACAGGAAAGGAGGCTGTGACCCCTCAACGAAAAGCGAGCGAGGCAGCCGCACGAAGGACTTGAGCATGCCTATGGCATGGTGGGCGTTTCCCGCACGGTGCCTTGCTGCGGCGGCAGGGGGACCTTACCACCACCACCACTACCCCATGCGCCACGCCCTGCACCACTCCATTGGAGAGAAGAGATAGAGGACCGCTGTGCACCGTGCCCAGCGATGCGAAGCCCCACTCTCCTCCTACGCTGTTTGCCGTCTTCTCTTTTCTGAATAGCATTGCAGCGCACTGCAGTAAAGCTGTAAACAGAGCACTAATGCAGAGAGAGAAAAAGATGAGAGAGCGGAGGGGGCGCACATTGCACTAAACAAAAGCGTCTCTGCTCCCATACCCCCGCGGAGGAAAGAAGAGAAGGACAGCAATGTATGCGTCTGACCTCCTCCTCCTCGCTTGCACGTTCGAATTGCCGCGCCCTCATCCACACGCACGGTGAGGAGCACCATTCCTCGGAATGACGCCTCTGTCTCTATCTCTCTCTCCGTGGGAGGCATGAATTCAAAGCGCGTGGCAAACCGGAGGGTGTGCATTTGCAGCGTCTCATCGACCTGTGAGAGCCGCGCTTTCGTTGTTGTTTTCGTCCCTAGCCATTCAGTGGCCGGCCCCCAACCGTCTGTGCCAGCCGTTCCATTCCCCGTGTCTCTCCTCCTCCTCTTTCTCCCCGGCTGCACGGCTTTGCTTCCACCCACTCACCCACCCCCTCTCCTTCCCATCACGGCTTTGCTTTGTGACACAGAACCAGCGAATCCATTGGCGAGCCTTCAACGCAACCTTGGCCAGCGGGAGACACTCAGGCGCTCAGCCGCATCTGTCTTCTGTTTCGCACCACAGAGCTTGCAGCTCCTCGAGACCCCTGTCGCGGAAATGACGGAGCACGAGAACACGCCACGCCTTGAGCTTGAGACCGCGCTTGGCTACAGCGGCAATCTGTGCGGAAGCTTGGTCGCCCATCCGGATCAACGGCATCTTCTGTACGCCCTTGGCGCTTGCATAGTGATTCGTGACGCCAACGACGCGGAAAGGTCTGAGTTCTTCTACGGCCACAATGACAAGATCAGCTGTCTTGCCGTGAGCGTTTCGGGTCGCTACGTGGCGTCCGGGCAGGTGACCCACCCCGGCTTTCAGGCAGATGTCTGCATCTTCGACTTCGAAGAGCGCCGCCTTATCCATCGCATGCTGCTGCATAAGGTGAAGGTGCAGGCGCTCGCGTTCTCAGCGGATGAGCAGTACCTGGCCTCTGTCGGGGGGCCCGACGACAACACGGTCGTCCTCTGGGACGTCAAGACGGGGCGGCCGCTCTGCGGCGCACCTGCGCACCACACTGAAACGAAGGCCGTCGCCTTCTTCAACAACAGCTCCGAGAAGCTCATCACCGGCGGTGTTGGCTCGCTGCGCGTCTGGACGGTGGACCTCGAACATCACAAGATGAACCCAGTAGACATCAACATGGGAAACATGCGCCGCAGCGTGCAGACCATCGCCATCGAGAAGACGGACAAGTACGTGTACTGCGGTACCACCTCTGGCGACGTCATTTGCTCGCAGCTGCAGCAGGCCAACGTCTTCAAGATGCAGGGGCCGCAGAAAAAGCTCGCTGGCGGCATTCTTTCCACAATCCTCACCCACACAGGCGATGTGCTGGTCGGCAGCGGCGCTGGCGAGCTGCAGCTACTCTCTAAGATCGACCTTACGGTGCAGAATAGCGCGACCGTCGACGGCGGTGTGACTGGGCTAGCCCTCATGGGAGATCACTACTACGTCGGCACGCGGACAAGCAACATGTACTTTGTCAACGGCGGCAACTTCATGACGCGGCTGCGACTCACGTGTCACAGCGCAGCGGTGCAGGACGTCGTCTTCCCTCACGGCTTTAGCTCTGTTTTTGCCACGTGCTGCGAGACTGACATACGCGTTTGGAATGCGAACTCGTGCACGGAACTACTGCGGATTGAGGTTTCGAACCGAACGTGCAACTGCCTGCAGTTTAGCCGCGATGGCTCGCTCATCATCTCTGGCTGGAGCGACGGCCGCATCCGTGCCTTTGGCCCGCAGTCTGGCAAGCTTGTCTTCTCCGTCGCCGACGCGCACAAGGTGGAGCAGGGTACCCGTAGCCATAAGGCTGGAGGCAAGGTCGGGGTGACGTCGATGTGCGCCGATAACAGTGGCCAGCGCATCATCACCGGCGGCTCCGACGGTCTCGTGCGCATCTGGGCCATCCGCGGCACCACCTGCTCGCTGGAGGCTTCGATGAAGGAGCACAAAGCGGCCGTGAACGGTATTGCCGTCTCGCGCGATGATACCGAATGCGTGACCGCCAGCGACGACGGCAGCTGCATCGTATGGGACCTGACTCGGTACCTCCGCCGCAACATCATGTACCGACAGACGTACTTTCGAGCGGTGGAGTACTATGTGGACGATAGTCAGCTGCTCACGTGCGGCAGCGACAAGTGCATCGCCTACTGGGACTCCGTCGATTGCCATGCCATTCGAGAGGTGCCTGGCAGCCGCACCGCCGAGCTGAACTCGTTGTCCTTGTCACCGGACGGGCGTTTTTTCGTAACGGCTGGCAATGATCGCATTGTGAAGCTGTGGGACTATGATCGTGGCGAGTGCGTCGCGGTGGGTCTCGCGCATAGCTGCAGCATCACCAAGGTACGCGTGTCCCCAGACGGCAAGAAGATCGTGTCTGTTGGGGATGAAGGTGCTGTAATGGTGTGGAACGTTGGCCAGCTTGCGATCGACGGCCTCTAAACGTTTGTTGTATGTGTGTGTATCGCTCGGATGTTTAGATGCGCCTGCGCGATGGGCTCTCTTAGAGAAGCGAGTGGGGGCGATGAGGCAACCTCAGAGCTTAGAACAGAAAGAAAAAGATGGGGCCATTGCGAAGGACTGTGCGGCAGTCTCGCCTGGCTTCGCCGGCTCTACTCATCGTTGGTGCACCTGAGTGCTCGTCGAGGCATCGCTGTGGCCAGTCGAATCTCCTCGTGACGCACCTCCTCCATCTCCACAGCTCTATCGCCCTTCTCGCCTCTTTACGCTCTACCACTCGGGCAAGAGTGCCCGGGCGTTGCCGGTTTTAGTTGGGTTTGCCCAGTCGCCATGGTTCACATGCTGCCGGTAGCGCCAAGCGGCCCGTGATTTATACCCGTTGCCCTTCCCCCCACCCCCCACCCCGCACATACACCTTTTTTCGTTTCGTAGCTTGCCCCTTTCACCTCCCCGTCTCGTTGAAGGTGGACAGGCGTGTACTTGTGCCTGTGTTTGTGTGTGTGTGCATAGGGGGTGGGTAAGGAGGGTGTCAAGGCCCCTTAGATTCCTCTATACGCTGTGATGGTGCGTTTCTGTTTTTTCTTTCTTTCCCTGTGTGACGGTGTGTGGGTATGGTGCGCTCATCCTGTGTATCGGTCCATCCTCGGCGTAGCGTGCGTGGGCGCTGTTTTGTGTTGATTTTCGGCTTGTTTGTGATCCTCGGCAGCATGTACAGGTGGACGAAGGAGGGAGGGAGGGAGAGAAGGAGGGGAGCAAAGAGAGGTGTGCCAAGTTCAACACCTTCATGAAGTGGAGGATAGAGGAACAGGGGTAGAGGAGTGGAAGGCATGCGGTACCGCTGCGCTGTTGACCGACGGGGGTGGTGGACAACACTGAAGCAAGAGCGAGTGCTTTCTACTTGCCGCCGCGCACGCGTGCATCTCTCTCCCCCTCTCGGCGTGCATGTGTAGAAAAGAAGCGGTTCGAAGAACGTGAAGGGCGGTGACGCCGCCGCTTCATCTGAGATGGGTACAGCAGCCTATAGAGATGAAACGAAAGGCGAAGGGAAAGGCATCGCGCTTGACTCTGCCGTCTCTCTCTCTCGTTGCATAGCGCTCCCAACCTGACGACGTTTTTATGCCCCTCTCCTTGTTCGTGTCCCCTCCATCTCCGCTTTTCTTCTTTCGCTGTTGCTCCAGCTAGTGCGCACGCGTGTCCGTGCCTATGGGTCCCTCTTCGATACACATGCTCGCTTCCCTCCCTTTTTTTCGCTTAGCTTCAGCTGTTGGTCGGCTGTGACCGTTTGAGCCTCTTTATTCTTCTTCCGGCTCGGGCCACCTCTGCCTTCTCTTTCTCTGCGTCCCGTTCCCCCTCCCCCTGTCTCCTTTCTTATCCTCCGCCACGTTTGCCCTTTCTCCCCCCTCTTTCTCCGTCCCGCACCCCTCTCCCCCCTCTCATTGTGCGCTGATGTATCGTAGGATAAATGATGCAGGTGGCATAGGGAGGTCACGTGACGCTGCAAGACGATGTAGTCTCAGATCCTCGTCCTTATTTTTTCTTTTTCGACTCTCCGGTTGTGACGCCGCTCGTGCCCAACGGCAGAACCAGTAAGAGCGGGCACATACATGGTGGTGCTCCTTCAGGTCCCATTGTGTAGGGCGCGCAAGATAGAGGATCAGCTCCCGTTCCCCCTCCCCCCACCGTCGAACAGGGGACCATCAGTAAAGAAGCACACGAATCTTCGGCGACGGCGCGCCACTGTTCGCTCCACGGCATCATTCTCGGAAGTCATGCGTAATCGACAGGCTTCTGCGCGAGGTTGCATGCGCGCTGGCAAGGGAGGCTGACAGAGCCGAGAAAAAGGAAATCGGAAATGGTGCTGCAGTCGACGTTCTTGGATCCTTGAAAGGCGTGCGCAGGCTGCAGGGATCGGTCGCCCACGAGGGAAAGGATATGACCGCTCTTTGGATGCCTTGTCGAGCTCCCTCCATATGCATACGTCTCAGAGTTCGCCCCTTTGCCTCGAGCGGTGCGTTGTTCGCCTTCAGGAACTCCATTGCTCACTCCGTCCCTTTTCCTCTATCTTCTTGCCAACCTGTCCTTCCCCCAAACACACACCCCTTACTCCTCTTCTTCCCCCGGTGCTTGTGACTCCTGTCACACCACCAACGCGGTCTCGGATTGTTCACAACGCGTTTCTGTGCGGTTGTCTGTCGCTGAAATGACATGCACCTTTCCAATAACGGCACTGCACCGCACATGTCCACTCATCACGTGGACACTTATATCTGTGAATCACTTCGCAGCCGCATAGCGTAGGCAAACAGGAGCACACACAACCTCCTCTCCCCTCCCTCCCCCCTCACGAAAAAAAAAACAGCAGGGCTGTGCATGTGATCGCTAGAGTATTCCCCCACTCTCCACTTTTCCTTCCCGCTCGCCGCCCGTCGTTTTTTTTTCTGGGGTCCTCTTCCACTCCTGTAGCGGTGCGTGGCGTCCCGCTTTACTTCCTCATCGTTGCGTTGCGGCTGCCTCATCATTCAGGGCGTTTTCGTGCGCGCTGCATCTCGCAGCCTTCTCTCCTCAACCCCCCTCCCCACCTCCTCGGCTCCTCCTGCAGACGAGAACGTTTTGCCGTGCAAAGGACATCGAAAAAAAAAGCAGTGGAGATCGCCACATTCACGGCAGCATCGCAGTCCTCCGCACAGCACGCACTCGCACGTGCACAGAGTGTCAGCGACATGTGGGATGTAGCGGGATCTGGCGGTGACGCCAGCTGGGATAGCGATCGAAGGATCGACCGTGTGAACCCAACCAGAACGCCTCTGAATATGGAGAGCAACGCCCACACACCTGCAGAAGGGGGTGAGGAGGTGGCGATAAAAGCGAACGATCCGTACAGTGCATTTCCTGAGAGGGCCATGACCGAGGTGTACAACTCGAACTTGAACGACCTGGACTACACCCCGGCCCTCTTCAACCTCCGTCGCACGAAGCGGTGCCGTGTCGAAAGTTTTGTGGCGCTGTTCATTCTTCTTGTGACGCTCATGGGCTGCATCTTCGCCCTTGTGACGTCAATTTTCTCGTACAGATCGCCCACCGCCGTGGTGAGAGTGGACTGCCTGAACGTCTGGGGCAGAACGTCGTTCGGCTTAAGTCGGCGCTACAGTAACCACGAACTCTTCTGCCCGAACTTCTTCATGAAGTCAGACAGCTACGCGGGCTTATACATAATAACGGTGTTTGCGGTTATCGTCGGATGCTGCTTTTCGATGCTGTCTATCATCTGCGGCCGTGTGTTTCTCTGCACTTACTTCGTTCACTCCCTTCTTGCTCTCAGCTGGGTCTTCGTCTTGGGGGCGTTGATAATGGCAGTGATCATGTACCGCGAGAAACTGTGCCGCAACATGTCGCTGAGGGAGGTCGGCTTCAAATTGGGCCCAGCGTTTGGTGTGACGGCCGGTCTCCTCTCTTTCCTCACCTTCGCGCTGATTGTTGTCGTGGTACTTGCTGTCAAGTATCGCAATACGTACCGGTAATAAGTCGAAGGGAAGGGCGCAGCCGCGAACGATAGAGTTCAGGTGAGGAGTCGGACGGGCTGGGAAGACTGCTCATAAGATTCTTTCATGCCCACTCACTCCTCATGCGGGCAGAGACGCGTGCAGGCAGCCGCGCTGCTTGCCCATTGCTCTAGGTTGAGGGGTCCATGTGCGAGAACAGGGTGGCCATCCCCTCTTCGGTCTCTAATGCGATGCTGTACGAAGAGAGTCTACTTTATCTCTCTATTTTTCTTCGTTCTGAGCTCCCTCGCTCTTGGTGCTGCACTTCTTTGCCTTTTTCCTTTTGCGCTGGTGTTTCTGCACGCGCTGGTGTGCCTGTGTGCAGAGGACACGCCTTTTCTGTAGGCGCTTTAGTGCTGTTCCCCTAGTTTCCTCATGCATTGCTTCCTTCGGCGAGTCCTTCGCTCCCTCTCTTCCCCCCTCTCTGTCTCTATATATTTATTTACTTGTTTACTCTTCACTTCACCATCTCGCCCTTTCTACTTGTGCCACATCAGTGTTCGCCCGTCCATTTTTTGCTTGCCTTCATTCACCGTTTTGCCGCCTCTAACCCCCCCTTCATCCCTCACCTCGACCCTCCTCCCCTTCCCACCGGCCTTTCCTCTCGTTCTCAGAACCCCCCCGCTCCGCTAGTTGAAGTCGCCCATGGTGGCCGTACTGCCCTGCAGCAGCCTTCGCCAGACGCGCGCACGCGGGGTCGTGCAGAGTGGCGTGCTGCCCCCCAAAGTCTCGAGCAGTAACGGAAAAATACGGCAACAGAAGGACGAGGGGGCGCGGGACGCCACGCCGTGCAGTACTGACGCCTTTTTCAGCTTTTTTTTCCTTTTCGGCTCTTCGAATCCTCGCCGGTGTCCTCGTAATGAGGAGGGGGTAGGAGGAAGAGACACCTCCGTGTGCGTGGCATTTCACTGGTCGACAGCCCCCCTCAATCTGTGCAGGGGTGCAGTACAGTCCTTCTATGCTGTGCCACTTCGGGCTCGCTTGAGGTGGCGACAAGGCCACTCAGATCTACCGCACCCTGACCTGATTGCCTGCTGGTGTGACGGGTTCAAGTCGTCGCGTGGGATGCACCAGGTGGTACCCGGCACGACGGGAGCGAGTATCAGGCGGTCTTTGGAGCGGGAGGCGGGTGGTGCTTTCTTTTGTTCGGGGAGGGGTGCGGGGCGGAGCGACGGCTGCTCGCAACTGCATGCGTCGGTGCGTGGCTGTAGCGCTTTGCACCACGCGAGACGCTCCTGTGCAACAGCTCGGGGTGGCGCGGAGGCGAGGAACGTTTCGTGGCTGCGTGGACATACCCAAACTTACAACGCTCTCTTTTCCCTTTCTTCGGCAGCCTTCGACGACTGGAAAGAGCGATACACCCCCAAAAAACAAAGTCCAAAGAAAAGACAAAACCAACCGCCAAAAGGTGCGCCGCGGGAGTGGGCTATGCCCCTTTGGCGGGAGGCGAGGCTCAAGGCTTAGTAGCGGTCGTCGCCAAAAGACGCGCTCACCATGAGAGAGAGGGGGAGTTCCTATGAGTGGGCTGCTTTGCTCGCCGGGGACCTCCGCTTTCCTTCACCAGGCAGGTACGTGAAACCGCTCGTGCCAAACGGAAAAAAAAAAAGCAACCGCTGCGCTTTGCGGGGTTGATCAAGGAGTGTGGTGTGGTGGTATATGCCACGTACAAGACCCTTTGCGCGGGTATGCCTCCTCCGCTTCCTGTCAGGACGACTGTCGATCGACTTGCCGGGCTCACTCAACTGCATCGTCACTCCTTCGTTTCGCCTATACTTGCACGCTCTTTGTGGGTCTTTGGCGCCTTTCACCTTGCGCACGTTGCCTTTCGGTGCTCGCAACAAAACACGCGCGCAGGATGATAACCATCTCAACTCTTGGCTTTAGTACGCCCTCGGCCGTGTGAATCCATTCCTCTTCCGTAGACAGCGCCTCAGCTGTTTTTTCGTGGAGCGTTCTTCCCGTCGTGCGCTCCATCGGCGCTCGCCTCTTTCCGTTCCCCCCTTCCTCTTCCTCTCCCTCTTGTCGGCGCATCTTCGGTCATTAGAGGCATTTCTTTCTTTGTTTTGTCTTCGTTTGCTGGGAGAGGCGAGAGTACACACACACACACACAAACACGCACGCCAGCGCACGTCCCCTTCCTCCCATTCTCCCTCCTTTAACCCCCCTCTCCCTTCCTCTCTTCTCCTGTTGCTCGCTTTCTTCCGTGCTCTCGCCATTGACATCCGTAACATCATTGCCGTTTCTGCGGCTCGCTTTCCACTCACCATCCGTCGCGTGCTCTTTCTAGCTGCCCCTTCCCTTCCCTCTCTCCAACACACTTACCCACCTCCCCCTTCTCCTCCGCGTCCCGCTGCATCCACCTCTCTGGCCCATCCACTCACATTCCTCCGCGCGCGCTCTCTCTCTCACCCTTTCTCATTTTTTTAAAGTTTTGGTCGCTCACGCCCTTTAAGCATCTGAAACACCATGGCACTCGGCAAAAGGCCGTCACCGCTCTCGGGCAACAAGGATCAGCCGTCTCACCAGCAGCAGGACCAGCCCCGGGCGGAGGAAACCCGGTGGCCCAAGCATGAAGGCAATCGAGTGCCGTTGGACCGTGAAAAGGAGGTGTCTGAGCCTCCGCAGCGCATGGATGCCGACACACTCAGTACCAGCAGCGAGCGGCACAGCAAGCGAGGGGCCATGGAGCATAGGCAGCGAATGAAATGGGCGACCTCATCGGTGTGGCTGAGCGGCATTCTCAGCGGTCGCAGCTACGCACCGCAGCCCAACGGGGTTGATGAGGCGGTGCTGAGCGAAAGCGCCAAGGAGGAGCTGCTGAAGGAGCGGACGTACACGATTCCGCGTGGTTACAAGTACTACAAGGACAACCTTCCCCCGGTGCTGAACCCGGTTCCCGAAAATGGCTTCCGCACGGCCCTCGTTATGCATATTGTCTTCTTCGGTATTGCGTTTGTATTCACACTGGCGGCTGCCTGCCCCATCCCATGGTTCCGTGGCAGGGACATCGATGTGCGCGGGGTGAACTACCACGGGCGTCAGTTTACTCTGTGGAAGGCTACGGGTGGCAACTACCCAGTCATGCTGGTGCGCGATATGAAGAATTGTCCATTGGAGAAGCAGTTCTACCAGAGCATTGCCGCTTGCATCATTGTCGGTTGTGTGCTGTCGCTCGTCTCTCTCCTTATCGCCGCAGCGCGCCTCTTTGGCCGCAGCTCGTACGGCTGGATCCTACTATTCAGTTTCCTCGCCTTTGCCTGGACGCTCTGCGGCAACGCGATGTCCATCAGCATGTATTACTTATCCCGCTGCGACGCGCCTCGGTTCTCTGACTCGTCCCGCCTCGACGCAGGCTTTGCATTGTCGCTGTTGGCGTGGGTCTTGCAGCTGGGCGGCTTCCTGGCCGTAACTCTGGTGACAAAGGTGAACATCGGTCCAGTTTTGAAGGAGCTTCGTGTGATGGACACGTACTACATGGCACTGCTCTGTGTTTCTTTGTTGTTCCTGTGTGTGGCGAACGCAACCACTGTGTGGAAACGGAGATTCAACACCCCCGAAGTGGACGTGGTGCGTGTGACGTACTGGCACACGGAGCTCTTGATGCCAAATGGGACGAACCTCTATTATGGCCGCCACCACTATCGCTGCGATGCCTTCAACAGCCGCATGAAGGCGAGCATTTCTTTTCTCATCCTCTCCAGCATTACGCTTTTTTTGGCGATAGTGTTGGCGATTCCGGCGTTCATCTCGCGCGGCTACCGCATTGCCTCGCTCGTCTTCTCTATCGTCACCCTCGTGTTCCTGGTCGTGTCCTGGGTGATCGCCGTTGTCGTGCGCTACGGCAACTCCTGCATGGGGGCCGTCGACGGCACCAAGTACAAGGATTACCCTGGCGTCCCCTCCGGCATCCTTAACGGCCTCACCAGCTTTCCTGGCTATGGTGTGCAGGAAGGGCTCATTCTGTCTATTGTGGCGTGGGTTACCGTACTTGGTGCCACTGTCCTTAACTTTAGCGTGCCGTGGCCGACGAAGACGTAGAGGAACAGGAGGGGCATACGAAGAGGGAGGAGAGAAAGAGAGAGGAGCGGGAATACACCGAAGAGGGCTCTTTGCTGGCGAGGCGGCCAGACAAGGCACGGATGGGAGTACGCAGAGGAAAGAAGAGGCCTCGCAAGGACATCGTAAAGCCGCACGAATGCGCAACGGTGGAGGGTGGAAAGGGCGATACCGCGGTGGGGGCGCTGGCGCGGGCGAGCCGCACATCAGTCCACAACCACATTGATGCCGCCACACGCCTCTACAGCTCACGTGGCTGTCTCGTGAAGGCTCGTGTGCGGCGTTGGAGACAGGTTGCGACTGAACTGCATCTCGTCGCATAGTGCGTCACCCTGCCTCTCCTGTGCTTTTTTCGTGAGCTCTTTTCGGTGAGGTTAGGGAGGAGAGGCCTGGTTGCAAAGACCGTTGCGGCGCCAATGCGCAGCAAAGAGGCCGGATACGAGGAGCTGCTGGGGGAGGGGAGGGACAAGAAGAGATAGGTGTTACCAAACACGCCCCATCACATCGCTACAAAGGCGTGTGCGACACCACGAATGCCCAACAGCAGCTCTGACGACGTCTGCCACGCTGCCGGCCATGCGTGACTCATGGCTTCCTTCAACGTATTCCGCCTCAGGTAACTCAGCCAACTTCGTCTTGCATTGGCTGTGGCCGTTGCCGACATATCCCACCTTCTCGGCATGTTCGGATGCTCACGCGCGCCCGCTTTAGGAATCTCCTTTTGGTTTCTTTTGCCTCGTCTTCCTCCCTTTTCCGTCCAAAGTGCCTTCGCTGTGGTCCTTCTTCGGCTGGCGGCGCGGGGGCCCGCGCTGCAGGTGTCTCTGCCGTATTTTGTACGCCTCGTCCGCCTCCCTGCGCCTTCTCTCTCTCCCCCCTCTCCACACAAATACACACACACACATACATACATACTTTTCCTCGTTCACATCACTGGGCCACTAACAACGCCTCCATTTGTTCCCCCCACCCCCCACTTGTCATGATCCCTTGTTGGTCTTTTTGCCGCTCATGCCCCCTTTTGGATACGTCTCCAACAAACCTCACCTGCCTTTGTCAATCTTTACCTTCCTGTCGCCGTTGCGTCTGCCGCCCCCCCCCACTGCCACCACCCCGACGTTTCTGCCCTCTCACTCACGTTTTCGTCCCTGCGCCGAGTCGTCTCTCCTCCGTCATCATGAAAGTTTTTTTCTTGGCACCCTGGCGGTTGTCTTGCGCCTCTTTGCGGGTACAGTGTGGGAATGTGATGCGCTTCGCGGGTTCGCATCCCACGCTGACGGGGCGGAGGGGGATGTCGTTGCCGCTGGCCGACTTCTGTGTGTGCGTGTTGAACACGTTTTTTTTTCGTTGCATCTCTGACTCTTCACCTTTTCCAGATCGTCATCTCTCTGTGTGTGTATGTGCGTGCACCAACGGCTCCCGACTCTGTTTCATCTACACCAGCCCACGCACGGCGGGCGCCTTTTCATTTGCTTTCGCGCCGGTGATCGTTGCCCTGATCGCTCTTCACGATCGCTTTTCTGTTTCCGCTGTCGCTGTGTGACATTTCGGGACGTTGTGTGTCCTTCTTCCTCGTTTCGTTTTGCCGTTCTTTGCTAGTCGCGCATTCTGTGCCTCGAATGATTTTTGCAGCTTTGCTGTCGTGCTGCATGAAATAGGTGAAAGGCTCGCAGAGGTCCGGCACGAGTTTGCACTGCCTGCTTTTCGGCGCCCTATCGGCATCTTCCCTGGTGTTCCCTCTTTCCCTGACGCCACCCCCTCCCCCACTGGGTCTCCACGGCCACGCCCGCACACATGGCCATCACTACCCCTTCCATTGTTTTATCTTTTACCTATTGTCATTGAAGGCCCATTCGTGTCTGTGTGTGTCTCTCTCTCTATGAATCGCTGTGGCGTGCTGTCATGGAATGTCTGCGGGCACACACATTGGCATACACGGGTTGAGATGCGTGCAGTCGCAGGTTCCCCACGTGGTGTCTCCTCGTCCCTCTCCCTGCATGGTCAGGTGCACGCCGGCTCAGTTTCGTACGGAGGCCTGCATGTGTTTCCTTAATCAGGCGAGGAGGCGGAGAGCTAAAGAAGCATACCGAAAAGTTTTGGAGCGACGGATAATCTTCGCTCTTGCCAGCCTTCCTCGCCCCTCATGGCCTTTCACACACACACACACACGCATGTGCGCAGACAAGCTGTGAGCAGAGACTCTTTTTTTTTCTTTCCCTTTGACCTCGGCCTTGACATTTTTTTCTTCGCCCCTTCCCCTTATGGACGCTCCGGCAAACTGCCTCCATATCCGCGTCATGACCGCAACCATTGCTCTCTAAAGCACGTCTGCATGATCGCGCGTCATGTCTCGTTGAATGTGAGCAGAATTGTGGGTCGAATATAGAATGCGGGCTTGTTTCTCTGGGGCGGGAGGTCGTCGTCATGAAGTCGAGAGGGTTTCGCAGCGATGGCTTCGGCGGCATCGCTCGCCCATCAGCAGCAGCAGAGGAGGGGCTTGGCGCTGTGGTGGAGCTTTTTGTTCTTCTCTATGCGCCTTCACCCTCCCCCTCCTCCTCCTCCAGTCCCTCACTCATCTCTATCAACCCCCTTTGACGGTGTGGGATGCTCACCCTTTTCCCCTCGAGCCTCCCGCTCACCGCCTTCGAGTGATGTGGGACTGACACGGCGCTTTGCGGGCCTAATGGAAGAGCGCAACTGCACATAGAGAGGGCGAGATGCGAAAGGATGTGGATACCGTGCGCATATCGTTGCTCTCCCGAACTGACTCAACTGACGTGCTCGCCAAGGTGGCGAGCCACTCTTTGGAGAGCAGGACAACATTTTCACAGGGCCCAATGAAGGATCGACAAGAAGAGAGGCACACAAACACACACGCACACAAATATGCAGAGAGCACAAGAGGAGTTAACGCGTGCCATTTGGCGCCTTTGCGCGAACCCGTTTTTCGAAGAAGGGAAACAGCAGCAACAACAAAAAAAGAGAACGCGGCGAGCTGTGTGCGGAGCCGCGCGTTCCGTATTCGGCAAGGCGTTTTTTCGTACCCGCAGGTGGGGATGGGATGGGTGCAGTTTTTCACACGCGCCGTTGCCTTACGTCGACTCTTGCGCTTTCCCAAACGAGCTCGGGTGTCGCTGTAAGTGGATGTGTGCATCCTTATGTCGCATACGATGCTCTCGTGGATTCGCGGCTCTTTTTCTCATTCCCGGCGCCGCTTTTTGCTTCCCTCACGCACCTCTATGGAGCTCCTGGGCGATGTCGGCTTCAGCCATCTCCTGCTCTGCTTGTTTGGCTTGGCTAGTGCCTAGAGGCGTATGTGCGCGCAGGTGGTCGCTCTACGGGCGTCGTGTATATAGTCCCCCCCATCCTCTCACCTCGCCTCCAAGCGGCTGATGAAGCACGTGGAGAGGGACGCGCCACAGAATTTGGGAAACACTAGCGGTTCACTCGTAGAGCGAGAACACCGCAAAGAAGAAGTGGACCAGAGGTGCGAGTGTACGAATGGGTCTTCTTTTCCCTGTGAACTGCTGTCTGGTTCACTCGCCTTACTGCCGTTTCTTTTTTTCGAAATCGTTTAGCTTCGCATCGCATTGGCCATACGGATAATGGCGTGTACTTCCTCCTCTCCAGCGTCTTATCCGTGTGCATGTGTGCGTGTGTCTTTGCCCTCCCTCCCTCCCCCCTCTCACTCTCTCTACGCCTTTCGCATGTGTGTGTGTGTGTGTAACCATCGCCTAAGAGGGTTACAGCGCTTGTTGCTGTTTGGTCTTGTCCGTGTGCGCCTTCGCCGTTGTCGGCGTCGCACTGAACACGGGCGCGCGTGCATGTCTGCGCCTCGACGTCTTTGCGCGGCGTGCCGGGGACAGAGACGTTCGGGCGCCTGCGTCAAGGACGCGGTGCTGTGTGCTGGCAAGGTACGATAAAGAGGGAGGGCGGAGAGGCGATGAGAATCGGGGGCGAAATGCGCATCAGTGCACGACGCGCTTCACCCTTCCTCTCCTTTAAGGTCAGATGCCGCCGCCCTGCTGCGCTACGCTCGATTTCCGTCCCCGCTTCTGATTCCCCTCCCCCTCTTGTGCGGTGTGTGCGCGCCAGTGCACCTTCCACATGTTGCTGGTGCTCATGTGACGACCACCGCGTCTGTGAGTATCGAATACGTCGACGCGCGCACCCTCTCTTGCTCGTATTGTTATCGCCCTTTTTTCGCGTGCCCCTTCCCCTCCGCGCTGCTCTCTTTCCCACCCGTCTCCGTCCCTCTTCGACGTTTTCCCGTTCTCCCTGGCGCTACCCATCTCCGCAAGGAGAATAAAGGCCCCCCTCTGTCTGTCTGTCACTGTCACTTGTCCTCCGACCTTCTCACTCTGTGACGTGTTGGGCAAAAAAGGAGGGAGGTGCAAACAAAAAAAAGAACAGCGAAAGTGGAAGGAACGTCGTACATTTTCGCTCTGTGCCTTTTTTTATGTGTGGGCGTCTGCTTGAGTTGGGTGGGGGGCAGAAGGGGAGGAGAGAATCAGGTGAGAGAGACGCGGGGCTCTCGAAACGGCCACACGGGAAAGGATGCGTCTTTCCTCTCTTCGGGCTCGCAAAGGGGTGCGCCGCCCGTCCCCTGCCCACTCAGCTGCAGTACTCGCGCCGTTAATTCTCCCTGTTACCGTTTTTGGATGGTGATATGTCTGTTTCTTTCCCTGTTGTGCGTGCGTGGTGCCAAAGCTACCAAGCCGCAACGATGGAGGTCCTCGACCACATGTGCAGAGAACTGCATGGCAGCAACAATATACGTCGCACACGAGCGGGCACATCAGTGATGGTGATGATTACATCCCCCCCTCCACACTGCTCCGCCCCATTCTGCCGGCCGCGCCCCCCCTTTGCCCACCAATCGTATCATCGTCCTCTCGCCCTGCCAGCTGTCATGGGCAGTGCCTGGCACCTGCATTCCTTTCTTCGCATCCGCTTCGCGCTAATGACGTTGCCAAACACTGAGCCACACCAGCACGCCCCTCCTCGTTCCTCAACCTCCTTTTCCTCCGACCCCACGCATACCTGAAGCAACCCGATCTTCTTGCTAGTCTTCTCCCTCAAGTCATACACGCCAACGCTTCAGCGACTGCGATCCCCCCTGTGTGCGTGTCTTCAAGCCCTCAGCCGGCCCACGCATAACGTAATAGCGACGCTGAAGACCCTCGCCAACCACACATGCTCCGCCCTACAGCACTTTCACTGAGCAGCGCCCTCGTCATCGCTGAGATGATGAGTGGAAAGGTCTCTCCCGCAACGCTGTCTGCCATCACAGCGGCCTCGAAGGTGGGCCCTGTGGCTGTCCTAGTGGCAGGCGCGGCCGCCAAGGAGGAGGCCCAGGTGCTCGCTAAGGTGAAGTCTGTAGCTCATGTGCTGGCGGCGGTCGGAGAGCACTATAGCCACGGCCTCCCAGAGGAATACGCCCCGCTTGTCGACGCCGCAGTGAAGGCGAACGGCTACACACACGTGTTTGCCGGGACTTCGGCATTCGGCAAGAACATCATACCGCGGGTGGCAGCAAGGCAGGGCTGCATGCCCATTCCAGAAGTGACGGATATCATCGACGAGAAGACTTTTGTGCGCCAAACGTACGCTGGCAACGCAATCACCACGGTGAAGTCGTCGGATACGGTCAAGTACTGCACCTTGCGCGGTACCTCGTTTGAGCGAGCCGAGGCGGATGGCGGGGGCGCCACGGTAAACGATCTCACCGCGACCCCGCCAGTAGGGAAGGCGAAGTTCGTTGAGGATCTGCTCTCCACAAGCGACAAGCCCGACCTGATGACGGCGGCGACGGTTATCTCCGGCGGTCGTGGCATGAAAAGTGGCGATAACTTCAAGCTACTCGAGGAGCTCGCCTCTCCGCTGCAAGCGGCTGTCGGCGCTACCCGCGCTGTCGTGGATGCTGGCTACGTGCCAAACGAGATGCAGGTCGGCCAAACAGGAAAGACGGTTGCGCCAAACTTTTACCTCGCATGCGGTATCTCTGGCGCGATTCAGCATGTGGCGGGCATGAAGGACTCGAAGGTGATCGCGGTGATCAACACAGACGATGAGGCCCCCTTCTTCCAAATCGCCGACTACGGCATTGTAGAAGATCTCTTCAAAGTGGTGCCGGCGCTGACGGAGAAAGTCAAAGCGGCCGGCGCCAAGTGAGCCCCTCGCGAGCGAAGATGTGGGCATGCGACTAGCGACGGCGCCGCGTAGTCATGCCTCCCTCCATCTCTGAATTGGCGACAAGGCTACTCTCCGGCCGCAGCGGAGGCAATATGTCATCGCTGTACTGTCTTTTCTCTCTCCGTTTCGGGGGTACCTGCGGATGCACGGAGAACCGCCCCGTAGTCACGATCAAGTGCCGTGATACTGCAGATCAAAGAAGGTGCCATCAGGCATGTAAGCAGGAAGGCCTTTATGTATGTGAGTGTGTGTGGAGGCACTCGTGTGCTCGGTGTCTGAGGCACGTGCACACCCAGAAGGCACACAAGCGGCCCTCAAGCCCTTTTTTCACCTCTTTCTCCCCTCGGCTATCCCTACCTTTGGTCGACCAGCACGCCGCATGCGCCCTTCGTGTGTGTTCGTTCCCACCCATTGTGGCTCAACGCACACAGACAACGCTTACAAGTCTGCGAAATCAGCACCGTGAGCGTGACGCCGACTGCACGAGACACTAATGCGGCCACCGCTCTCCCCCCGACGCCAGGCGATGGAGACCACCCTCCCAGAGCTCCTCGCGGACACCTGCACGCGCTTGGGATTTCTGCCGCCGCGGTTGGAGAGACGCGGCCGCGCGCGGAGCAGGTGCGGCGCTGCCCGACACGCCGCTGGCCTTGTGGGGTGCTCTCACCTCTGCCTGCGTACCCGCCCTCACCTCTTTTCGGTGTGAGGACGGCGGGCCCCCGCTTCGTGACCGATACGCCACGCGAGATTCGCCGCCTGCTCGCTGCTCACGCCGCATCATGCTTCGCGCGGAGATGCGGTAACCCGCGCACCTCACCCGCGCTGCGCGGGCCCTTTTTTTTTGCCTGGCACCCACCCTAGGGATGGCGGTGGAAAGGGCAGACGGCGGCAGCGAGCCCCCCCCGGACAACCACGGCGTTCTGAGGCACGCGGCATCTCTCGCATCCGGCGGGGCGGGGGGGGGGGGCGAGGCGCAGATGCGAGGAGCACGACGAGAGCGCCCCGAGCTGCGCCATGGAGGCGCTGCAGACTGGCGTGTGGGGCGGCCCCGCGTCACGCTGGGGCATGCGCCGGCCCGACGCGACGGCAGGGCGGTCGGTGCGAGGGGAGGAGGGCGTAGCAGCGGCGCAGCAGTGCGGAGAGGAGGAGAGGGATAAGCGCGCTGTGGTGGAATGCGGACATGCGGGGGCGTATTGGTGGTCAGGTGGTGATCCGGAAGGAACATTTCGGCGCACGAAGAACTTTGCGTACACAGCCGGAGGAATTGAAGGAGGCCACACGCTTGCGACCCCTAAACTGTATGTGGTCTAAGTGTTCTTTGCTGCTGTATTCCCCTCGCGTCCTCGGCGCCTCCACGCCACGCGCAGACCCGCCCTGCTGAACGCATGAGCACATACATTCATCGCTTTCGGCTTGTTCTGCGGTTGCTCTCCCTTCGTCCTCGGTGTTTTATTGTTCTCCAACAACGCGCCACTGTTTTTTTTTCGCTTTGCTGTGCGTGTATGTATGTGTGTATGTCGGTCGACCATCCCTCTTCTCCCCTTCACGGAAAGCTTCGCGGCTCACGCTCACCAACTGATGCGTGCCTGGATTTTCACGGATCGAAAGCGACGTGGCCGAGATGTCGCAATGCTGTGAGGAATGCTCGCTGCCAAACGAGGAATGCTTGCCGAATAGGGAGAAGAGCAGGAGGGAAGGAAAAGGCACAAGGAACAAGGAAGAGCTGTATGAGCGTGGGTGGCTGGCTCGGTAGAAATGGGCGCGCTCACCTACGCGGGCGACGGACACGGGATGAATCGGTTGAAGATGAATTGGTTGTGCGCGCCTGTGTCACTGCTTCCGCTTTCTTTGTGTGCTCTACTCTGACCGCTGCTCTCCTTTCTACCTTCTCTTCTTCCTCCGCTCCGCTGACTCACACGGCGCGCGTGTTCGTGCGCGAAGGCGGCATTGAATGCTCCGCTCTCCCTTTCCCTCCCCTCCCCCTGTTGCTATTGCTGTATTGTACTCGCCTGTCGCGTTCTTGTTTGCTCGTCACCTTCGCGCTTCTCTCTGGCAGCTCATCCCCTCTCTCCGCCTGTCTTTCTGCCTGCCTCTGAGTGTCGACCTCCCTTTTTCTTCTGTGTATGTGTGTGTGTGTGTGGCTCTCATTGGCGGTCATCGCCTCAGGGCTTCTCTCTCTCGTTGTTTGCCGCCGACTTTGTCCTTCCTTTCCTCCGCAGCAACGATGGCACGCCACACCCCGCCTTCCGGACAGCAGCGCGCGCCGAGGAAAACTAAAGACAAGCCCTCCTAGTGGCTCGACATAGTGTGGCCCACAGAACGCAAACCTGCCAATTAAAGCGGGAGACGTGAGGACGACGCACCCAGAGAGCTACGTGAAAGAAGCGAAGGAATGACGCGTACACTTTCTGATGATGGCAGCGGCACACTTTGTTGCCTCTGTGTCTTTCTCTCAAACCCTTCTGAGCGAGAGAGAGAGAGAGGGGAGGGGGGATCGAGCACGAGAAAGCGATGCCGGCGCCTCTGTACCGAGCCACAATTGGATTCTCCAATTCTATCCGTGTGGCACTCCTGCGCTCGTGTCCGTTCGATTACCTCTTCTCTCTTCCTAGAGACCTTCCCCGCTTTGATCTTCAGTATTGCTCTCTCCTTTTCTTTAAACGGCGGTTTCCCTCAAACGGCGCTCACTTTCACCATATCTGCACCTCGCTGCATCGCTTTCTGCCTGTGCTCTCCACCATTACATGAGACATTCACGGAGGGAGGCTCAAGGCTCATCAGAGCTTCAAAGCTATCGCCGACCACTCGGCTTCTTCGCTTCGCCCGCCGCTCCTTTTCTTTCCTAGAGCACTAAGACCGCTGCCCGCATGCGAAGGATGCGCCATGCTGCGGACGCACGGAACACCTGAAAACGTCAACAAAAAGGGAAAGCGGCGGCTACATACACGCGTACACCCGTCCTCTCTCTTTCCCTTTTCGCTTGTGCCACACACCGTGTGAAGCCTCGTGCTGCTAATTCTTCTACCGTCTTTCCCATCGGTGCGGTAGAGCCGGCGATCGCCTGCGCCCCATTTCCTCTGTCTGTCTCTCAGCGTGTTGGTCTTGGCTTCTGCTCGGGCGGATTCGGTTCACCCCACCACGAACAAATCCAAAACTAAAGAGAAATTGTTGCTGCCGAAGGCGAGATCGTTGGTGTACTTGCAAAGGCACTCGCATTGCTACCTCGAGGTGGGAGGGGGGAAGGGTGCATACGATCCGTGCAATGCCTTTTCACAGATTTGCACACCCGCGGCCGCATGATGTCTCAGCACCTCTCTGTGTGCAAGCGCACAGCCCTTTTCCTTCCTGCACAACGACCGTGTTCATGCGCTGTCCCAGCCATACCTACCCCCAAAGCACCCGAGCGAAAACAGCTGACGAGCTCCGAGAGCAAGCTGCTCTTCTAAAACCCGTGCGTCTGTGCTTCATTGCCTTCAGCTTCGTCCCTCGCCCCGCACCTCCTCCCTACCGCGCTCTCTTTGCATTTGCAGCCCTCCTCTCTCTCTGTCTCTTTCCCACCTCGCGGAGCACAGCCGACGCGATGCTACGCGCCCTCTCCTTCCCACTGCTGGCCAAGGTGCCCTATGCCACCCTGTTCGGGTACAACGGATCCCTCAAAAGCGTGTTTGAGGCCCCAGCAGCGAAGGTAGCGCTGACGCTTGAGGTGCCTGGGAAGCCTGAGGAGACGTTCACGTACGGGCAGCTGCAGCGCGATGTAGTAGCGATGGCAGACGCGATGGTGCGGCGCAAGGAGGCAGTGATGCAGGCGCGCGGTGAGACCTCGCTGAGCTGGCTGCAGCCAAGCAAGCCAGCGCACGTGCGTAGCGTGTTTGCTCAGGGAGAGCGAACACCGAGCTGTGACTACATGAAGGACACGGGCTTGTACACGATGTCGCTCTTGTGCAGCCCGGGGTATTTGTACGTTGTCTCAATGCTGGCGGGCTGGTCACTGAACCAGCTGACCATACCGATGTGCGCCTCTCACCGGTACAAGGACGAGCTCATGTACGTGCTGGAGCATAGCGGCAGCCGCAGCGTTGTTGGCGAGACGCATCTGCTGAAGGAGAAGCTCCCCGCGGACTATGAGAAGCTGTACGCTCGTAGTGCGGCGGACATGGAAAAGACCCCGCAGAGTGTCTCAGAGGAAGCAAAGCCAGACAGCACTTCTCCATTAGCCTCAAAGACGTTCTTTGTCGACACGGTCTATGACGCCACCCTTCTTCTTGCCGACATCACTGCGAACCGCGAGGTGAAGGGAACCACCACGCTTGAGGCGGAGTGGCTACCACCGGAGGAGGGCGTCGGCTCGCCACTGAGGAGCGCCGAGGATCTCGTGAAGCGCCTTGCCGACAAGCGGTCTGTCGCGAGGTCCCGTGAGCTGGATCGCATTGCAGAGATCGCGCAGCAGGAGCATCTCCACCGGAACCGAGCCCCCTCAAGAGCCGCCCAAGCTGCTGATTGTGAGGGTGGCGACGTGAACGGTGATGGCCTCTTCTGCTTCGACTCGGCGCACCTTGGCAGACTGAACCACGTTTACCAGCGCTGGTTCTCCGCGCCGTCGACGCGCCCCACCGAGCACGATGACTGTCTCATGATGTACACCTCCGGCACGACAGCAAAACCAAAGGGCGTGGTGCACACTCACCGCAGCGTGACCAACATGGTCAAGGTGCTGCAGGATGCATGGGAGTGGAGAGACACAGACTCCATTCTGCATGTCTTGCCATGGCATCATGTTCATGGCTTGGTCAACATCCTCCTGTGTGCTATCACCTCGCATGCTCACTGCGTAGTCACGCCCTTTGACAACGCGGCGCGGGTGGCGCATCGACTAGAGCGAGGCGACATCACACTCTTCATGGCGGTCCCGACAGTGTACACGAAGCTCATCGATGCCGTGCAGCGCAAGTTCAGTCCAATTGAGAAGACTGGTTTCCGAAAAGCGTGCATGGAGTCCGTGCGTCTCATGGTCTGCGGCAGCGCCCCCCTGCCGGTGCCCACGCTGAACCAGTTCCGCGAATTGTCAGGCCACACGCTGCTGGAGCGCTATGGCATGACAGAAATCGGCATGGCCCTCAGTCAGCCGCTCTACCCAATCGAAGACCGGCACCCCGGGACGGTCGGCTCGCCGCTGGCGACGGTGTATACGTACGTGCACCAGCCGGAGACGGCGGAGGCGATGGAGCAGGCGTCGGCGAGGAGGGCCGAGTACGACAAGGTGGGCGGACTGGGCATCGCTTCGGAGTCTCTATTCGACCGTTACTGGAGCAATGCGACAGCAACGAAGGAGTCAGTCCGGACAAACGCGGCAGGGTTGCGGTTCTTCGACACGGGCGACACCGTTGGCGTGCGGCTACTGGCGGGAAAGCCTGCAGTGTACACGATCCTTGGACGGTCGAGTGTGGATATCCTCAAGTCACGCGGGTACAAGCTCTCTGCGCTGGAGATCGAGGCGGCGCTGCTGGGGCGCAAGGATCTGTTCCACGAGGTGGCGGTTGTCGGCGCTGCGGACCCTGTGCAGGGGGACAGCGTTGTTGCTGTTGTCGCGATGCAACCGGAGGCGGCGAAGGAGCGCCGGATTGCCTTTGGCGAAAATGCCACGTCGCACGAGTCTGCAGTGGTGACGGAGGAGCTGAAGAAGGTTGCCCTGGAGCTGCTTGCGCCATACAAGTGCCCGTCGCGTTACATTGTGGTGCCGGGGATCCCGCGCAACTCGATGGGGAAGGTGAACAAGAAGAGCCTGAAGATGCTGCTCCATCTGCCTTGATGCGGTGTGTGTGCCGCCTGTGGAGGGCATGTCTGTGGCGGTGAGCGCGATGGCTCCGGTCATGTGCTTGTGTGTGTATGAGTTTGTGTGTATGTGTGTGTGTGCGTGGTGGGGGGCTTTTTCTGTTTCTTCTGGTGTAGATGTGGCTCTCTGAGGCTCGGTGCGCTGCTGCTTCAGGTGCACGCTCAGCTTTATTTTGTGCTGCTCGCCTGATGGAGGTTGTGGTTCGATGGGCTGACATCTTCGCTGACGCTGCAGCGGGCGCCCATCCCCTGCTGCACTGATTCGCACGCATCGTGTCGCTCTTTGGTTTTCTGTCTCCCCCTCCCCTCCTCCTTTTTTAAGTCCCGCTAGCTCTCTCATGCTCGTGAGGGCCATGATGCGCTGCGCAAATCTTTCGTACCTCCGCTGTTACAGAACGAGGGAAGCATGGTGCAGCTGTGGCAGAGGACCTGCTGCACCTAGGTCAGGGTAGAGGGTATAGCGAGTTGTCTTCACCACCACCAGCACTACCCCCTCTCCCTCCCCTCCACGTGCGCACGTGGAGGGTCGCTCACACAGCACCAGGCGTTGCCTTCTCCTCATTTTGCGTATTAGCGCGGAGATGCTCCCCTTTTCTCTGCGTTTTGTTTCCTTCCGAGGTCTGCATGTTTGCATTTCATTGGAACTGAAGAAGAAAACATCACAGTACCGTCTGCGGCGCCGCGATGGCAGGGGGGCATACCTGCGTGCGCGAAGCCCCCTCTCGCCGCCGCTTGGCTTGGCAGGCGTGCACGTATCGGTGGCTGTGCCGTGCAGGAAAGAAACGACTCCCTCCCGATAAGACTTGCCATATTCTAGCCCCACTCCCAATGCCACTTTCCCCTCACCCCTCTCATGACCCCATTTGAACAGCTTTCGCCTTCGCACCCTGGTGGCCCGCGTTTGTTACATCACCGCATTGCCGATCCACGCATGCGCATACCGTTGTATATGCGCGTGCCTGAGAGTCTCGGTATGGTACACACATACGCACACACACAAACGCCGCCGCCCAGACACGCATGGTGCAAGCATCATACCTCCTCCGAGGTGCAATTTCCTTTTCTTGTTTGGCCGCCGCCCCCCTCCCCTTTTTTGTTCCTCTGCCGCTCCTGTGCTCTGATCTTCATCCCACTCCTCGCCACTTCGCGCAGCCCATTTACTGTCACTGGAAAAGACTTGCGTGCGGCCCCTTCTTCTCCAAAAGAAGGCTTGACTGTTCTTGTCATCAGAGCGTCGCGTGCATGCTGGTAGCCTCCCATCCCACACCATTCGCGCTCGTGCCACGCAAGTGCCTGTCCTTGGCCGGTGTACTTGCCCACCCTCCCCTCGGCACCTTCGTTCCCTTTACCGAGTCGGCGTGAGGGGCTCATGGCGGAGAACGCCAGCACAGCGCCGGCTGCTCCAGCTGCCTCGGAGAAGGCGTTTTCTGTCACCTGGACCCAGGGCAACGCGCCCCCGAGAGCTAAGTCGACGGAAGCGCGGCGCGGTGTCAAGGGGCCTGAAAAAGACGCAGCCGGTGCTTATGAGTCTGTCGCCCCCTTCACGATCACAAGGCTTTTCGGCGGTCGTCGCGACGGTGGCCAAAGGGCGAAACCGAGGGAAAACCCTCAATCGACTGCACAGGACTTCCAGGTTTGGCTGACTCGAGTTGGGGAGGAGCGGGGTGAGCTCATGACGGCGCCACGGACGGACCTGTCCTTGTGGTTTCATAACGAGCGTCTCGCAGCCAAGACGCCGTTCGCGGCGGTGGTACCATGCCCAGTGCCACTTTCTCCGGAGAAAGCGCAACGGAGCGTGTCAGCTGTCGTTGGCTCCTTCGCGTTCCCGACGTTCTTTGTGCAGACAGTGCCGATGCGAGCGAAGCTGTCAGAGATGGCACGGGTGTTTGTTCAGCGCCCTGCTCACTTGCTAGAGGAGCTGCATTGCCGCGGTACCGAGGAGAAAGGCATGTATGCCTATACCACTGTGCCGTGCCACGGCGGTAGCGATGTGATGAGGCTCTTCAAGCGGTCACCCGCGCTAAGGGACGCCCTTCGTGACGTTCCGTGCCTGCTGCTGAACGACTACTGTCCCCAGACACCTCTGTGCCTACGCTGTCTAGTTGTCGCCGGCCGCTGCGTCGCTGCGGAGGTGGTCTGCAGTGAGGTCTACGCCCCGCTGTTCGGCATTCAACCTCGCAACTCCCGCGCCCCAGCGAGAGGTGGGCCGGCCGGCGGCGCTGATGTGGGGATGGAGGCTGATAAGGGTTACCGCGCCTCAGCGGCTGTACACTGTCGCCCATCTACCACCTGGACAGGCGAGAATGGAAAGCACGCCGTCGTGCGCACGGCAATCGACGTTGTGGCGCACGGGCTGCAGGCTTACGTAGAAGACGTCTTTGGGCAATCGCTCGGAGGCGGCTCCTTCACGGCGGTCTTAGCAGCGGAGGTGAAGGGCTTTGACTCCACCGTGCTCGGACCGCAAGTGAACGGCCCGCCATTCTGGCCTGCGCTCACCCACGAGCCGCTTCACCTAAAGGCCTCGCCGTTTGATGAGAAAGGGCTGCGCTTTTACATCCTCTCACTGGGGCACGCCGACCCCGACCTATTCGAAAGCTTCTCGCCAGAGGAGCTGTACGCCATTTGCGAACATGTGGGGGAATCGGCCAAGCCGGGAACCGCTCTGCCGCCGGCGCTGCGTTTTCTCGACGGCCGCGCAAAGGAGCGTGCCACACCGCGGCGGTCAGTCCCGACACCATCCGCGTCGGCGCATCGTTCTCGGGTCGCGCCGTCGTCAGATAAAAAGGGGAACAGGAGCTCTAGCCACGACGCGTCCCAGCCGCCCCACAAGGCTGCTGGCGTTGCCCGTGGGGCCAGCAGCACCAGTACAAGAGCGGCCTCGGCGACCGCTACCCGCTCATCAGGTTGGACGCAGCGGAAGCATTGGCACTGCCCTCAGGGCGACGAGGCACGTGCTCCCAAGTCAGCAGAGCCACGGGCAGTGCCGGTGTCCCCGAACGTGCGGCCGCATCGGCCTCCGCTGTTGTCGAGCTCCTCATCTTTATCGACGGCACCTGTCACCGAACTGAGCGTCACCGCGCCGCACTCTGCCGCAGGTAGCAACGCAGCCCAACGGCATCGGAGGCCTAGCAACATCGAGGCGCCCATCTCCTCCCCTGCGCTCAAAAGAGGGGGCGCCACAGCGACTTCGCAGTCCGATAGGGGCGATGGAACGAGTGCTGTTTCCGGGAGCTGCCGTGCCTGCTGCACCCGGCTGCCGCCGCGCTTCTCTTCGTTCTCTCTCCCAGCCGGTGCGGCGGCGTCGGTGCCTGTGACGGGCGCTGAGGCATTTCCGTGTGTCCCGTCGCAACCCGCGAATCCGTCTGTCGCCTCCGCCAGGCCGAGTGTCACCGGGTCATCGCACTGTGCTCTGCCATCGACACAGGTGCGGCTGCAGGAATCAATTGCGATTGATGTGATGACGTTTTCAATGACGTCAGCTAGCTCCACTCGATGCGCTACGCCGGCGGGCTGCTCTCACCCAGTGAGCACCGGAGACGCCAGCTCGCATTCCTTTCGCCTACCGGAGCGCCGCCTCTCTAAGGCTGCGAGCAGCCTCAGGGACGGTCGCCACGGCAGCGTTGCGCAGAGCGCCCCCCTCACAAGGGCGGCTGCGTGGAATGCGAGCGCGCACTCATCGCTGCCGCTTCCATCACGGTCATCCGCGATGGGTGCGGCTGCAGTGTCGGTCGGTGCATCCGACGCATCCGACAGGGCCGTGACACATGCCGATGGTGCGACGTCTGCCACAAAGTCATCGACACGCTCCACGGTCCTCTCCTCGCACAGCACCTTGACAGCGGAAGAAAGGATGGCGGCTGCCAGACTGGTGTTGGGGCAGACGACGACGGCGGAGGACATTGGCTCAGCATCGCCGCTGCATACAGGTATTCCTACAATTGTGTCGCTGCATTCGCGCCTCAGCATCGCCTCTTCCTCGGTATCTTCGAAGCCATCGACGCGTTCATCGTACGCCGAACCGCAGCCTGGCGCGCCACGACCGAAGGAGAGGACGTCGGTGCCACGGTTGCAGATCCGTAAAGCGGGAACACCAGCCGTGCAGGCGCCGTCGGGGGCCGGTAAGCGCGACGCGGACGAGGAGCCTATAGCCGAGCTTGGGCAGGCCCAGCTACCATCGCAGGCGCCCAGAGCATTGGAATGCGATGAGGAGGGGAACGCTTCCAACAAGGCGCCGGCGTGCAGGCAGTGCAGCAGCCATAATGATGATAAGGCCCTGAAAGGCCAAAGAGCCGGTGAGAGAAGTGAAGCGGCCGAGAGCGCCTTGTGCTCCTCCAGGATTCTGCCCTCTACGTCGCAGAGAAGCACAAGCGCCACCACGGCGCGCACCCCGCCAACGAGGATTTCCACAAGCTTGCTGTCACTGTGGCTCTCAGAGGCGAGCGGCGCTGAGAGGGAGGAATCCGCAGTCTCCACGTACATGGTGGGGCAGACGGGCAGCGGGGTGGGCTCAGCGTGGACCTCGTCGTGCTCATGGAACAAGACGACGGGAGAGGAGGCAGACACGACGAGCTGCCGTTTCTCCATGCTGTCGTCACGCTTCGGCATGAGCAACAAGTTTTACGCCGATGAGAGCGCTGTGGCGGCAGAGGCGGCCTCATCACCTGCTGAGGACGGGGCGGGGAGAGAGGCCACGTTTGCCATCGAAGGTGAGGTTGACGAGCATGAGTGCACCACGAAGGATAACGACGCTTCGTCGACAGGGGTGCACACGAAGGGGTGTGATGGACAACCTGCTCGCCTCTTGCTCGACTTCACTGCCTCGGAGGGGAGCAAGCCACGCCCTTCTATTCCCAGCGTTGAGGGAGTGGAAGACACAAGGATGCCGGCAGCTGACTGGGCGTGTTGCCACGCTCGATTGCAGGAACCGGAGGACAGTACTCTGGATGGCGAAGAGGAGACTGCAACTACCTACTACTCCGACTACATCAGCCACGCGCGCGGGCGGTCAGACCTGCGGATGGTGAACTCGCTCGACTTCGAGAGCTGTACCTCGATCGCATTGTCTGGTGTTTCGAGTGAGATGACGGGGCGGTGGCGGTGGTTCGCCAGACTCGCCTTGGACGGGAGCCAGCGACCGCCGTCGAACGCTCCATCTTGCGCGCTCAGTGCCGGCATCGCTGGTACGTGCCACAAACGCGGCACCGGGTCCGAAACCGCACCTTCGCAAACGGCCCCACCGCTGGCACCGGCATCATGCAAGGCAGCAACGCCGGTACCAGTAAACGAGAAGTCCGCCAGTCCAGTCGCGGTGTCTGCGTCTGAGCGATACGGTGCCTTGAGCTCGATCACCGAGACGTCATCGTTTCGAATTTCATTGGCTCCATCGAAGAAGGGCTTTCACCTTTCGTCGTCGTCCTCACAGTGCTCAGTTGGCTCGGCCCTCGATTAGGCGCCATCCTCTTTTCAGTCACTGCCACAGCGCACGACTGCCGCCGCTGCCAGGGCGCTCTCGACGCTCCACCATCGCTATGTTGCCAACAGCAGCTGCAGGAGCTACGCTGCCTGAGGCTGCCACAGGGCCTCCGCCACCTTCACTGGAGAGAGCAGAAGGCAAGTGCGCCAACGATACAGCGAACTGGCGAAAGGCAGACAGGACGTTCACATGTGCAGCAGATCGCGATGCGGCGCAACGCAACGTCTGCATCGACGCTCTGGTCACATTGCGTGCGTGGAGTACGGCCAACGAAGAGGTAGAGCCGGCGGCTTCCATGCACAACCGGATAAGATGTCCTCGTCTCTTGCGCGCTTTCAATTCTCTGCGTTCCCTGCGGACGGCATCTCGATAAGTATGCGGAGTAGCCGCTGCGTTAGCTGCTGTACGTTGCTGTTGGCTGCATCCACACGGAGATGCGTTTCTCCTTCTCCAGGATGCCAGTGCCGGGTGATGCGGCTGGTGCTCCTCGAGCGATTTCACAAAGACGCACATATAAATATACATATATATATATACTAGAGGAGCTTACATTGTTTCTTTTTTACTGCTTTCCTTTTTTCCCCTACATTCTTTCAGTGCTCGTGTGCATGTGCGAGCGGGAAGCAAGCTCTGCGCCTTCCTGCTGACGCTGTGCGACCTTGTCCCCCCCACCCCCTCCACACGCACACGCACACATCCGCACCTCTTCTCTCTGTCCGCGCAGAAGAAGGCAGTCGCGCGCGTTCGATGGGGTTTTCCATGTCTGCTGTTGTAGCTGTCCTTGTATTCGAACTTCGCGCTGCGGTCCTGACCTTGGCATTTGGCGTCGTGTTTCCGGCATGGGCTGGGCGCATGGCCGCTTGTGAGTCGGAGTGTGCACTGCTCTCTCTCTCTTCCCCTCCCTCCTCCACCACCGTTATTGGCGTGCCTGTGATGGACCACTCATTCCTTTGGGGGGCTGTTGTCGCCTGCTTGTATGTCTGGATTCGTTTGGGAGGCTTTCGAATTTCCCTCGGCCATGAAGGTGGTGAGTGCACGTGCCTGAGGTGCATGCACAGGCGCTGCCCATCCGCGTCTGCCCTCCCCTTCTTGATGCCCATGCAACATCCAAGGACGACGGTGCACCGCCTCATTCCTTTCCCCTTCTCCTTGTCAACAGCATCGTGTGGCTCGTGCTTACGCCTTTGGTCACGTCCCACTCTCGCTTCTGCGTCGGCTCTCTTTTACTATCGGTCTTGTAGATTTCATTCACGCACCTGTCAGCTGCGCCGACCTCTTTTTTTTTACCGAGCACAAAGCGACATAAATAAATTGAAAAAAGAACAAGAAAGCTGTACAGCGACGCCCTCTCTTTCTTCCTCATGCACGCGCTCTGTCACTGCGCTGGGGCAAGTGTGTTCCAGGTGTTAATGCAGTTCACCTCTCGTTAGCCGCCTCGTCTCCTCCTCTTCCATTCGCTGAGCAGTCGTTCGCTGCCCTGCCGGACAGTGGTGCCTTCGTGTCGTTGTACGTCACTTTTACTGCATGACTGTACTGCGCGTTTTTGTTCTCTCCCCCTCTCCGCTCCTCACTTGTCCGTCAGGTGATCTGCTCAGGATAGTCGCGCTCTCCTCTCCTCAGGCCACGGACCCCTGCTGCGGCGGTAGTCGGGTCCCTTTCGCTCCGGCGCCCATTCGGCCTCCCTCGTTGTTATTTCTTTTTAATGTTCACTCCCATCGTTGCGTATGTGTGTATATCTTTGTCGATGTGCTTGTTAACCTGCATTGTCCTTCCTCTCTCCCGCGCTGACTGCCAGTGTCCGCTATATTCCTCATCCCACCCCAGCGAAGCACAGCCTCTCCTACTCTGCTGACGGAACTGTACGGCTATGCTCATGTGTTCTGCCTCCCCGCTCCCTCTCTGTCTCTTCCCCCCTTTCCCCCATGCAAGAGGCCTTTCCTGTCGTATATTTTTTCTCACGCCCCTGCCTTCCCACCCCCTCTTTCGATTAACGGAGTGGCGGGCGCCTACGGTGAGGGTGGAGCGCGTGTGGGACGTGTTTTTTTGGGCGCTGATTCATCACTCCACCCCACCCAACGCACGTCAGCTCACCTCTTTTTTTGTTGGCTCGATTAGGTTTCTCTGTGCTGCATCTTTCTTTCCATCAGCCGATGACGCTCTCACGCACCTTTGTGACAGATGTGCCTGTGCATCAGTGTCTAAAAGCGTGTCCTGACCGCATAGCCTCTTGCGTTGTCACACGTGATGTATCTCCTCCACGTGCGCGTGCGTGCCCATGTGTGTGGGGTGCTGCCTAGCTTTTTCGCTCAGCCCTCTTGGCATAACAGAAAAAACACCTCCGTGTGCGTGGCATTTCACTGGTCGACAGCCCCCCTCAATCTGTGCAGGGGTGCAGTACAGTCCTTCTATGCTGTGCCACTTCGGGCTCGCTTGAGGTGGCGACAAGGCCACTCAGATCTACCGCACCCTGACCTGATTGCCTGCTGGTGTGACGGGTTCAAGTCGTCGCGTGGGATGCACCAGGTGGTACCCGGCACGACGGGAGCGAGTATCAGGCGGTCTTTGGAGCGGGAGGCGGGTGGTGCTTTCTTTTGTTCGGGGAGGGGTGCGGGGCGGAGCGACGGCTGCTCGCAACTGCATGCGTCGGTGCGTGGCTGTAGCGCTTTGCACCACGCGAGACGCTCCTGTGCAACAGCTCGGGGTGGCGCGGAGGCGAGGTAAAGTCTTCTTCTTCGAAGGTGAAAAAAGGGCACGCGGGGCCAAAAAAAAAAAGAAGTCCCTCTTCATCACCACGAGAGCGCTGCGCTCATTCTTTCTCCAGTCGCTCACGGGCAATTTTCCACGGCTGCCGAGCTCACTGGTCGATCCCGTATCTCGGCTTCTTGCGGGTGGGCAAGCTCCGTTACCTGCGCCTCCTCTTCTGTACCCTGCGGCACTCCTTTCTCTGGATGTCGCTGCGTCATCGGAGAAGGCCACCTCACGTACGCGCCAAGGGGAAGGCTTTCCTGCGAAGGTCGGCTGGCTCTTTGGCGTTGCTCCCGCGCTCGGTGACATTTTCCATGGCTGGCGGGGCACTGGTGGCGCGGACGCCATCGACAGAGCAGTTAGCCGCGACGCTACGCTGTCTACCCAGCCAACCAACGTCGAGGGAAAAGGGGAGGTGCGGTCGTGGTGAACGCCGCGCACGCGAAACGCTGGCACCCCTTTGAGTTGCCAGCGGTGCCGAGCAGCCCCACGCGAAGGCGCGGTATCTCGTATGCATGTGTGTGTGTGTGTTGAGGGGGAGAGGCTGCGTGCTTGAGACCTTCTGTTTTTGACTGCATTGGTGCTCGCGTGCAATGCACGTGTACATCAGCCACACCTGCGTCGTTCTTTCGACAGGCCCCGCCCCGAGCGCCGAGGTCGTCTAATGCCGTTTCGAATAGCCGTAAGCTGTACCTGGGAAAAGACTGGGCTCACAACTGCACTCGCGTCGGAGTTTCGCCTTCGCCAAGTAGCAGGTGGTGCGGCACAGCATACCGGGCCATCTGTGGGAGAGCTTCGATGCGCACTCGGAGCCGACTTGGGTGATAGAGAGCGGTGTGTTGCCGGAGATGGCGAATCGCCAGTATACAAATTTCGGAAGATAAAAGTCGAGGTGACCGCCGTGAAACGCGAACACACACTGTGGCTGAAAGTACGCGAACTGCTGCATTCTCCCTCTCGAGCCCCTCCGGCGTGCTGCCCTCACGGCGCCGCTCTCTTCATCGCCCTCTCCCACTCTTCCCCGACATAGCCTAGGCGAGGGTACGCTGTTTTGCGCTCTCTATTGTACGCAGGGGACCGCCAGCAAGAGACCCCTTCTCCCCCACCCCTCGCGACACCTCTCTGTGAACGTGTATCAATGATGTCGAGCGGTGGGCACGTGGGTGGGTGGTGGTGTGCAGCGTAGCTCATTGACCTCCCCCTCTCTGTACGCTCTCCCTTTCCTTTTCGTGGTGCCTACCAGGCGATCCGTGGCGGGCAGGTGGGTGCATCGATCGCTCCTCTCGTGTCGTTTCTGTCTTGCCTCCCCACCTCTGAAAAGTGAGAAATGCGTCAGCGCCCCTCACCGCTTCCTCTCTGTCTCTCTCCCCCGCCTTTTTCCTCTCAGCCAACTCCTCGACCTTCTCTTCCCTCTCGCCTTTGTTCACGTCTGGCCCTTGTCTTGCGCCGACGAGCTGTCTCACCTGTTGCGGTGGACGTGTTCGTCGTTTCTTCTTGGTCAATTACGTTCCATTCTGTAGGTTAGGCGCACGGTCAACGAAAGGGGTTGCGCATCGCTCCTGAAGGACTTCGTAAGGTTGGATCTCGCGCGCGCTTTCGACACAGCGTATTGCCCGCCATCGCCGTTGTTGTCAGCCGCTCTCTTTCCGCTCAGGACACGTACATACGCTTCCAATGCCTGTATCTCGCACAAAGATCGTCAGCGCCGGCTGCCTGCTGACAGTCGCTGTAGGGGCCATTTCCCAGGGCGTCGATCCGGCTCACGTGGATGCATGTATGGCCGTCATGTACCCGCAGAGTGCCGGCTTCTTCGGCGCCATGGGTGCGGCAGTCGCCCTCGTCTTTGCCAACATGGGATCTGCCTACGGTGCGGCAAAATCCGGCGTCGGCGTTGCCTACCTCGGCCTCACGGCCCCTGAGAAGATTATGCGCGGCATTGTGCCGGTCGTCATGGCTGGTATCTTGGGCATCTACGGCCTCATCATTGCCGTTATAATCAACAACAACATCCACACAGACGACTCGAGCTACTCTTCCTACGCGGGCTACCTACACCTCGGCGCCGGTCTCGCGGCCGGTCTCGCAGCCCTCGGCGCGGGCCTCTCCATCGGCGTCGTCGGGGACACCGCTGCTCGCGCCTATGGCAAGCAGGATCAGATCTTTGTGGCGATGGTGCTAATGCTCATTTTCTCGGAGGCGTTGGGCCTGTATGGGCTCATCATCGCGCTCCTGATGAACAATCAGGCGAACCGCTACACGGATCTCTGCAGTGTTGCTTAGGGAGAGGGAGGAGACTACTCCCCACGCGCTGGGTGTTTTCTTTTTGTGTGCGCATGTGTATGTGTGCAAATGTGGCCTGAGTGAGGCTGCAGAACTGCCGTCGCCGCGAGTGCGCGGAGGTCGCTCTTTGGAAGCACGTACGAGTAGCCAGGCAGCAGCTTGCTGGACTGTGATGAGGGCAGACTTGTGCTTCTGGAGCCTGCTGCGATGCAATGGGGGTGTATAGAACGTACCTTTCTTTCTCGCTAAGCATTCTTTTGCTGCTGCGCCGTTGTGTGTACTCGCACATTGAACCCGTCCACAAGGCTTGCAACGAGTGGGCAAAGCCTCGGGGTTCTGAGCTGAGGTCGCGCTGATCTTGAACGCTCTTCCCCTACAACCACACATCTCGCCACCGCTGACAGTCCTCTCTGTTTTGGGGACACTCGCCTCGGTGGTCGTCGGTGAATTCGGTCATTAGTGCTCGCTGCAGTGTGGACCGCCTCGTCCTGTGGTTCGTTAGCGGGTACCAGTCACCGTTCCTCATCTCATCAGTGTACAGGGCAGCCCTTCTCGGCCACCCGCGCGCACGTGTGCAGAGTAGTCGGCGGGCATCCCCGACGCTGAGTTGCACGTTGATTCCTTGAATTTATTTTTCGCTATCCACGACAGCACGCTCTGTGTCTGCATGCTGGCTAATGCTGGCGGAAGAGAGCTCAAGTGAAGCGGGGCGCGGACGAATCTGTTTTTCTTTTTGTTCGTGCGTATGCCTTTGTGTTTGCTGTCGTTTGCCGATGAAGGGATAGTGAGAGTGGTTGTGGGAGGCTCTCCTGTCATGTTCTTTTAGGCTGTGGGGACGCAGAGGGCGACAGTGGACAGAGAGGCCCCCACAGCTATGGTTACCTTCTTTTGTGTTGCTGTTGATCGCGAGGAGTAGCATGCCGCCCTGTGGCGGCCGGGCGGACACCTGACATCGAAGGAAACGAGGAAAACAAGGGGAGCATGCGAGCGTCTCGTACGTTGCAGTCTGCCTGAAAGGCGAGGCACATAGGCAGTCCCTGCTGCAAGCGGCCCACCGACACCGATCCCGCTGCATCTACTGTCGAACATCTTCCTCTAAAGCAGTAGCCAGCGCATGCAACTTGCTGCTGGTCCTCTTCTCTCGCAGCAGGGCTGCTATGCCTCGCAGGATGTTGAGGTGCTTACAGCGAAGCTGCACGTCAAGCAGCTTGCAGGGGAGGGGGGCCCTCTCCACCCTCTCCCGCTGGAAACTGTGTAGGAATCGGGCACGCTGCTCGTGCGCATGCGACGCGGCCGCCGCTCGTCCTTCCTCTCGCAAGCTTTCTTTTCTATCCCTCTCCTCCACTCCTTTGCTGCCTTGTACTTGTCTGGGCACATGTGTGTGCCGTCTGTCGCCTGGCCCGCATACACGCATACCCAACGGCGTGAACACCGCACATGCGCCCCTTATCCGGAGCGTCACCAGAGCCTTTTGGACACTTACGCCTTGGCATTTGTGTGCCCTGAGTCGGCGGGGTGAAGAGAGACAGCACCGCTGCGACAGCGGTCACTGCGGTGGGCCCATTTACCTATGAGGTAACGTTCGGCTTGGCAGGGGGCCTCTATTGCTCGCTCCTTCCATCCCTTCCTGCGTAACGCCTCTCACATTTCTCCTCCCCCCTCCCCCTTTCGTTTGCTGCCTGGCCACTTTCGCTGGCATTCCGCCGGAATACGCACACACACACACACACACACTCAGAGAGAGAGAGGGAGCGGCGACCGCACCGTCTCTTTTTTGTTGACGGTTCCGCTGTCATTTCATCGTTTGCTCGGCTTTGGCTTCGTTTTGGCCGTTTATTTTTTTCTTCGTTTTTTTTGTTTCTACTCTATACGCCGTTGCTGCGTGCTTGTGTTTCGGCGGCTGTATGGTGCTGTGCCGCCCTGCTCTTATTGGCGTTTGTGCTGATACGCGGGCCTCATCTCTCCCGACTTGCTTCGGGTCTATGGGAGCCGTCCTGGGAGGCACCATCGGACACCTCACCGGTGAACGTCACTGGGACCTGGATGACCTCCCCCCACTTCCCCATCTGGCACCGCCTCCCGGCGGTTGTGATGCAGAGGAGCAGTCAGCACTATCCTACGCGAGCGCCTGCCTCCACGCGGTGGGCGCAGGGGGCTGGAGCGAAGGCAAATCGATTGAGTGGCGCATTCCTGAGCACGTGAGCCTCGCAGGCGCCTGTGGTCGTGAAGCCGACGCTGTAGCGGACGTGCTGGTGAGGCTACTCGCAGTGCTGTCCCCGCATCGGCTGGTCTCTTTTTCCGTCGAAGGGCACAACGAGGTGAGTGCTGCAGATGTGCACGCATGGGCATCGAGGTTGGGGCCGAATGTGGTGGCTAGGGTCCCTGCAGCGCCATGGAACAGCATCCATGTCATGAACCTGAGCGACTGCTCCTTAGGTGACGCTGGGGTGCAGGCGTTGTTTTCCACTGCTTATCCCGCTGCCACGACGGCCTCTGCAGCGCCGCAAGAAGGCCCGAGTCATGCAGCGTCGACGGCGTACCGAGCGCTTCTTCCTCATCTCGAATCTCTCATACTCGACGGTGTGGGGTTGACAGACCGCGGCGCAGTCTGGGTTGCCAACTACTTGAACAATGTGGCACGCTACATGGGCAGCTCATGCCTGGACGGTGGGCGCGATGACGCGTCTGCTCCTCCCGACAGGCGTTGTGTCTTGCGCTCACTCTCGCTGCAGCGCAACGGACTAGGGGCCGTTGGAGTAGTGAAGCTCTTGCGCACCTGTTCTGTGTGTCCGATCTGTCCACCGAACGCCAACACGCACATCATCGGGGAGGTGGATTTTTCCTGGAACTCGCTAGCGCCGGCGTTGGGTGGCGGTGGCCTTCAGGAGGAGAGCGGCTCGGCTGGCCGCCGGAAGCTTCTTACTGCTCTGGGCGCGGACATGGCGCGATCCGCTCCTGAAGGGCAGTGCTCTGCGGCAGCAGCAGCGTCGCCGCATGCTCGCATTCCCATTCTGTTCAGGGGGTGCAGCGCTGGCGAGGCTGATGTGCGTGCGCTGTTCACCGAAGGTCTTCTCTGTGCCGTACTCGAACGCCTTAGGCAGGCGGTGCACAGGGCGATGCGCCATATGCCGCAATCTCCGGTGCAGTGCCTCCCTCTACCGTCCGTGGGCACGCAGCTCACTAAGATCGATCTCAGTCACAGTTCTCATCTCGGTGATGCTGGTGTCCGGGAGCTGTTGCGTGCGTTTCTCTGTCTGGAGGCAACGCGTGATGTATCGTGCAGCGGGTGGCACCAGCTCGCCTCTGCGCACCACACTTTTTTTGTTCTTGAAGAGGTGCTGTTGCGCGAGGTGGGCTGCACAGATGCAGTCCTGGCATATGTGGTGCGGCTGCTGACCTCGAACCTCGATCAAGCGGTTGCGGGCTCGCGTCAACGCGGAAGCGCCACAGGCGAGCCTCTCGACCTTGGCACCCTCTTTACAGAGGAGGTGCATCGCGCGCTCTTCAGCGAGGCGCGCCTTCTGGCAGGCGTCCACACAGAGGAGGCTCAACAGTGCGCCAAGGGTGTCGAGCACGACCATCGAATGTCCGAGACGTACCTTCCATTTCTGAGGTTGCTGGACCTCTCCGGGAATGCGTTCTCTTCCGCTCCCCTCGTTGGTGCCGTCATGGCTGGTGCAGCTCTACGCGCATCCTACCTACCCTCCTACGCTGCCGACTCGGCGGCGGTGGCGTGCCATGCCGAGCACAGGCATGATGGCCTCGCGCCGCGTCGGGCAGGCCTGAGTGCAGCTCTCGATGAAGAGGGCTTTGCCTTGGGTTTGGAAGAGTGTGGGCTCACGGACACTGTCTTGGCACAGTTTCCGCTGTCCCTGGAGCGGCTACGAGTCGACGTGCCAGAGCGTGAGGCGCCGTCCTTTTTCTCGGACGGCCCTTCTGCCTCTGTCTCAATGCAGCATGCTGCACAGCCTCGGCCGCGAAGATGCGCCTGGTACCTCGGCGGCAACCATCTAACCCAATCTGCGATCCTCGGCCTGCGCCACTTTACAGACGCTCTGGTCCAGGGCGGCACCTCCGTGGGCAGTCCCCTGTCCCCAGTGCACGCCTACGTCGAGCGCAATGCAATCCTGTACCCTGCCACTACTGTGAAGGAAAATGAGGAGGACGAGGACGACAGTGCGGCAGCCACTGCGAACGCTGTCACAGCATGCGGGCTCGGCATCGCTGCTCTCGAGGGTGACACCTATGGTAGTGACACCGGTGCACGAGCCGCCTTGGCAAGCGATGCTGATTTTGCTCCCCGCTGCTCGGTCCTCAGCGACTGCTCGAGGCCTCGGGTGAGTTGGGACCAACTTTCGTTCCTGCCCACCTTCGCGTATGCGGAAGAGGCCCACAATCCTTCTCAATCCTCCATCATGTCTCATCCGCTCAAGCGGGGCCCCTCGCGGTTCACGGCGAATGCTCCCGTCACCTGTGCGCGCTATTCGGCTCTCAGCAGCGCTTTGGGGGCTGCCGCGCCGGAAACGCGAAGCTTTCACGCCGGCGTGCATCTCTCGCGGCGCGCCGACGGTGGACCTACCTGTTCTCTGTCATATATGGATGATGCAGCTGAGAAGTTCTCCATCTTGGGCTTCTTTGGGGAACAGGCGGCTTCATGGTCGTCACCGTTTTTTACCGAGGTACGTGCCACAGATTTCATTGGCGCATTCATTGCCGAGGCGGAGCTGGCGTTCCTGGAGCGTCACAAGTTTGTGGAGATGAGCCACCAAATAGCAGCTGCAGAGCTGCTTTCGTGTGCTCCTCTTCCACCACTGCCTGACAGCGATGGTGGCCCTCTGTAACGTGAGCGGCAGCACGTCCGCCTCAGCGAGGAAGGGAGGTGACATGCGCGTACCCTTGCTTGTCTGTGTGCGGGTGCGTTTCTGCAGTGCCACGCCTGCACACCTCGGCAGAGACGGAACGGCGCCGACCTGTGCGCGGGCGGCTCGGCGGAAGCGATCGAAAGCAGAGAGGGTATCAGCGCGTTTGGCACCCTATCTCTCCAGCCAGCGACGGATGAGGCGAGAAGGCCATTCTTATCGCGCATGCGGAAGGTCCCGCCGCATGCCTTCGCACCCATAGGTGCTGTTCGCTGAGACAAACGTCCCACCTGGGCAGCTTCGTATGTACACCAAGAGAGAAGCAGAATCGCGTGGACGTGTTGGCGCTTGTATCCCTCCAGCCGTCGTCTACCTCACTACTCCCCCGACCTTGTCTGGCGCGCTTTGAGGCACTGCCCGGCGTGTCTGCGCCTGCAAGGTGTCGCATCTGTGGAAGTCAGTGTGGGGACCTTTTTTTCCAGCATATTTCGGGCTGGCGCTGCAAGCAGAAATCCCACCACGCGGCTTGGCGGTCAGGAAGCTGCGGGCGCCGGTCAACCGATCGCATAGCGCACCCTCCCTCTCTCCCTCCCCCCTCTCTCTGCCTCTTCACTTCTCCTTTTCTTTGCTGCGTGCAGAGCAAACGGCTCCTCGCCCAGTCCTCATCTCTACTCCCTGCGCCGTCAACGATGAGCGAGCCTTGCGTCTTCAAGGGCTGCTCTAACATGGCCTTGGTGGTGCTACCCAAGTGTGAGTACTGTAATAAGCGCTACTGCACCAGTCACATGCTGCCTGAGCGGCACGGGTGCGGCGACGCGTGCAAGAACGCGGCGCAGCGGCAAGCCACAGCCGACGCAGCGGCTCAGCGGCAGGCGCGGCGGCACCTCGGCAACGAGGACGCAAAGAGGCAGTTGGATAAGAAGTTGGAGGCCAACGAAGCGGCACGCCGCAAGAAGACAAAACTGATCCGAACCCAAAAAAGCTGAAACGGTACGTGAGGATACACGAGAGGAGGCAGAGACGGCAAGCCTCAGTCCGAGAAAGACGGCTCGTGACGAAGGCGAAAGAGAGTGGCCCGAGAGGGGTGGTGAGGCGCGCGTCACTGCCTCACTAAGTGTTCCACCGTCCCCTCTCTTTCTCCGCTGGCGCCTGTCGCCACCGGGCTACCATGAACAGCTTACCGACGCACAACGAGAGGAGATTCGTCGTGTTAAAGACTTGCGTAGCGGGCAAGGGGGGACGCAAAGTGGCGCGGACCCCACCGCTGCTCTTCACCACGCGCGCAGCTCTTCACACATTGCAGGTGCTACAGCTCAGCTACGGCTGCTATGGTGTTCGAGAGTCGCAGAAAAACAGAACAAGTTGACCGCCACAGCTTCGATGGCTGTGCTTTCTTTGTCATGGGCTGCGGCAAGGCCATCTGCGCACCTGACGCCTGTGAGCGAAGAACTAAAGACTCGGCCAGCTACTGGGGCTGTCGTTTGGTACGACTGCGCGTGAGAGAGCTCTTTCTTCTCACGGCCACCACCATCTTCATCACCTCCTGGTCACAGGCGTTCACGCGACCTCTTCGTCACCCCCCTCTTCCTCATCCCTTTCTCCGTTTCACTTCGGCTGACGTGGGCAGCTCCGTTGCCCGACCCAGGCCCTCCCCCTCTGTGTGCATGTGTGTGTAAGGGTGTGCTTCGCTCGGTGTTATCCTCAGGTGCGGTCACATTGCAGGGAAGACGTGAACTCGCGTCGCCATCAAGCGCCCTTTCCACGACCACCGGTGCCCTTTACCACCCAAAGAAAACAAGACCGATTCGTGCACAGTCGCAAGACTCATGTACAGCAAGTACAAATCCTTTTACGAGAACGATGGCAGTGGCCGAGATACCTTCGTCAACTATGCTGGCGCGTACTGGATGAACCCGTTGCCGGCCGGGACCTTCCTAAAGAGTCGACCCGGAGCGGTGCAACCGAGCGCACCGACGGAGAACGGAACGAGCCTCGTGATGGACGACAGTATCCCACTTCCAGGCCGGACCCTCTTTGGCAAGTCACGCTATGGCACCACCATCATTGCAGCAGACCAGGCCGCCATGCTTGGCGACGCTGATGGCTCGCCAAGTGGCCCCTCTGCGGGCAAGGGTGGCATCTCGGGCTCGATGGCCAGCGACGTGGCATGCGCGGGCGCGGACGGGCAGGGCTTTGACGGGGAGGCGACGGCAGTCGCGCACATCCCCTTCGACGTCTCGCAGCCGGAGTTGCGTCTGCGGCAACCAGGTCACGCCATCACTGGTCTGGAGGGTACCGACGGCGGCTCCACCTACAACGGTGTTAAGGAGTCATGGAAGGCGCCTAATGCGGTGGACAACACGCTGTTGCGTCTCGCGCCAACGTACGAGTCAACATGTCACTACCACCTCCGAACTGGTCGCTTCTACACGGAGGATGCGGCACCGCCGCACGTGATGACTCTCCCAGAGAAAGGCGTTACATGGGGCAAGTCCCGCTACTACTGAACGGCGGCCGCCATGTGTGTGTGTCTGTATGTGCGGCTGCGTGCTTTTGACCAGTCGACGTTTTTCTCCATCCATCTCACTGCTTTCCTCTGCCAAATACAGCATGCGCCATACCGCTTAGACAGTACAGCGCCTCGGAGAACCCTACGGTCATGGAGAGAGGTGTATGCGGATCACCGCACATGCGTTCGCACCTGTGAAGCCCGAAGGTGGTGTCCCCGTGTGCGCAGTGGCAGTGCTCTCTCTCTTACTGAGACCTTTTCAGGGCCTTCTTTTGCTTTTGGCATAGTGCGTCATATCGTCGCCGCCTCATGGTTCTCACATCCGTCCTCCCTCTCCACCACCCACCCACATTCCTGTCTCTTTCCCAACGCGCCTGCGCCAGAATCATGCGCCGCCAAGATGGATGAACGCCTACGCGTACCGGCGGGTGGCCAGGTGCGCAAGAACACCCCTGCGGTGCTGCGACTACGCGCACTGATCATGTACAAAACGGCTTATCTTTTGTTTCACTTGTGAGCTTCAGAGGGGTAGAAGAAGACAGGTGCGCGCTCTCTGGAAAGCCCACGGCATGGATGTGCAGAGACATGGGCATCAGCTCGGCTGACTCTCTCTCTCTGTGCCAGCTTTTCCCGATATCCTCTTTTTCGCCGCCCTTCATCGCCCATCGCTGTGTCTTTGCTTTTTACCCCCGCTGCCGCCGCGTTCCTATTTCACTGCCTTTCTGCGTGCGAGCGCTGCTGTGCCTGATGCTTTTTTATTCAGCGGTGGCTCACCAGCGCACCGGATCTTTACATGTAGCACTTTCACTCGTTGCTATCCTCCCCCTCCCCCCGCCAACGCCACCAGCCACTACCGCCAACCTCCGTCACGAGCGGACGAAAGCCTGCGTCCCTACGAGCAACGATTGAACATGTGAAGCCTGAAAAAGCACCGAGGAGGCAAATAGTCGTAGAACAGTGAAGGGGAAAAAGACCCCAAACAAAAAAATGTGTCTGGCGCTCACCTCCCACGCGGACGCCATCTTCCGCTCGATGTGCTCTTTCCTTGGCTACGTTGAAAAAGGTGAAAAAAAGGAGTGACGACCTCTGTATGGCGAGGGCAGCGCTACAGTTGGCAGCGTATCCGTAGCGAAGGGCTCAGGAGAAGGGGGGTCGGAAGAGTGGCGCACAGAGGCTGGCCAAAGTCTGTCTCGCCACGCTTTCCACTCTTTCCTTCTTTTGATGTCCGCGTCCGCTTTCCACTGCATCACCGGAATGGGAGTGCTGGAGGCAGACGCAGCAGCGAACGCAGCGCCTCCCCACCTCACGATAGGCGGAGTTCATTCTTCTTTTTTTTTGCACTAGTCAACATACTATCCCCTCCTACCCCCTTCCTCTATGCATCTTCTCTTTGGCTCACCCTTACGCCAGCCCCCTCTCACCTTCCCTCGCTCAGCTTTTCTTCCCCACACCATGACGAGCGTTACCTAAGAGCTCAAGAATGTGTTGGCTCCGCTACAGCTGAAGCAAACAAACACAAACCTCCTCCTTTTTTTTCGTGCTCCCGTGCGCTGCTGCGTTGCCCTTCGTCTCCCTCTCCTTCCCTGCCTGCTCTCCTCAAAACGAATCTCTGCCATACTCTCGCATGGCACATCGAACGCTGTTTCAAAGCAGCTTTGGGTGTTGCCCTTCCTCGTCTTTCACCACACTTACCTCCGAAACGCAGGCGGGTTTACCTACTGCGTGCGTGTGTGTGTGTGTGGGGAGAGCAAGTCACCCCCGGAGGAGAAGCGAACCTGCGCAGGTACACTGAGCAGGAGGGGGATCCGTGAGAGCACACAAAGCAGCAGGCGTACGCAAAGAGAAGGGAGTATCAAAAAAGAAAAAGATGGTCAGCGTCGCGGCTGCTGGCCTGCCCGCAGGCTCTCTCCGTCGGGCGACATAGGCTCACATACACACATGCGTACGTATGCGCACTGATGAGCGCAGGCGAGAGATAGACTCAGCAGAGGAAACGGAGGGAAACAGCGTAGGCAAACGCAACGATCCCTAAACAGGGCGGCGCGTGCATGGCCCCTGCCTCCTCGCCTCTCCTCTCACGTCCTCTGCTGGTTCGTCTGTGCGTGCGAGCGTGTGGGATTGCCCTGTTTTTAATCCCTCTGCGTCCAGCGGTTCTCTCCCTCTCGCTCTTTCGTTCGCTCTCCTCCGCTGCCGATCGTGGTGTATGCACCGCATTCGTACAAACGCGTCGAGAGGTCGGCAGGCCGACGGGTCGAAGAGGAAGCGTACCCATTCACCCCTGATCGGGTGCGTGAAAGAGACGCGGCACCTACCACATCCGGCGGCCCCGGCTAGCGAGGCTGGGATGCTAGAAGCAGGTTGGGAAGATCTAGAACAGGCGCCATCGAGTCTGGCACCTTCCTCCCTCCCTGCCCGCTCCCCTTTCCCTTCCCCCCTCCCACGTATGCTCGAGAGTTTCCAGGCCATTTTGGCGTGTGCTTCAGTAGGAACCAACTGATGCAGATCCACGGCACAGACGCAGGGCACAGGGTCTCTCTTACAGGCCTGGTCTGGGGGCTGACCGGTGTCTCTCTGTAGCCTACGTAGCATGGACAGAGGTTACCCCCTGCCAACTACGCGGCACCTGCTACCGCCTCCGCTCTTCAGCTTGGCCGGGACGACGGTTGGCGAGGGTCCCGGCGTGCAGCCCTGTCACGTGCGTTTAGCTCCAATGACACCCGCGCCTACTAGAAGAGACAGGAGGAGAAAAACAAGCCAAACGCCTGGTCCGATTCAACGGCACACCACGGACCCTAAACGGCCAGAGCTCAGTATGCCGCCCAGGGGACCCGTAAGAGGCGGTTGTCTGCATACGTGTGTGGATCTGTGAGTGCCAAAGTCCCTTTCCTGCTACCACCACAAAGAAATGCGAATCCACGAGAGCACGCGGTGTCACCGGAGGCGATGCGAAAATATGTTTCTCCGTCACGTTTCACCCACGTTTCTGCGCCCGCTCTCCTGAGCGGCCAGTGTATGCGCGTGCGATGCGACCTGCTGCACGGCAGTGGCAGGCATTTTATGCAGCAGGCGCCTCCTTCCATGGCTCCGCCCTTTATCTCACCAGCCCTCGCCCCTCACTCACTCTCTCTCTCTTTATCATCCCCCATCGGTGGTGAGCGGAACCGATGGCTGCGAGGATTGGTGCGAATTTTCGGTTTGCTTTTTTACCCCTTCATCCTTTCGCTCTTCTTCTCGTGCGTGTGTGGTTACGGGGGTTCCCTCCGCGAATCTTTGCGCCTTCCCCGTCTTCCTCTCATCCCGACGCCCCCCCACCCCTCACACACACACACACATGCATCTCCATATGTGCAACAGCGGCCGTACCTTCCCCACAGCCCGCTTGTGTGTGCTTGCTTTTAGTCCCCTCGACCTCCCATTTCCGCTTCACTGAGCGTGGGCGATGTCCACCACGCACTTTCCCGTGCAACTCTTCTTCAAGTGCAGCAACCTCATCGATGCGGACACCTTTTCCAAGAGCGACCCGTATGTGGTCCTCTACGATGCGACCCTCGGCAATACAAAAAATGCCATTGGAAAGACGGAGGTCATCAGGAACAATCTCAATCCGGAGTTTAAAACATGCATTCCTGTGAATTACTTCTTCGAGACACGGCAAACCTTGCGCGTGGAGGTGTGGGACAGCGACAAGGGCAAGGCGGACGACTTCTTGGGAAGAGCGGAGTTTACCCTTGGCCAACTCATGTCCAGCGCTAACTTATGCATGACGCTGAAACTTAACACAAAGGGCACCATCACCGTGACGGGATCACCATTGGGGACGGCAAAGGGCACAGTGAGGTTGCAGCTCCGCGGCCGCAGCCTGAAGAAGATGAACATTTTCACCGGGTCGGACCCCTATCTCGTGATCAGTCGCCGGCTCTCGAGTGGGCAGAAGCAGCAAGCGTTCACGTCAGAGGTGATCAAGAACACGCTCAACCCGCAATGGGCAACCACACCGGCCCTGGACCTCGTCAACCTCTGCGGCGGCGATGCTGCATCAAAGTGCATTGCGGTGGACTGCTTCAACAAGAGCTACGGCACAGATGAGTCAATGGGGGGCTTTGTGCTCGCTGGCGAGCAGCTGCTGGCCTCGGCTGGGAAGGAGTTCGAGCTGACGGCGGAGAAGAAGGGGAAGCGGAGATCGTACGGGTTCATTGCGGTGGACCGGTGCGACTACGTGAAGACCCACGACTTTCTGGAGTACTTGCAGGGCGGCATGGAGATCAATATCGCCTTCTCCATCGACTTCACCGGGTCGAACGGGCCGCCGAGCGACCCGCGCTCGCTGCACTTCTACCACCCGTACCAGCCAAACAACTACCTGCGCGCCATGCTGGCGGTGAGCAACGTGGTACAGGAGTACGACAAGGACAGAAGGTTTCCCGCGTTTGGGTTTGGCGCGGTGGCGCCCTTCACGAACGGCACGAGCCACTTTTTCCCGCTAAGCGGCAACCCCGCGAACGCGTACCTGGATGGGATGCAGGCCGTGGTGGACACGTACGCGAGGCTGCTACCCGCGCTGCAGTTTAGCGGGCCGACATACTTCGCGCCGACGATCCGGGCGATGACTGCCGGTGCGCGGCAGGCGCGCGGCGTGTACACGATCCTGCTAATCCTGACGGATGGCGCGATCACGGACATGCAGGAAACGATCGACGCGATTGTTGCCGCGGACGACGCGCCGTTGTCGATTGTGATCATTGGCATAGGCTACGCCGACTTCAGCTCGATGGTGCAGCTAGACGGCGATGGCGGTGCTCTTGTCGATCGCAGCGGCCGACCAGCGCGCCGCGACTTGGTGCAGTTCGTGCCCTTCAGCGCGTTTGAGGGGAAGGACCCTGCGAGGCTTGCGGCAGCGGTTTTAGAAGAAGTTCCTACCCAGCTGGAGATGTGGGGTCGCATCGTGCAGGCCATCCCAGGTCGCTGCTGAGCCATGGCGAAGTCAAGGGGTCTTGCGCGCTGGCGAGGCGCCGTTTTGTTGCTTCCCAAGAAGTTTGTGCTGACATCGGATGCGAGCCTCGGCATTTGTACTGGCCATCTCTCCTTGAACCATACGCCTGCTGTTTCCTTTCTTTTTTGACGGTGCATGAGCGGCCTGGAGATGTTTCGCGGGGATTTGTGTGCGCTCGTCATCCACGCTGCATGCCTGCAGATTTATATATTCGAAGAGGACATGGTGGCGCATCGCTATCGGAAAGAACTGCAGACGAAAGGGAAAGAGGGGGTGGCGTTGGTGGAAGGGCCGAGTAAAGGTTGGGAAATGTCTGCGTTCGCCAGCGCTTTCACCTGCTGCGGGGACGATGCTGCCGCGTCTGTTTGGGAAGAAACATGGGGCGCAGGATCGGCTCTGCATCATAGTTGGCTATATGAACTGGAGCGTTTTGAGAAGGACTGTCGGGAAACCTTTGCGTCTCATCGAGCTTCTGTCACCATTAGTGTGGTGCCGATTCCGCGAAGCTTCGAGTCGGCAAATGTTTCTTTCGCTCTCGCTCTCCCGGCGGCTCTCGCTCTGGTGTGAGCTACGCGAAGACATCTTAGGAAGCACTTTCGCCTCTCCTACTTGTCGCTTCGTGCTCCTCCTCCACCTGCGCACGTTGGTGCACGAGCAAAATGTTCGTCTAACGCGGCTGCCATGTCGCTCACTCTCACTCTCGCGCGCTCTCTCTCCATCTCTCCCTCTTCTCACTCTTTTTCTTCCCTCTTCGCCGCCGTCCACACCCCTACGCGGCAACACACCACCCATCCACCCACCTGCCATACACCCCTCCCCTCGCTTTCCATGTCCGTGATAAGAAGCACATAATCGCGTCCTTCTCTCTCCACTCACTGAGCGTCTCACCTTCCTCTCTTTCTCTCTTTTTCCCTGTCTCGTTGGCTCGTTTTCTTCTCTCCTGGGTGCATCCGTCGCGCTGCTCGCTTACATTGTGCTCCCGCTAAGCGGCACGTGAAGAGTTCACCTTCCCCTCTGCCTCTGCTTCCCCACTGCCGACCCCCTCCTCTCCTTTTCTGTGCTTCCAAAAGGATAAGAGGAAAGATGATGCAAAGGAAGAGCCTAACGCTAGCGGCCGTGTGCCTGCTCTCGGCCATGGTGGTGCTCGCGGCTGCTGCTGCCTCGGATGGCAGCGGCAAAGTCGAGGCCCCTTGCATCGGCGTCGACCTTGGCACCACCTACTCGGTCGCCGGTGTTTGGCAGAACGGCGAGGTCCACATCGTCACCAACGAAATGGGCAATCGTATCACCCCCTCTGTGGTGGCCTTCACCGACTCGGAGCGCCTGGTGGGCGATGGTGCGAAGAATCAGCTGCCGCAGAACCCTGAGAACACGATCTACGCCATCAAGCGCCTCATCGGTCGCAAGTACAGCGACCCTACCGTGCAGAATGACAAGAAGCTGCTTTCCTACCAGATTGTGGCGGACAAGGCCGGTAAGCCGCTCGTCCAGGTGTCGGTCAAGGGACAGAAGAAGCAGTTCACGCCGGAGGAAGTGAGTGCGATGGTGCTGCAGAAGATGAAGGAGATCTCCGAGACCTTCATCGGCGATAAAGTAAAGAATGCCGTTGTGACGGTCCCAGCGTACTTCAATGATGCGCAGCGCCAGGCGACGAAAGACGCTGGTAAGATTGCCGGCCTGAACGTTGTCCGCATCATTAACGAGCCGACGGCGGCCGCCATCGCCTACGGGCTCAACAAGGCGGGGGAGAAGAACATTCTCGTCTTCGATCTCGGTGGTGGCACGTTCGATGTGTCCCTGCTGACGATTGACGAGGGCTTCTTTGAGGTGGTCGCGACGAACGGCGATACCCATCTTGGCGGTGAAGACTTCGATAACAACATGATGAAGTTCTTCGTGGACGGACTCAAGCGCAGGCAGAACATCGATATCTCGAAGGACCAGAAGGCCTTGGCCCGCCTGCGCAAGGCCTGCGAGGCTGCGAAGCGTCAGCTGTCCTCTCACCCTGAGGCGCGCGTAGAGGTGGATAGCCTTGTTGAGGGTCACGACTTCAGTGAGAAGATCACGCGTGCTAAGTTCGAAGAGCTCAACATGGCGCTCTTCAAGAACACCCTAGTCCCGGTGCAGAAGGTGCTGGAGGATGCGAAGCTGAAGAAGAGCGACATCGACGAGATCGTCCTCGTTGGCGGCTCGACCCGCATTCCGAAGGTGCAGCAGCTCATTAAGGACTTCTTCAGCGGCAAGGAGCCAAACAAAGGCATCAACCCCGACGAGGCCGTCGCGTACGGCGCTGCAGTGCAGGCGGCCGTGCTGACGGGCGAGAGCGAGGTAGGTGGTAAAGTTGTACTGGTTGATGTGATCCCCCTCTCCCTCGGGATCGAAACTGTCGGCGGAGTCATGACGAAGCTGATTGAGCGCAACACGCAAATCCCGACCAAGAAGAGTCAAGTCTTCTCTACCTATCAGGACAACCAGCCCGGCGTGCTGATTCAGGTTTTCGAAGGCGAGCGCCAGATGACGAAGGACAACCGCTTGCTTGGGAAGTTTGAGCTCTCTGGCATTCCGCCAGCGCCACGTGGCGTCCCGCAGATCGAAGTTGCGTTTGACGTGGACGAAAACAGCATCCTGCAGGTGAGCGCCAGCGACAAGTCCTCCGGAAAGCGGGAGGAAATCACCATCACCAATGACAAGGGCCGCCTCAGCGAGGAGGAGATCGAGCGAATGGTGCGCGAAGCTGCGGAGTTTGAGGATGAAGACCGCAAGGTGCGCGAGCGTGTCGAAGCGAAGAACTCGCTAGAGAGCATTGCGTACTCCCTCCGAAATCAGATCAACGACAAAGAGAAACTTGGCGGCAAGCTCAGCGCGGACGACAAGAATGCGATTGAGGAGGCCGTAAAGGAGGCCCTCGACTTCGTTGACGAGAGCCCGAATGCGGACCGTGAGGAGTACGAGTCAGCACGTGAGAAGCTGCAGAGCGTCACAAACCCCATCATCCAGAAGGTGTACCAGGCCACTGGCGGCGCCGACTCCACCGAGGCGGATGCAATGGACGACTTGTAGTCAGCCGGGGGTGGGAGCGACGACAAAAAAAATCGTCAAAAAAGAGCGGACCAGAGAGAGAGAAAGACGGACGGGGCGGGGCGCTGCACGACACAGTCTGCGCCCACACCACCAGACGCCCACTTCTCCGAGTGCGGCACAAACACAGAGTGTGGAAGCACGCCGTCACTACACAGGCAGGGGGAGAGGAGATGACAGGGCGAGTAACGGGGTAGTGGAAAGAAAGCAGACTCAAAGCCAACGCTTCAGGCGATGTGGTCGAGCCTCGCGTCCTTTTTTCCCCTTAGCTCGGTTTATTTCTACTGTCACATCTTCTCTTTCACTTCACCCTCCCTGTTATGCAAGGGCGACTATGTTTCTGTACGTATTTGTCTGCTTGCTCACTCAAGAGAATGACATGAGCCGCAACTCATTTATTTCCCTTTCCGTCGCGCGCGTTCGGCTACTGCAACCCCGTCTCGTGCGTGCGCTCTCTCCCCCTCCCTCTCTCTCCCTCTCGGACGTCCTTTTTTTCTTGCCACTTTCTCTTTTTCACAGGGAAAGGCATGCGACGTGCGAAGGAGACGGAAGAATAAAACGGAGCGCGAGAGTGCGACTATAAAGAACACATGGGCTTTTCATAAGTGTACACGTGCGCACCGCAGTGAAAAAAAATAAGAACGACGAAGCGCGACGCGGCCAGTGTTTCATGACGCTCACCGCCATGCCCCCTCACCCTATCCAGCTCCTGCACGCGCGTCGCGCAAGCCCCCTTCTCCCTCCTCTCCCCCTCCACCCCCCAATCTGTGAGGGTCTAGGTGGTGAAGCCGAAGGAGCGACAAGGTGGCATCAAACAAAGAGGTCTCTGCACAGCGCTTTCGCGCCTTAGCTTCTAGCTCCTCCATTTTGTCGCTTTCGTGGGTGAGAAGGCGGCATCCTTTGATGCCCTTCAAAATTTTGAGGGGTGAGCGACCCGAGAAATAAGGGGAAGAGACGACAGCGCAACAAGAAGAGAAAGAGAACGTGTACGAGTGGTGGTCCTTCTCCAGCTTTTATGAGGGTACCGTAAGGATACGAACAGCGACAAAAGATAAACAGCAACATCAACCGCGACGCGGAAAGAAAACTGATGGGCTTTTGGTTTTCTTTTTTCCTTTGTGCCGCCCGCCTTACTCTCCCTCCTTTCCTTTTCCCTCTCCCTCTCCCTCTCCCTCTCTTTCTCTGTTTGTGTGGGTCTTACTCCCTCCACGCTTCATCTATTTTGGAGGAGTGGCACACCGAAATCTATGCGAACTGTACCCCCCCCTCTCCCGTGGAAGTTGCTGAAGGCGCTCTACGGCAGTAGAAGCAGCATTGACGGGGAGAAAGCGCGAGAGCGAGAAGCACAGCCGCCGACCTTGAGAATATGTCTCGATGCGAAATCATTGCAACTGCGCTGCGAATTGTGTGTGCATCTGTGCAGTTTCCTCCTCTCGTTTTCTTTTTTTTTTTCGTTTGGCACCCCCTCTCTCTTGCGCGGTCTATTAGTGTGATGTGCCTCTCTTTTTTCTTTTTGATGCTCTCTGTTTCTGTGCAGTCTTCTTCGAGCGTGTCTGTCTGCATCCCATGGGCGCTGTGCATTGTGGGCGTGTCTGGTATTCTCCTCGCTCTCGCCGTACGCTCACCTCCTTTGGTATCCCGCCTCTTGATGGTGCTTTCATCCGTGTTTGATACCGCATCTCGATGAATGCCACACGAGGGGGGAGGCGAGGAGCTAAGGAGAAGCACAAGGAAAGAAAAAGAAGAAGGGGGAGGGGGGAGGCGGAAAAGATGAAGAAGAGACGGAAGATGAGTTGGTGGGGTTGTACTTATGAGTGGCGTTGTGGGTGCACCTCTTTGGCGGCGAGCGGCTTGGAGCGGCGAAAGCGCAACGGCAACGAAAAGGAAAAAAAGGCGCTCGGACAAAACCCGCTGATCGGCAGCACCCCTCTTTTGCTTAAAATCGATGTGCCTCTCTGCCCCCTCCTCCACCCCCCACCCATCCCGACGCACACGCGCTCTTCTTCCGTTGAGGTGTTGTGACAGTCCTGATGAAGGGGATCGCACGACACCAACATGCGCAGAAGGCTTGCGCACAGAAAAGCATATGAGAAGGCTTAACAACAGAACTCGCACCCAAACAAACACGCACTTACACATGCGCATGCGCTTCTCAGGTAGAGGGAGAAAAAGGGGGAGAGGGTAGGAATGAACGGTGGGCGTAGCGATAGTTTTGCTGGTGAGTCGAGTGCACTGGGTTACGGCAGAAGCAGCAGCCAGAGGGCAACAGCTCGAGAACACCGTCGAACTGTGCGAGCTACCTTTGTGTTCTCTTCTACCCCCCCACACACACACACACTGAGCTTCGGGTGGAGAGAGGGGGGGTGTAGAGGCGCCGCACGTCGAGGCACTGCTCTCCACCGTGTGCGTCCGCCTCACCAAGAGAGAGCTCTGCGCCACCTTCCGCGCCAGCAGCTGCCCCACAACTTCCTTCGCACTCCGTCGCAGGTCAATGCTTTCTGACGTATGTTCGTATCTTCACTGTGTGCTCTCTATACTCTGACCTCCCTTTTTTATGTGGAGGAGGAATGCGGCCTTCTTCTATCATTCTACTCATTTCTTTCCTCTCTCGTCCGAGGAACGACGAGCACAAACGCGTAGGAAGGCGGACCTGATACCCATCCGCGCTCGCCCCGAGTACGCAGTGCGCATCTCATCCCCCTACCCTCCATACCCACGCTCACATACACACACAGACGCTCCACAGTCATTCTCGTACTATGTCGTAAGCCTCCCTTGAAAATGGCTGCGAACTGCTTTGTTGCCTCTCATTCTCCTTCGCGCGTATCTTGGTGGGCGTTCACTGCAGGTGTGCACGGCTCTCTTTCCCTAGCCGACGCATCACTTCATCTGCCGCCCCCTTGCCCCTCCCCCTCCCCATCTCTTGGGTGTTGGTGCTTTCGGCTCCGTGTGCAACGTATTCTCACGCATGCAGTATCATATGCCGCTTGCTTCAGGACACCCAAGCGCGTCAAGCGTGCTTCGCGGCGTTGAGGATGTGAGCCGGGCCGCGTCTACTTCGCCGACCGTTGCATCGCTGTCGACTAGCTCAGTTCAGGCGACCTCATCGTCAGCTCAACATCGGGAAGGTGGTAGTGTGGTGGGCATCACTGTCGGTCAAGGTCTTTTGAGTGGTCGCCGCCTCCTTATGAGAGTGGCACCATCGCTAGTATCAAAAGCCCCCCCGCGCTCCGACGATGGTAGTGGCGGCATGAGAGACGTTTCAAGTCATTGGCACACTGGCGGCAGCCCCTCGGGGCCAGCACAAAGTAGCAGAGGCCCCCCTTTTTCTCCCCATCTCGCATCGAAAGGACCGGCCTCGATGACGAACACCACCACCGGCACCGGTGGCACCTCACCGGCCTACGGAGAAGGCATCATCCGAATCAGCGAGCTTCGGCGACAAGGGATCCCCTTCGTCGAATCCGGCCTGCGGTTGGCCTCGCTCCAGGGTGGCTGTCTAGTATCCGCGGGGTCATCTGCTCACGGCATCGCCACTAGTCCCGGCGCGCGCAGCGAGGGCGACATCTGTTACGGAGGCTCGACGACAGAGGTGATGCCGTCGCATGGGCATTCACGGCAGCGTGGCTTGCCAGCGCGGGCCGCTGCCACGCTCGCATCCCACACGCCCTCGACACGGGCACGCGCAGGCCGTCGTAATAGAACCAGCAGCGTCAGTAGGCGAGGTCGCAGCCGAGGTAGCAAAAAAGGCGGCAGCTCGCGGTCGCCGACTACGGTCACACTGCGCAGTGACGGCCAGTTGTGCGACTACCGCTGGTTTACCGCACGTGGGCGTCGCTGCTTTGTCTACGACGGCCGCACCTACAAAGGCTCCAGCGCCCATCGCATGTGGGAGAAAGTAAAGGAAGCGGCACGGCAGCGTGGCCTGTTGCAGCCGCAGCAAGCCGAAGCACCGACGCGCGCCTCCACCGCTTCACACGCGGGCGGAACGGTAGATTCTGGTATCCCGCCTTCAGCGGCAGCAGTGCGCGCTAGTGCGCCACGCTCGCACAAGGCGTCCGCGCGCGCGCGCTCCGCGGCACAGCGAATTCTGTCGCACTCAGCGACGCGAAAGCCGACTTGTCCATACCGCAGGCTCCGCGACGAGCCGGTCGACGCGGCGGGGCTTGATGCGTCACAGTTGCCGGAGGAGTGGCGGGCCTTGGTCGAGGAGCTCGGCCTGCTGACAGAGGAAGACACTGGCGTGGTGGCCATCAACACGGATGGCCGTCTCTCGGGGATAGGTCCTGGCACGCAGCCCTCGGCGAGGGCTTCCCCATCCTTGTCGCATCACGCTCAGCCTCGGCGAGAACATCTTTTTGCTAGTAGCGCCGCCACGGAGGACGTCATCGAGGTTACAGACAGCGACTCGAGCAGCCAGGAGACCAACGACTCTGAGGCCTCCAGTCGTCTTTCATCGACGGTATCACTCGCGGAGGCAGATAGCAACTGCGACGGTAGGCCGCATAGCGCCGATAGAGTCGAGACTGGCGCGCCACTGCGGTGGCCTGCCACGTCGTACTTTAGCGATGCGAGCAGCGGGTGGTCTTCGGCGTCGTCCTTCACGGCGTCGCCTGGTCACCTACCATCATCAAAATCGAGCACTTCGCCGAAGCGGAAGCAATCAAAGAAGGAGCAGGCTGCCACTTCCACACTCTCCGCGCCTGCGCGTCTTCGCAGGTATCATGGAATGCATGTTGTGGAGCAGGACGGATGGGTGTACCCGGTAGAGGTTTTCGCTTCCCAGCAGCAGCAGCGGGGGTGCGATGCCGTGGAAGTGAAAGAGGCCGCGCCAGGCGTAGCGGCTTCTCGCGCTCTTACGCCAGCCGCCATCGGGTACCGCACCGGCGATAGCAGCGACCCTCCCTCGGTGCTCTCCGGTGCTGATGACTTGCCCTTGGCAGATCTTTACAAAGAGGCAAGGACTGTCCGAAGCCGAGTCCCTCGGGCCACACAGCCTTCTCGCCCTGCGCTGATGTCTGCACCCTTGTCCTTAGCCAAGGTGTCGTCGGGTTTATCCGTAGTGCGTGGTAGCGGCGCGGCTGTTCCGGTGCGTCCCGCCTCCGTCCCTTGTGGAGCTCGAGGGAGCCTTCCTCTTACAGCTGGCTCACTACGAGACAACCTCGTCAGGGGCGATGTCTCCGCGTTCTTGGGTGTGGATGACAACCTCGACGACTTTAGCGCAGCCGACCTTGCAGACATGTTTGTCACTGGCGAAGAGATCGGTGGTCTTCGCTACGATGGATGATACTTCACGAGGGGAGGGCTCGGGCGGTGCATCGCTGTCTCAATGATAACCTCTCTGCCGCATCCAAAGGGTGCTGCCTACGCTCTGAAATAACTGCCACTCTTGTGCGAGATATGCACGAAATTCAAACGGCAGGACACAAGCGAATAGGAAATGGTCGCGGTGGCGAGCGCCTTTCGCCGAGACGCTTTGCCGCTTCTCGTGATCGGCGACGCCTTCGGTTGCAGGCGCGTTGCCCGCACGGTTTATGCAAAAGGTCAGGGGAAGAGGGCTGCGCCGCTTTCTCTTCGTCACATCCACACACCCCACGCCGTAAGCGTGTCGCGCTCCCTTTTCCGGTGTGCTTGGTGTCTTCTCGTTTTCATCTGTGGTTGCCTCTGTGTGTGTGTGTGTGTGTGTGTTTGTAGGGGGAGAGGGAGAACAGGTGAGATCCACACATAGCCTGCTACGGGGCAGTGCACTTGGGAGGTGCCACGACGCCGTCGCACTGGTATGCACAATGCTGTAAATTTGGTGGTTGGGTTGCATGGGGGAGTGCGGCGGTGCTATTCTTTGATGTCAAGTGGTGGCCTTCCCTCTTTCTCTGTCCGCCCACTGCCCTGCGGTGGCTCCTCTGGCTCTCTCTTCCTCCCTCCAAGACGCCAACTTCCTCCTTCGCTCTTCCTTCGCTCTACCACCACGCGAGACCTTCATCCCAGACCTTCGCGTCCTTGCGTATCCCGAGGCACACACACGCGAGGGCATTCACGCCCGCCCCCTTCATCCCCGTCCCCTTGCTGGACATTGTTTCTTTGTCAAGGCGTTCGTACTATTCGAGCATATCTCTTAAAAGATGAGCGAGGCCGCCAGTGCGCCAGTGGGCAAGTGGGTGATTGTGCGCTCCGATCGCCTTGTTGTGTCAGTGGACAAGGCCGACCACGCTTACGTTATGGGACGCGGGCGGCAGCTGCCCCCTGCGCAGCTTCTGTCGCATAAGTATGCATCACGGGAACAACTAGAGCTAATTTGGCACCCGCCTTACCTCTGCATGATCCAGAGGGGAAAGAACCCTTCCTTTCTGGGTGCGGAATGTACACCTGTTCCCCCCTTACGTGGCGATACCGCGGCTCAGTCAGGAGAGGGCGCTCTGCCTCCGTGGCAACACGCGCAGGTTCGGTTTACTGCGACGTCTGCCGTGGAGGAGGCCACCGCGTATCAGAGCGTTGACGGTATCTTTAGTGTCAACGTTCCTTTTTCTGATCCGTTGACGGTCACCCAGGCGCCTGATCGCCATTCAATCAGCGCGGCGACAGTTCATTTCCCCGAGGAGATCGGCTTGCCAACGCTGACGGTCCGGTTTGAGGCGACCGCCGTGAAACGCGAGGATTCCACGGCAGCGGCGACGACAAAGACGGCCGCGGAGATGCTGGCTGTGCCGTCGGCCAAGGTACTAGGCGCAGGCGACGACGATGACGAGGAGCTCAGCGACAGTGAGAGGAGAGCCGGGGGGTGCTTGAGAGGCGCCGCCGGGTCCAGCGAAGGTGCAGCGGCGGCAGATGGAAGTGAAAAGCCGGGGTGGCGTGGCTTGCTGGATGTGGCTCTTCAACAAGAGCAGCAGCAAGGAGCGGCAGCCAAGGCATTAGCAGCGCAGGCAAAGGAAGCTCGATCGAGTCCGCCACGTATCCCTGCCGACCCCGCGCCCCACAAGATAGGATTATGGGAGTGGAAGAAGCGCGCGCAGGGTGAGGACAGTGATTCGATGTCGTGGGGCAAGTACAACCTCGCTGTGGCGCAGCTCCTAGAGAACGCGTATCAAGACGCCTCGATCACCACAGTCAAGATCCCCGACTGCGCCATGTTTGGCAAGCCGGGTGCGAAGGGCTACACCTACGGGGTGTGCTTCGCGGAAAAGGCTCTGGACGGGGCGATGATCCAGTATTCCCTCGATGAGCCCAGTAAGTACTGCGCGATCCGTCGCACCGGCGGTCCTCCTGTTAACCGGAAGCGGGCAAAGAGTGCACATGTTATTCCGTCGCCGTCGTCCTCGGAGGAGGACGAGAGCGAGAGTGAGGAGAACGATGACGAAGACTCTGACTCGGAGGAGAGCTTGTCCTCTTCCTCGTCCAGCAGCCGCAGTAGTAGCGATGGGGCGCCGCAGAAGAAGAGGCGACTCCGCCACTAGGAGCCCGAATGGCGAGTGCATGCACGCCTCCGCACCAACCTCTCCGTGGAGAACAAGAGACCCATTGGCAGCCCTCGCTGCTCTTCGACGTCACCCTACAGTAATTGGCGCGCATTCGTTTCATGGTGCGTAAGTTCTCCGCGGAGCTGCGGTGGTGGAACAGTTGCCTGACAACGGCAACGCGTTGCGGGATGGCTCCATGGGATTGTCGCGTGTGGCATCTGTATGGCACCTTTTTCCTGGGGGTGGGGGAGAGGTGACCCTCATGATAAATGGGTCGTTTATCATCCGTGGCGTGCCACAGGTGTGCGTGTGCGTGGGGGGGTGGAGGAGGCGGAGAAGGAAGCGGTGCATTTTGTGCGTTCAGGGAAGAGGGCAGAGCAGCTCTTCTCCTAGGGCACAGAAGTTAGGGCAGAGGCTGCCACTCTACTTTATTGTCGTTGCCTTCCTTTGCTTCCTTGTGTGTGTGTGTGTGTTGCAGCGGAGGGCCCCGCCTATCCTTTTTCCTTTGCCAATGTTGCCACTCCTCCTTTCGTCACACTGGCGCTTCTCGTGGCTCGCGTCACCTCATTTTGTTTTTGGGTTAGCGGTAGAGGCCTTTGAGCTCGCTAGCTCGAGAGCGCAGTATGACGCGCACCTCATACGCTACTGCGCCTTTGGTGCAAAGCCGCGGTGCAACCTGTGTGGTGATTACGGGGATCCCTCGCGCAGCTCTTCACGTGGTAGCGTAGTCGCTCTCTCACAGCATCCCCTTCGCACCATACGCCCACGATTAACACGGCTTGCCGCTGTACATACTGCCCTTCTCGGCCCTATTCCCTCCCCCGGCCTTCTTTTCCTTATCCTTTTCCTCGCCAGCTATTTCTTTCCCGCAAGGCCCACTAGTGTGAGGATCGCTCCTGCTCGACGGCGTTGTCTCGCCACGCACAGTGCCCAAGACTCATTCCGGCTGGCAGGCGCGTCTTTTGATCCTCCCCGACTCCTTTTCCACCACTGCCGGCCGTTTCCTCTATCTGTCTGTCCAACGTTTCTGCTTGTAGTGCGCTGCTTTCCATTGTACTTGAACTTTTCGCTTTTTTTCGTCCCGTTTCGGTGCACCTGCACCCCCGCTGACGTCGCTGTGAGGGGCCGTGATATCGTATCAGCCCTTCGCGTCGGTGTCGGATGGCCGCTCTGTTTCAACTGACCGCTCGCCGGGTCAGCACCCCGCCCGGCATCCGACCGTGCCAGTTAGGAGAGTCCCCTACGTGGGACGAGGAGCACCAAGCACTCTGGTGGATAGACATCCTCGGGGAGGCCCTGTTCGTTGGCCAGCCGACGATAAGCAGCATCTTCGAATTCGATCGCGCCGCTATGCTGCCGCTTCCTGGGCACTGCCCCGGGTTCATCGTGCACGCCACTGCGGCAGATGCCTCTGGCACGAGCGAGTCGGAGAAATGCGGCGCCGCTCCGTACCATGCCCTGTGGGGCTCACAGAGGGGCCTCTTCTACACCTACTATTCCACACATCTGCCATGGCGCACCTCGGGGAGGGCCTACCGGCCCTCACAGCTGGACGTCTCAGGGTTGGTGCCACACCACCAAATAGCCCGCTTCCCGCAGTCACTTTTTCAGCTGCAGAGCGGGCGTGTGTACCGCTTCAACGACGGCAAGGTGGGCCCCGACGGCTCTCTTTGGTGCGGTGGCATGATGCAGCGCACAGAACGCTTCCCGGTGCGCGACCTCGGGTGCGGCTCCCTGTTGCACTGGGTCGCCGAAGGCTCCGCAGCAGCATCGTCTTTTTCCTCGCCGGTCGCTGCACGTAGCGGGTTCTCCATCCGAGTGCCTAACGTGACCGTGCCGAACGGGATAGGGTGGTCGCCAAACGGGAAGGTCTTGTACCACGTAGACACGACTGCCGCTGTCATTCGCGCATACCCGTACCGAATGAAGCCTACGGCGGAGCGGCCTGCAGAGGGTCTCAACGACAAGGATGGGACCGAGGAAGCGGGTGATGTGTACTGGGCGTTGCCCAATGATCTGCGGGAGCGGGGTGCCACTCTTGACGGGCTGTGCGTGGATGATTCAGGGGCGCTCTGGGTGGCCCTGGCGGGCATTGGCGAGGTGGTACGCTTGCAGAGGCGCAAGGCTGGTGCCATCTCCTCCGAGCCGATAGGTATTACGGGCGTGATCAAGGTGCCAGGAGTCACACTGAGCACGAGCTGCTGCTTTGGTGGTGCCGACCTCACAACACTCTACATCACCACCGCGCGTGGCACCTCGCGGGAAGCGGCAGAGAAATGCGAGCAGGACGGTGCAGGATGGATATATGCAGTGAACTTGAAGGGAATCGCGAAGGGCATGCCTGCATCGCGACTGCGCATGCCTGCCTCAACTCTGGCGGCCCTGCAACAGCACCACTTGTAGGGTTTGTTGGCGGCCGCGCGTGTGCCGCCCTCACGAGAGGTCCTATGCAGAGATTTCCCTCTTCCCGCTCTTGCAGCTATCGTACACTTCACGCGTGTACGCGTTGCCGCTTTTTCGTTCTCGCGACCTTGATGACTCTCACACGTGGGCTTGCGCAGCACAAGGACCGATAGAACCCAAGACTCCTTTGAAAACGAGGACGACGATACCGCACAGGACTATGCTGTGACGAGTGTGCCATGTGTATGGCCTTGCGAAAAGGGGTAGGCGGGGGGAGGGAGAGAGGGAGCGAGCCATCGCAGCGTCCCTTTTTCGAACAACGTTGCCAGACACACGCCGGAAGCACTCGCGTCTCACATGCGCTTCACAGGAAACCATCAGGGAGGAATTCGAGTGGGAATTCGCGTGAAACCTCTCTGCCCTCACCTCGGGCGCTAACGAGGGAGCGACCGCGATAGATACACACATGGTGAAGTGCGCACCTGTTCGACCGAGAAATTCGTGCATGCTGTCTTTCTGTCGCTCCCTGTCTCACACCCGCTCTCCTTCTCCTTCCCTGTCCTCCTTGCGGCCCTTTAAGGACTCGGTGCAGTCACCATCCTTGATGTCATACACAGGCGAACACTGAAAGCACCCCCGTCTATCATATTCCCCTCTTCTCGACACGCCCTCTTGCCTCTCTTCTCTGTAGAGAATCCTGTCATATATATTTCTTTGGCTGTCGCAGGTTGCTCTTCATCGCAGTTTTCAAGTGTGTGCCTTGCACGCCTGCGTGTTCGCTGTCGCTCTTGCTCTTCGCTCGTTGCCGCTGCCCACGCCCCCCCCTACTTCCCCCCTCTCTCTGTCCGTCCTTGCGCTGTTCTTCACTCTGCCTCTCTGCTCCCCCCCTTTCCAACTCCATAGAGTGCACTCCATCGTTCCTATATCGAGGTTTCCGAATGAGAAAATCGACGTGCCCCTGTGACTGTGTCGCACCTGTCACCGTCGCGTGCCCCCCCCACCCTCCCCCATATCTCTCTCTCGTTCTTCTTTCGCATCGCGCACTCGTACCGAGAAGCGAAGGCTGAACGGGCTATCCAGTAGAGAGGCAAAAGGAAGAGAGAAAGAATCGCTGCACCTCAGCGGCAACGCATCACCAGCAAAGACAAAAGAAAACGTACGCATTCACTGCCAAAGGGGAGTAGAAAGGGAGGTGTGCGCTGGCGTACGCGCTTGCTTTCGCGTACCTTCTAGCCCCTCTCTGTGTGCGCGTGCGCATGCCTCTCTCGCGCGCCCACCTGCACGCTCGGATAGTCTCCTCTGATTTCCGCACCTTTTTCTGCTGTTTTTCTTTTGGTGGTGGTGGTGAAGCGTCTCTTCACCCACTCCCTCGCCAACTGAGGGGTGCGTCTACGCAAAGCCTACGAAAAGGGCAACAAAAAGAAGGAATCAAAGAACAGTTCCCAGCAGTATACATATATTCATATATATACATATATATATATTCACACATTGCGGTGTTTCTGTCGGTCTGTTTGTTTCAGCAACTGGTCACAACCACACAAGCGGCGCAAGAAGGCGGCAGCTCTCTGCATTGGACCTGTGAGCGGGAAAGTGGCGGAGACAGAAAGAGTGTGTGAGAGAGAGAGCGTCCTCGTCGCTCGCCTTTTCGTTGGCTCTCTTATTGCCGCCGCCGTCCCTTCGCCCTTTGAGCGCCGCCATGTCGTTCTTCTACATTTTTGCCACGGTACTGATCACCCTGGCAGGCTATCTTTACTTCCAGCTTAGCCGGCAGGCCTCCAGAGGCTATGTCGGCGCATCCTTGGCCGCCAATCCTAATCACTGGGAGTCTGGCGCAGTGTCTCCCACGCCTGCGAATCCCATCAGCGGCAGTGGCGCAGCCGCCACGGATCAGAAGGAGGTAACCGTCCTCTATGGGTCGCAGACAGGCACGGCTGAGATGTTTGCCAAGACCCTGACCCGCGAGGGGGCGAAGCTTGGTGTGCCCATCAGGGTGTGCGATGTTGACTGCTACGAGGCCAGCAACGTCGAGTACGAGCGTCTTGTCATTCTAATCTGTGCAACTTACGGCGAGGGCGAACCGACGGACACCATGAAGAACTTCCATGACTGGATGATGGACGAATGTCGCTCTCCCGGGGAGGAGCTGGCGAACGTCAGATACGCCGTGTTCGGCCTTGGTGATCGTCAATACAAGTACTTCTGCGAGGAGGGCATCGTAATGGACCGCCGTTTTGAAGAGCTCGGGGCGCAACGCATTTTTGGTCTTGGCTGCGGCGACTCCGGCAACGGGCAGCTGGAGGAGCAATTCGATGAGTGGTGTAGGGATCTCTGGCCCGCGGTGGGGCGCGCGCTGAATATCACTATTAAGCAGAACTCGGAGGAGCCGGTGGAGCCACAGTGCCGACTGAAATACTGGGAGGAGGCCGAGGAGCCGCTCGCGTTCCCCAAGACGACGTCCGTTCTGGAGCCGACGCAGCGCCTGCCAGTGTGGGTGCCCGTCATTCGCAACGAGGAGCTGCTGCGCAAGGCGGAGGGGTACAGCACCCGCGCCATCGACTTCAGCATCGGCGACACGATCATCTCCTACCAAGCCGGCGATCACCTTGGCATCCTGCCGTGCAACGGAGATGAGCTTGTCACAGAATACCTGCGCACTCTTGGCATCTCCGACGAGGAGGCCAGTCGCGTCTTCTCCTTGCAGGACAAGAAGACTCTGAAAAATGTCCTCCCAGCGCGTGTGTCGGCGCGCACGGCGTTCAAGTGGTACATCGATCTTGCTGGACCCCCGAAGAAGTCGACGCTGCGTGCCTTTGCCCACTGTTGCACCGACCCCGCAGAGAAGGAGGAGCTGCTGCGCATTCTTCGGGTGAACCCGGGCGCCCAAAAAGCGTTCTCTAAGCTTTCTGGGAAGCTGCGTACCATGCTAGGATTCCTGCGGAAGTTCAACTCTGCCAAGGTGCCTCTCTCCTTCTTCCTCGAGCTTATGCCGCGCATCGCGCCCCGTTACTACTCCATCGCCTCCGACCCCTTGGCCACCCCGACCTCCGTGGGGACAACGGTCGGCATCGTCGATGGTGGCCTGTGCACGAGCATGCTGGCGAGGATGCAGGTGGGCGACAAGGTGCCCGTATTTGTGCGCAAGTCCACCTTTCATCTCCCGATGCGGCATAAGGAGCGGCCGGTGGTGATGATTGGCGCAGGCACCGGCGTGGCGCCCTACATCGGTTTCATTGCGCGCCGTCGGGTCTGGAAGAAGAAGGGTACGGAGCTGGGCAAGTCCATCCTCTTCTTTGGCTGCCGCCGGCATTCGGAGGATCACATCTTCGAGGACTACTGCACAGAGGCCCTTCACGAAGGGGTCCTATCCATCCTAGACGTTGCGTACAGCCGTGATCAGGACCATAGGGTGTACGTGCAGCACCGGATGAGGGAGCGAGGTGCGGAGGTATGGGAAATGCTCGCCTCTGGCGCCAACGTTTACATCTGCGGTGATGCGAAGCGCATGGCGAAGGACGTGGAGGCCGAGCTCAAGCGCATCGTGGAGGTGGAGGGCAAGATGTCACGCGGGGCCGCTATTGACTACATTGGAAGGATGGAAAAGGAAGCGCGCTACCTCAAGGATGTGTGGTCGTCTGCGCTGTAGGTAAGGCTGGCCTCCGCGTATGGAGAGGAATGGGGGTGGGGCAACACATTTTTTTTCCTTTGGCTCTTCGATGGAATGCGATCATGTGCGCAGCGATACCCAGGGAGGAAGCGACCACCCATGCGGGGCAAGTTTGCGGCTGTAGGGGTGCATAAAGGGGCGGGCTGAGTGGGCCGTTGGGACCAAAGAAGAGGAAGTGGCCCAGAGGCGAGGCGCGCAGCCGCCAAGACGCTGAAGGGGAGGGGGAGGTGCAACGTTTCGCCTTCTTTTCTGTATTCTTTTCGGTTCTGTTTCCTCTTTTTCGCGATGTTGCTGTTCGTTGTCGGTTTCACAGCGCTCTACCCCTCCCCTTCCACATACACACACACGCACGCACACACCGCCCTCGCTCCCCTTTTTTTCGCCCGCCACCAACTTCCCATGGATGGACCGTCTGTGCGACTGTGAAGGTCACATGTTCTCTTTGCCGTTGTGGCTCCGTCTTCCTTCCGAGGCTTCAGCTCACCGCCTTGCGCTTGATGGCCTTCGCCCTGTGCTATTCCCACCGATCTGCGGCTGGGTCTCTACTCCCCCCCTTCTTTCTCTTTCTCTCTTTCACCTTGACTACTCGCAGCGCATGTATGAAGGCCCGGACACCTTGTCACCCTGCCTCGGCTCTCTCTCGGTGATCTTTACTGAACTTGTAAAGTCCGTGCGCCCCCTCCCCCTCCCTCGCTTGCACACACACACAAACACACGTAAGTCTACGCTAAACAGAGGTTGCGAAAAAAAGTGGTGCGTGAGAGGTGGTCGGAGCAGACTCTGACACATTCTAAGCAGCAAAGGAAAACAGCAGATGCAGCGACGCAGAATTCGAGGATGTGGCGCGAGAGGGGGGCGTGCCCTTGGTGGGCCCCTGATCATGTCTATCAACCCAGTCTCTCTCGATCTCAGAGGCAGAAAGGAGGGCAGGTACACGGCGACGACAGCCTCACTAGGGGGGGAGGTCGGCCGTACTCGGACGCGATGAGGTCGCATCGGCCCCGCTCCTCAAACTATGAGGCACGCACACCAACAGAGACCAATCGCCACTCCACATGATGAGCTCTTCGCTCATCTATTACCTTGCTCTCCCTACTCTCCCCTCCTTTCTGCTCATATACATGTATATGTGGTGCCCTCTTGTTCGAATGGCGCGTACCTGTGTCGGCACTGCCTCCCTGATTTGTGAACATCCTTTTTATGTTGGTTCTGTTGCTGCCAACTGCCTGTTCGTTCACCTGCACGCAAACTCAGGTGCTGCGTCGCTCACCGCCTTGCCCCACGACCATCTTCACAAGTGAACCTGTGCACTAGCGACCGTGCCCCTTCGCCCACAGACAGCCCAGCGCAGCACTACATAAAACGGTCTCCTCCAGCACCCATCACGAGTGTCCGTGACTCTACCTCTCTTCTCCGCATCCCTGCCCCCCCCACTGTCACCATGTCCTTCATGTTGATGGCCTGCACGGATATACGGGGGGAGAAAGTGAACATCGAGCTCCCCTTTGAGCAGCCACCAGCCTCAGTGGATATACTGCGCACGTTCCTGGAGCTCCTATTCCGTCAAGAGGAGGAGGCCATCAAATGTTCGATGGGCTACACGGACACACGGGCGTGCGAGCCGTTCACGATCACCCGCCTGCAACGCTACGACGACGACTCGCAGAGCTGGGCGGATGTCACCTCCATCGACGTGCTTCAAACGTACGACCAGCTCTATGTGTTTCGCAAGAACAGCACCAAGGCAGACATCTCCACCCAGCGAGAGCTGCCACCGCCGCGGGTGTCTGAATACTTCTACGACCTGGCGGCCCCCGGGCCCTTTCACACACCACGCGTGTCATCGCACCCGAGAGAAAATGGCGCCGCTGCCGCTTCTGCTCCGATCAGCGGCCACGTTCGGAGCGTCTCACCGAACCAGGTGCGTCCCAGCGCTAGAGGCAGCCCCTACAGGGGCAGTGGGGCCTCTAACTCCGCGCCTGCGATTCGGCCTTCGGAGCGCTACCTCAAAGATGACTCTTACCCAGCGTCAGTGACGCCGCCTACGAGTACGTCGGGGGCGCCCATACCGCCGCCGCCGTCGTCGACCTTCTATTACAAAGAGCGCACCACGCCGGAGCGGGTGGAGTACCTCTTTTCCTTTGGTAGGCAGTCGAGTGATGGCGCGGTGCTTACGTTGCCGTCGTTTGAGCACATTTTTCGCATGGGCAGTATTGCCTTTCCAGCTGAGGTCTTGCAAGACCTCTTCGCTCACTTTGCCACCCGTGAAGAGGGCGGTGGTGAGGACACGTCGACTATGAGCGAGGAGGGCTTTCAGGAGTTCGCCATGTACTTCCCAGTGCTGGTGAACATCACGTACCAGCGCATCACAAATCAGAATCGCGAAGAGGCAATTCGTGCAGCCCAGGCGGACAACAATAGGCAGGTGAAGAACGCGCGGCGTCGGCTGCAGGATCTGGAGGCTCAACTCGTAGCCGCACGCAGGGAGCTGCAGCAGGGGGAACAGCGCCAGGCTCGCCTCCAGGAAGACCTCTACAACCTTAATGTGCAGCGTGATCCCGACTACTGCCAAGAGGAGCAGAAGCTCCTGGACAAGGAGGTAAGCGTCTTCAAGTATCGTGAGCGGCTGTCCCGCGAGGAGCGCGACTATGAGCGGCTTGCTATCGAGCGACGGAAGCGCGCTATGGCGGCCTCTGCGCGTGCCCAGTCGAACTCCCCGCAAGGAGCATACGACCCGAACCGCTACGGTCCCCGTGATTAGCCCTTTCGCTCCTCCGTCGACGGCATCCTTTTTTGTTTTTTTTTGTCATCGCGCGCGCTTGGAGAGCTACAGAGCCGATTAGACACCTAGCGGAAGGAAGAGTGGGTGAGGGGGAGCTGGGAGGTCCACTACACCAACCATGCACTGGCACACTCACTCGGGAAGCCCAGCTAGCACTACCCGCAACCCATGACTGCTGATGCAGCGTTTTGCGTATGTATGCGTGGGCGTCGGCGCACGTGTGCGTCTATGCTCGTGTGCGCACGCACATCATCTGCTATCGGGCAGCGGCGCGTAGAAAGTGGGATATGCTAACGCGTATGCCTGTTCCCTTCGTTTTTTTTCTCGAGATGCCTCCCCGCAGGCGCGCCTGCAGCGACTGGCGTAGCGGCGTGCCCTCGCCGCCTCTTCTCCGCCTCCCTTTCAGTCCACTCGATCTTCATAGACACCTCATCGCCAAAGAAAGGTGGGTCATCGGCTCTTCGGCGCAAATTGTCGTCTTCGCTGTTGGGTGTTTTTCCTTTGTTTCTGTATGTTTGCAGACTCTCTGCCCCATCGACATCATGGCCCTGTGTCCTCGGCGACACCGTGGCTGTTTTGTGGGAGGCGGAGGCACAAGCCTCACATGTGATGCTTCGTCTACTCCCGCCTGGGACCTGTGATCACGACGCCCTGAACTGGGGTGATGCACGCCGCCAGAGGCGACTGAGAGGGCACACACATAAAAAATAGAGAGAGATGTGGCGTAGCGCCGCACTGTGGTGCTAGGTGTGCTTGAAGGTCGCAGACGTACCCGAAAGAGCCGCCAACCGACCATGCGCAGCTTCTAGTCTATGAAATAGAGCTGGGTGGTAGAGCCTGGCACTCTTCAAGGGGCTGGGGTGGGGTGAGGGGGCAGATCACAGAGGACCGCCTCTCATAGGCGATGCTTACTCCGCATCCAGTTTGGCGCGTACTCGCTTCGCAATGCCAGACGCTCTTTGGTTTCCGTTTCATGGCGTTCGTCATCGCCTTACATGCCTTTCACTATCTTCAGCTTGGCCGTGCCTTTCCCTCCTCTGTTCCCTTGCACCCTGACATTGCCTTCATTTCAGTCACTCGCACACAGGCACAGTGGCAAGGAGCTGCACTCCTTCATAGGCAGCTCGCGCTTTCTCTTGTCTCTCCTCTTCACCGCCCTGTAGCACCTCATTTTGTTTTCGTCATTGCACTGACTGCACTACACGCTGACGCGCCTCAGCTGTGTATTTCCAAGAAAGCGAGCATCTCCTTTCTTTGCTCCGCTTCACCACCGCACCTTTCTCTTTCACTCTTTGGCCTCATCAAAAGATCGCTGGCGTGCGTGCAGGCGCTTGCGAGTGTGCTTAACTGCTGAGCACATTTCCTTCATATCTGCGTCTCACTCTCTGTGTCTGTTAGCGTCGGCGCTGTACCGGCTTCTTGCCTTCTCATCCACGCCACGCTGCGCACAGGCATACGCACTAGCCTGCTCATTCGAGTTGCTTCTGCGCACCACTGTACTTTTATGGCTGATACCGCTCGCGGCAGATATACATCCCTTGAAAAAAAACGTATCTTTGCTTTACAGCCTCCCTCTCTAAGACACTGTCGCTGCATAATCTTCTCTGACGGCCCTTCTCTCATTCCTAGTTTTTTCCCAATCGGACCTGCAATACACACGTGTGTCTCACTATTGTTTTTCTTTTTTTTCGCGCTGGTCCTCTTTTTATCATTACTATTATTATTTCTGAGGAAGCGCCTTGATCTCCTCAACAAATCGCACGTTGTTGCGGAAGACGTGGCGTCTCGCCTCTTCCATGCACTTGTAGTGTGTGTGCCTCTTTCTCTGTTTTGCCGTGGGTATTTCTCTGTTTGCATGCTCTTGTCCGCGCCCCTATATGGAACTCAATCGCTTCGAAGAACATAAATCTGTCGTCCGCTTTTCATACCAGTGGTGAGAGCCTGTCTCTCTCTATCTGACTCGGACGCTTCCTCGATCGCCTCCTCCCCCCCTTTGCAGAAGACTCTCTGAGGCACTCATTGCCTCCCTCTCCGCTGCCCGCTCTCTCTTTTTGCTTCGCTCTGCATCTCTTCTGTATTTTTTTTGGTGGTGAACATCGTTGCCTTTTCTGTTTCCGCTCCGCCCTCCCCTCCGCTCAACCCTTCAGAGACTCCTCGTTTTCGCCATCTTTTGCTCGAAGCAGCGCCTCCTCCCCACCCATCCCCCTCCCCTCGCACTTGACGCTGCCGTTCTTTTCCTTCTCAGTGCGTCTACGGCTCACATCGTCTTTGTTTTGTTTTTTTTATCCTTCGATTTACATATGTGAGGTCTCGGCCAGCGCCTTTGTTTCTTCCGCACGGGGCTGTGTCGTTCTCCCTCCCCCCTCTCTTTCTCCTAAAAGGCCGACAGCAAAAGAGGGGCGAGTGGCAGGGAGTGCACACATACACTCCTTTTGTGCATCAAAGAGTGCACGCACAGGGACGCGACCGTAGTATCACTCTATTTTTTTTAATCGATTGCGATTATACCGTTAGCGTGCGGTGTCGCCTCACATCGCTCCACTCAGCTATCTCGCACCCTCGCACACACACACGCATGTAACGCCGCAGCGAGTATTATTACGCTCTCTCTCTTTCTTTCATTCCAGTGCCCGCGCTCACAACCCTTCTTCCCTTGCCACCTCTCTCCTCCCCCGAATCCTTCACAGTCTGCGTGTGTGTCCCCCTCCCCCTCCTCCATCGCGTGATCTGTTTATGAATATTTGTTCGCTCTATTTATTGCATCTATCTCCTTTTCTTCCCCATTTGAGCTGACTAGGGGCAGGGAGAAGTAAGGGGAGGGGGGGAAGGGCCGCGCAGTCGTTTCCGGGCTCGCTTCCTCCGGCCCTCGTGATCGAAGCCTCTTTTCTTTTTTTGCTGTTTGTTTTGCGCCACCGCCTCTGTGCAAATCTTTCTTCCTCACTCGCCCTCACTCGGTGGGGCGTATGTGCTTGATCGCTGTCTCGGTTTTCTCATCCAGTCTATTGTTTCTCGTCGACTCCCCCTCCCTCCTCCTCTCCACATATACATAAAAGATTTGCTCTTTTATTTTGAACATCTATACTTGTCCTCTGTGCACTGTGGTAGCAGCCGCTCATTATCTCACCTCAGTGCCCTCACCAGCCAAAGTTGCCAATGCATACTTCTCCCCTCGTCTAACACACACACACATACACACAAAGTTAGTGGTAAAGCACGCAACGACACGCAAGCAGGTAGGATTGCCTGAGAAGAGTACCCCCCTACAGCCGCTCTTTTCCTCAGCCCCCCCCCACCTGCGCGTGCGTGCGAGTGTGCTCCTGCACCAGGCCAACGGACTCGTCACCTGACTGCGCCTTTCCTCCTCCTCTCCCCCTTCCCCTTTCTTCCTTATTCCCCTCCGTTTGCTGCCTCAACGGAGCGCCGTAGAGGTGGGGTGCACGCTGGGGTCCTCACGTCCACCAGCCTCTTTGCCCCCTCCGGTCACTCGCTTTGTCTGCCCTTCCCCCCCCGAGTCGCCACCGATCCCGCTCTCAGGGGTCGAGGACACACGCACACATACACCTCTTGCCTCGCTGATTCGATCATTTCCTCGCTACGGGAGCATACCCTCCTCATCTCACCTTAAACATTTATCTTTGCTCCTCCCCTTCATCTCCTCTCTTTCCGCCTCCCTCTTCAGCCTCTCTGCAGCACGCTCTCTCCATCTCTGCCAGCTCCCCCACCGACTTCCTTCTATTCTGCCTCTCAAAACTCGACTTGTGTGCGTGCGTCATTTATACCCCTCCCCCTCTCCCTTTCTTACCCGCTCGTTACCGTTTGCGCGCCCAACTGGGGGTCTTTCACCCCTCGGCGACAGTCTTCTCCTTCGGATTCGTCTCAAACGGCCGTCCGAAGAAAAACAAAGTTGAAAGGAAACGCGCACACGAGCAGAGAGCAGAGCTGTGAGTTATTGTTACCATTATTCCTTCGGTCTTTCACGTATACGTCGGCCCGCCCCCTCCCCCTTCCCCTCCTCTCTTGACGTCCTTCTCGAGTGGTGTTTGAGTGACGGTTGGGTTTCTCCGGCCCCCCTTTTTGCTGTTCCTTTTTTGTTTTTGTATGCGGCGGGTGTCAGGGCGTAGGCAGCCTCCCCCCTCCTCTCCTCTCCTCTGCGTTTGCTCCATTGCTCGCATTCGTGCCGGTGACAGCTGTGGGGGTGTGGGGCTTCTATATGGTATCACGGGCTCGAAGGCGGCAATAAGTTCACCCATCGAGACGCCTTTCGCGCACGCACCCCCTCTTGCCCCTTCTCCCTCCCCGAGCATCTTCTGAGGCTCGTGCAGCCCCCCCTCCCCTCAGCAGCGTGTACGCGTTGGGGATTGAGGAGGCGCGACGAATACACACGTGTGCGTAGCACACGGCGCCATATACAGCCTCATCTGGCTCACAACAAAGTATCAGGGCCCCTTCAGAATCGTGGCTGACGAGATCTCCCGAGCCCGCCTTAAAGAGACGTGACTGCGCTCGTGGGCCTTGTGCTGACTACCAACAAGTGGGCGGACTGAACTCCCCTCGAGTCTCATCGGTGGAGCGCAGACCGTCAAGTTGGGAGAGAAACAAGCACCGCTTCTCAACGCAACGGCTGCCGCAGAGGCTCCGCTGCCTCTTTATACACCCCTCTTGCTCATCCCCGCGCGAGGGCGCGAGCGACCATTCGAAAACGCAGCATGCCTGCTGTAGTCACGCGGGGGCCGCCACGTAAGATGCGAAAGCCGTCACCGTCGCCCACATCCCTCAGCACGAGCCCGCTTCCGGTCCTCACCGATGCACCACGGGCCATGACGACAGAGGTGCTTGCTGAGGTATGCGAACGTCGCCCGATAGGCTGCCGTAGGAGCGCATCCAAGGCGACTGTGAGGGAGGCACGCAAAAGGCGCAATGCCCCCGAACGATCAGCGGAGTCTCCCTGCATATCGCTCGGGCTGCAGAGTTCGACGACGCAGCCGCCACCCGTGGCTTCGAGACCCTCTCTCTCACAGAAGCTGCCGCCGCCGCTGCTTCGCAGTGAGGCTGGCATGCTTCAGGACGGGGGCACCCATTTTGGTGAACCGCTGCAGCGGCGGCTGTCATCGTACTACAACTACTATGACAACGCTCCCGATGTTTTTACCAAGGACGTCGGGGGCGACGTTCCTGACTACCTCGAGCCCGTACTCCTCACGCGTCGGCAGCTCTGCAACGGCGTCATGAAGTGCGTTAACGGCGCAAGAACAATCGCTGCAGCAGAGCAGCCGCGGGAGGACGGCAGCGGCGCGCAGCTTACAGATGGGTGCGACTCGGCACATTTGGCACTGGGCTCTGCCAATATTAGTGGGGCCGTCGCCAATGTGCTGCACACTATCGGCGTGGCGCGACAGGAGGCACACCCGCCTCCGCAATGGACGGTGCTTGAGGGGGCGCTGTGGAGAGGGATCGAGGGTGTTGACGAAGAGCAGAGAAGGCCGCCCGCAGAAACGACCGTTTCCCTCGAAGAGTTGTCACGGCCAGCAGCAGAACGCGGGCCGGAGTTGCTGCGAGTCGCCATCTCAAATGTGATCTCTGCCGACTTGGCGTCATCGCTCAGGGCTCGTGACCAACACCCCCCCGCTTTCCCCATCTCCATGATGAATGTCGAGACTGAAGGGAAGGCGGTGATTGAATGCGGGAGAAGGGAGGATTCGGCACAGCCGGTTACTGCGCTTCAGGTCATGGTAGGTGAGCTGATTGTCACCGAGATAGCGGCGCGCAAAGAGCTCTGGATATCGTTTGTCGTCGCCCGATATGAGCTACTCATGATGGAGCTGGGCTTCAAATCCTGCGATGATGCCATCAGTGCCCCGCCTCACGGGACGCAAGCGTTCGACTCTACGCTTGGCACGATCAGCCTCCTCATACAGTATTACGCCGATATGTCCCTCGAAGGGTCTCGGATGTGGATGGGGGACCTTTACCTGGACCTTTACAAGGCGCCAGCGCCGTCGAAGCAGCCGGCACCGCATCAGCGCGCCAGCGCGTTCGTCGTGGTCCCCACACCCATTGCTGCCCGCCGTTTCATCAGTGCCCTCGCAGAGCCGGCATCAACTTCACCTGCGCCTTTCGCGACCGCCACCGCGACCCCCTGTTCGACAGTGCGACCTCAGGCGCTGGTCGCAGTCAGCAAGCAGCGACTTCCCACCTTTCAGTCTTTCCTGCATCAGTGTTCACGCGGGCTCACGAACCCGATGTCGGCCTCCAATGCCATGATCTTCACGGCACCTTTCGCAGTACAGATAAGGCTCAGAGTGCTGCAGGAGTTTGCTGTAATACCGCCTACAGGATGCCCACAAGGGGTGAACACCGCTTCCGTCTCGATCCGCTACCCCAGCTCGACACTGGTGAGTAGCACCGCGACAGCACTGGGTGCTGCACCTGATGACGCCGTCTCAACAGGCAGGGTCAGCACGAGAAGCGAGCGCAGCGAAGCTCTGGTGCCGGCGCGGAAGACCACGGTACCGCTTACCCTCATGGAAGATGTGAGCCCTCAAGACCCTGAACCGTCTCTGCCGACAGCGTTTCAGAGTCTGCGGCGGCGCTGGAGTCACGGTGGCGAAGGGGCTGCCAAGCCACCACTCTGTAGCGCCGCGGCGGCGGCGGTGACCAAAGTGGCTTCCATTCACTCCCCGAAGCCGTCGGTAGCGTATGCAGCATCTCTGGTTACTCTGAAGCAGCTCTCTAGGCTCCTTCGCGACGAGGCCGCCTTCCATACCGTTGATGACAGCCTCGCCTCTTCTCGACACCTTCGCCCCCTGTGCCGTATCACCTTCGAGCGGGTCCGTGCGGAAGTTCAACTGCTGATGCTGTGGCAGGAGCTCTATGCCAGCGTTCGTGCCGCTGCGGCGTCGCACTTCGGTTTCGCCGAGCGCCTCCGTGCCTCCAGAGAGCTTGGCGCAGCCGCGAGTTTAGGGAAGGCACTCCTTCAACGGATCGTGTCAGAGTGCGCACAAGAAGCTGCCGACCTGCACGCCGCCGTGCTCGAGCTCTCTTGCCATGCGCGGGAGTCCTGGCTGCATCACGTTCAGGGTGTCTTTCTCGCGATAATGCCGCCCTCTCACACGCGGCCATGCATCTTGGCTAGCGAGACCATCACTGCTCCGCAGTCGCCGTTCGCGAGTGTGCTGGTGCATCCACGGCAACTGACGTCTCGGTCGCCAACGCGGCCGTTGACAACGTGTCTGTACATGGAGCGACTGTGCCACCTCTCTCGCGACATGGACGATACGCCGTTGCCAGCTTTCTTATCGGGCGACTTGATTGCTGTGCACTCCATATCCGCGGCTGCCCCGACGGTGACGGCGGTGATGGCCATTCAAGTGCCATACTCGGCGCTTGGGCACCTGCAGCTACTGACAGCTCGGGAGAACCCATGCAGTCTGCCTCCCTGCGCTAGTAGTTCTCTGCCCATCTCTGGTGAGCTCAGCACCCCGCTGCAGCGCAGAGATTCGGTCAAGGGTGCGCATGCCGTGTGTCCGTCTGCTCAGATATCCTGCTCATCTGTGCTGATGACTGGCAGGGCCGGCAGCTCCTCCTCGATCAACTTCCTTGAAACCGCGCGTGGTTGCAGGCCCATCATCGACGCCAGGTTCGGCCCGAGACAAGAGGCGCAAGTCTTTCAGGCACCGCCATTCTTTTCAGCCATGCCGGTTACGCCACCCAGCGTTGGGTGCTGTCCAGGAGAGGCGACCCACCACCTCCACGACACCTCACGACCTGTGGCAGTGCCACTCAAGGCGAGGCCGGCTAGGCGGTACACCGGCAGGCCCGCCAAGTGGGACATCACTATGCTCTTGCGCAGTGAAGCGTACGCGCGCGCCTTCGCGACGAAGCAGGAGTGCTGTGAAGCGCAGCTCCTGAAGGCGTGGAGGACTGACAGCCTGCAGTCACTAGAAGCGTCTGCGCACTTTGTCCGCACCGTGACGCGGGTGCACCACCTGGGTAGTGTGCAGCACATGTGCGACCAGTTGCGGCGCTTTTGGGAAAGGATGTGCATGGAGAAGCAGCTCCTCGTGGATCGATGGGTGAGGGAGCGCGAGGACCTGCAGCTGGAATTCTACGCGGGGGCTGTCGTACGCCACAGGTCGGTGGTGCAACGCGGCTGCTTGGCCGAACGCACGGAGGAATACCAGTCGCTGGACCGAAACGCGCGTGAACATCAGACCGCAGGCTTCTCCGTGTGCAAGCGTCGCTCCATCAGTGCTTGATGACTCTGCTAGACTCAAAGACACGTGCCGCAAAGAGGATGAGTAAGGAACCCCTTCTCCTTCCCCCTCCCCCCCCCCAGGTGTGACCACCAGCGGCAATGGGTGAAGTCCTCCATGAAAGTGAGACGACTGAGCGCTTCAGCGAGCAAAATAATGTCGCCGCCGCCGGCGCGCGACTTTTGCGTGTGTGTGGAGGGGTTGGGAGTGGGCCGCTTCTTCACCAACCGACGCCGCCATGGGCTTCCGGGAGAGCGGGATCATGGCGCGGTGCTTTTATCGCGGTGTGTCGCTGAGTGAGCCGTGGAAGCTCCTCACCCGGCTCGTCGCTGGAGAGAGGAGTGGCTCTTCATCTTGTGCACTGAGGGGACTTCCATGAGCTCCGCTACGTTGAGGCAGACCTATCTGGGAGCCAAACCCAGCTATGCCTTGCGCATGACTCCCAAGAAAATGGAGAGGACCACCTCGGCGAAACGTCGTTTTCCGCGTGACTGCGCAGGCCTCGCAACGAGCGTCGACACGGTCGGTGAGGAGGGAGCGGTGTAGCCTCTGTGGCACGGTCTCGCACACTAAGCGGCGAGGCCGTCCAGCTACACGACGGGAGGTAAAATGGGGCGGTGGTGGCAGTCACGTGGTGAGGGCACCGCTCTCCGGCGGCCGTTTACCCCGCCGGATTCCGCGTAGGCGATGCCCAAACCATCGTCTCGGCTGGCGGTGAGGGCGCGTGATTGGGGACAGCCGAAGCCGGTGATGCTGTCGAGGTGCTAGAAAGGGGAGGGCGAGCTTGCTGTCGCGCAAGGTGGGGCGAGCACTGCAGCACGTAAGGGGGGTGGGGGGCCCTCTTGGCATACGCCTCCTTTTGCCATCTCTATGCACTGTCCTTTTCCTTTCACCCGAGTGTGAGACGCCCCCTCCCTACCCTCGCGGTTCGCGTCGCTCTTGCCAATGCGCGCCTCTTTGCTTCCGTGGAATAGTTTCTTCGTGTGCTGTTGGTGCCTGCTGACTATCTTGAAGCGTGTCCATACCCTGTGGTTGTTGCTGTTGGTGTGTACGTGTGCATGTGTGTGTTTGTGTGTGCCACCATTGGCGGCTTTCTTTTTGTACGCGCTGACGTTTTGCTTTTGTCGCCACCTCACTGTTTTTTTCGGCTCCGCTCCGCCATGCGCAGAGGTCGCACATACGTATTGGCGTTTTCGCATGAGCGGCCATCAGCGCCCACAGACTCGTTTTCCCAAAAGTGAGCCACTGTGCTAGGCAACTGCTTGGCAATGAGCGCGTGCAGATAGACACACATCACCCCACCACCGACACTAGCACCAACTAACTTTGTAAGCTGTGCAAGAAAAAGGAGTTCTCAGCGCTGTGGGGGCTGTTTGGGGTGAAACAATGTCCGTCACGGCTTTTTTTTGTTTGCGTTTTTTTTCTCTCTCGTTTGCCGTTGTGACTCAGGGGAAAGCAGAAGGAGCTCCGCATGAAGGAATGTATATGGCCGTTATGGCAATGCAGCGGCAATAGAACACTTATCCCCTCCCCCTCCCCCCACCGTAGGGGTAGTGCACAGGAAGACCGACTGCGCGCACGCTCTTATGTTGAGTGCCATATGTCAGTATTTTGTGCATCTGATGAAAGGCCACCGCACGGAGCAGCAATGCCCTCCCCATATTCCATTTTCTTCTCGCCCTGGTGAGGCGGCTCTGTACTAGCGTCGTGCCCTCCTTCACCCCCATCTTTGCGCCGGCGATGCACAAACGAGTGCCCCCCTTTTTTCCGCAGTCGTTTTCACTCTCGGCTCAACTCTATGCTGGTGTACGCCGCTCCAATGCATATGGACAACGCGCGCGTTGCCCATGTACCCAACAGAAGCTCATAGCCTCTCTCCTTCTTTTCTTTCGTCGTCGACGTTACCCCTCTGAGCACTTCACGCTCGTCGCCTCTCTCTCTCTATTGTGAGTTGTCTCATGTGTACACCTCTCGCAGCTCCAGGTCGACCTTTCCGCGTGTGAGTCGGCACCTCATCTCCACTCGTGCGTCTCCCTCCCTCTCTCCACCCTCTTGCTACGCATCTGAGGATTCTGCTTTCGCGATTTTATTCGTTGTGGTATCACCTTGCTGCCTCGATGGCCGACGTTGGTAGAATGCCCGTGTTCTCGTCTATGCGCTACGGCATCCGCAACAGAGCTCCGTCATGGTGGTGGTGGGGGTGTGTGTCGGTGGGGGGAGGGAGAGGGCTTTCATATTCTCATCGCCTTTTTTGCAAGCTTTGTGGCTGAGCGCTCGCCCATGAACGTGCGCAGTTGTTCGTGTGCGTCTTCGCCCCGGCTCCCCCTTTTCCGTTTGTGGTCCCCTCTCGATGCAGCAGGGGCTGCTCTTTTGTTTGTGTGCTCTCATAGGTGCCACATATGTTGCTGATGTACAGTGGGCTTCGCGGCGCCGCTTCTCTGGTACTGTCTCGCTCTCTCTCTCCCCTGCTCCCCCTTCGCTTCCCCCTCCTCCATTCTCTGAGGAGCGAGATGGCGCCTCATCACCTTTGCAAAACAGTAGCTGAAGCGGACGCACATGGATGTACCTTGTAGACAACCCGATAGGGGGGACTGTGTATGAGCTCTGTACGAGTTGGTCAGCAGTCCGCCTCTTCCCCGCTTCCATTTAAGAGGCCTTCCCTGCACGCACCTGTACAACCCTTTTGAGCGAGAATCCTTGCACATGTAGACGCCCGAAATTTGCAAGAGCTGTAGGGAAAGGGCTGCAATGGGCATACCCTCGTGTGTGTCTTGAGCGCCTCCTTCAGCTCTTGTATGAGTTCCGCGCCCGCTTTCTCTCATCGCAGAAACGCCTCGTTTTTTGTTTTTTTTTGCTCTATCGGCTCTCCTCTTTCGAATGGGTCGCCGTCTTACTGTCTCTCTCTCTGTCTCTTTGTGAGCAAAATGTGTGTGCCACTCTCTGCGCGTGTGCCAGCGTAGCTGCATCTCAGATACCCCAAGCACACGCATAGAAGCACAGACACCTGAGTGCGTCTGTATGTGCATAGGTTCGCTCATCGATGCGAAATATCTTCTCTGTTTCTTTGGGCTCTACAGAAAGAAAAAAACTTGAGCGAGCGTTATACAAAAACCGCAAGGACGGCAAATGGGCGTGACGGTTGGCGACCGGTAGGGCTCCCCAGCTATCTGTCCGTCCCCCCACCCTCACCCCCTTCCCCCTCTCCTTATTCTCACCCCCCCCCACACACACACCCTGCCTCGCCCTACACGGACACACACACGCACACGCACACGCACGCGCGTTGATTTGGGTGTCTAAAATTTTATCATTATGCCGACGAAAGCAACGAGCCGCTTTCCTCTGCCCTGCGGCCAGCGAAGTAGCGGAAAGAAAAAGTAAAGAAAGTGCTCATCGTCAGCGTTTTTTTTTTCGCGGGGGAGGGCTGAGGGTCAGCGAGGTGCGCTCGACGATGCAGCACCAGGGTGCCGTGTTGTTGCCCCTCCGCTTTCCTCCGAGCCGTGACGGCGGCGTAGAGCTGCCACATCGCGCGCGTGTTTCTCCGCCCTCGCTGGAAGATGGAGGGATGCCCCGACCTACTCTCGCTGTCTTCGCCTCAACAGTCTGCTCCGCGCTCCTTTTCTGGTCGCCCTGACGGTGCTGTCGCCGCGCCTTGGATGTTGCTCATTACAACTGCCTTTGCTCCCGGTGGTACGTGCCTAAGGCGCACGCACGGGCGCTCCGCCTAAGGCTACACAGAAGCCAAGCACAGAGTCTGTCCGCCGATCTCCCGCCACCCTTACTGCCTTCATGCCGTTTGACTCTGTAGGGGGGTTGCCCCCAATGCCGACGCATGCGAGAGGCGCCACCGTGTATCGTCCCCGGCAGTCGCCGATGCTCACACTTACTTGCGCTGCTCGCCGTCGCGAAAGAACCGCCGCCTCGGCGACGGCGCGATCAACTTTCTATTCAGCAAATTATCCCGATAAATATGCAGAGCACAGCGAGGGGAGAGAGGGCGCGCTTCCACCATTATCCACACCGACGTCATCTTCCAAGACGCTCGTGCCTTATGCGTTTCACGAGGCCGTGCCACCAAATCCCTGGCGGCAGCGGACGACGCTGGACGCCTTGGAAGCGAGACAGCGCAGCGGCCCCCACGGTGTCGCGCGGTTTAGGCCCGCCCTAGAAGCTTCCAGGGAGGCCGTTAACAGCCCATCGAATCATGTAAAGCCACTCCTGGAGCCGTTCCTGTGTGCAGAGGAGCTGGCGCGAGAAGCGGTGGCGGATACGTGGGACTTGCGTTACAGCCGATACTTACAGTGGCTTCGAAAGGGAGCCGTCTCGGCGCTGGAAGCACAAGAGGCTCATGGTGGCCGCCGGTGCCCAGTGGAGCACCGTGATACACAGCTGTCCACCGTAGCGACCAACAGCACGGGCGGGAACTTCACCGCTAGCGAGCTCCTTGCTATCGATGCGGTTCGCAAAGGCGGCCTCGGCAATCTTCGCGCGGAGATGTGCTCTACAGGGCCGAAGCCGCTGCCGCTGCTCCCGCCATGCTCGCTGGCGGCGCCACCCGAAGTCAGGGACAACGTGGGCCAAACAGTCAGCAGCGTCGACAACGCGTCTCGGCAGCTCAGCGGAGCAAACCCAAATGAGGTGGCGGTGCGGCTTATCTTCCAGGAATCCCGCGCGGCAGCGGCGATTGCAGGAGCCGGCCACACCGAGGCGGCAGCGTCGCACGCAGCGCCTGGTGATGAGATTGCGGCGTTATCCGCGGCTCGGAGCACAAGGGAGAGCCTCTGGTGGCTGCCATCGGTGTCTTGGACGCATGGGGTATCAGGGACACTCGACAGCGAGATTGCAGACCTGCTGGTCTCTGGCGACTGGGGTGCTGTTGGCGCAGAAGTGGGCATAGACGCTTCCGCAGCGGTTCCGTGTGCTACCGCTCCTGCGAGTGGCGCGCCGCTGGGCTCGCACGACTGCGTGCTCGATGATGGCTCGAAGACGCCCTTTGGCTTTATAAATGCCGAGAACGACGACGAGGAGTACGAGAATGCCTCCCATTCGAGCATTGAGCCACCATCCGCGTACGACCTCGCCACCCTACTGCGGGATCGAATGCACAGAACTGTTGCCACCTTTACTGCATCTTCGGAGCACACGCTGGACGAGCCTCCGAATACGGCGAAGACTCACACGATCCTGGGAAAGGTGCGACTGGCCACCAAGACGTGGCCGCATGCCCTTCTCGTCAACGCAGTCGCATCAGAGATACCCTCACGAGCTGCAGCCAGGGGTGAGGCCTCTCTGGCACAGCAGGCGCCTGTCGCATCCCAGAATCTTGCCCGCGTACTGCGGCAGCTTCTTTACGAAGAGGAGTACGAGCGTGACACGCTCCGCCAACTCGCCCTGCAGTCCGCGCCAGCGCGTTGGTACTCGACGCTGTTGCCAAGCGGCAAGGAAGGCATTCGCTTCCGCCTCCTCCATCCACCGCCAATGACCAATGACGCAGCGGTGCGAGAGCGTCTCAATGCCGCCATGCTGCACGCTGCAGAAGCCATCGCGCAGCCACGTCGCGACGCTGCTGCAGCAGAGGAGGACCACTACTACTCTACGACCCCCGTGATTGGCACGAGACACGGCAACAAGGCCTCGGACCGCGCTCACAGACGATCGATGGAGCTGAGAGCAGAGAGGGAGAAAGCCGCTCTCTTTACAGCATGGAGCAGCCTCCACGCACACCTCTCTGCGCAGCTGCGCCTCTTTACCGAAGAGACGGAGCAGCGTCGCACGTTGCTCGGCGAGTTCTTCTCGTGCGCCCATCCTGCCCCGTGCGCGTGTCTGGACGTCGATCTCGAGGTGCTCTCCATGTCCGCCGTGCCACTGGAGCCGACGGTGAAATCGGCCTGCTGGTTTGCCTCCGTCGTGTTCGGTAGGTACCAGGACGTTTTACAGCGGGAGCTGCTGAAGCGTTACCAAGCAGAGTATGATCACCTCTACAGCCTCTTCAAGGTGGAGTTCTTCGCCATCTACAGTCACCAGAAGATCGTGGCGGATGAGGCGCGTCGCTTCCGGCAGCTGATTGAGTATCATCAGTTTTGCCACCTCGTGGCAGCATCGCGCGAGGGCGCGAAACAGCAGCCGCACAGCGAAAGCCCGTCAGAGGAGACGGCTCTCACGCTAACGCCTTTTCCTCTCAGCCTCACCTCATTCGCACCGGAGCCGACAGCGCTGACTGAAGTCGCTGGCAGCTCTGTGGCAGCGCCGAGGATGCACCTCGGTGTGCTCTACCGCCGGGACTCGCGCATGCGGCTGCTGCGCCTGCGTCGCCTGTGCTACTGCGCCGCCTTCGACTCCCCCTTCGCCATGTATCTGGTGTTCGTAGAGCTGCTGGTGATCACCGCCACCGAAGAGGAGTTGCGCGGCATTATGATGGCATCAGAGGTGGACCAGCGCGCGGGACTTATGTCGCATATGGCGGCCGAAGCTGCATTGGTTTACCTTGGAGATCTTGAGGGGCGATGCCGTGCGCTAATCGAAGCCCACTGGGAGGAGGCGCGCAACGCCATGCTTGCCGGACCTCTCGTCGTACTGCATGCAGCTCACAAGGCAGAGGTGCGGGCAGTGCAGGCGGCGGCACACGCCAAATCTTGCGAAGAGGCCCGGCAAAGCTTTCTGGAAACAGCGTTGACAGAGAAGACAGCCGCCGGGGAGGTAGAAATGAAGTCGCATCGCCAGCTGTTGCACGAAACGCGACAGCGCCTTCTCGCCTTGATGGCCGCCTGCCGCTCGACCGCACAGTCACTAGCAGTGTTGCGTCAGTGGCTGGACCGTCAGCAACACGTGTGCCTGTTCAACAGCGAGCAGCGACTGCGTGACCGCATTGCGATGCTAGAGGAGACGGATGCCCGTGTGCGAATCACGGCGGCTGCAGAAGCGTCGTTGAGACAGACACGCTTTCTAGGAGCGCGTCGCTTGAGCGATGAGGCGAGAACTGCGCGAGAGGCTGCACAGCGCGCGCGCGATGCGGAGGCGGCGGCCTTACTCGCGCAGCTGCGAAAGCAAGAGGGTTACGCCGCGGAAGCGAACAAGCGCCTCAGCGCAAATATCCGAGCCGGCACTGCGAACATGTTGTTCGCGATGGCCGCTGCGCTCGAAGACGATTTCGAGGCGTATTTGGCATGTCTCAGCAGCCCCTCCTGAGGGTTAGCTGCGAGCAGCCACGGCGTGTTGGTGCCTCTCTCAGCACGAGCAATGCTGTGGCTACCTTTTTCGTTTTTTTTCCTGACTAATGTAAAGCGCGCTTTAGGCGCGTCATTCCTGGGCCTCCTGGTGTTCTCGTCGCCCCCCTTCCTTCCGGTCAGCGGGCCGCGGCCAGCATGCGTGTCTGTGTGGCGCTTGCGCTCCTCACGTGTCACTCTTTCCCATTCCCCTTCCCCCTCACGATGTAAAGGTCTGCCTATCCATCTGTGCGGAGGTTTGCTGGGCAGTTGTGTGCTTGCCCCTCCTTACATCACCTCCCCCTTTCTCACTTGTTCGACTTGAGATCATCAGCGTCATCTCCTGTGTGTGTGTGTGTGCCCGTTTACGTTCTCCACCGTCGTTGCCCGCTCGGCCGCTGATTCTTTGTTGTTTGCTGTCGCTTGGCTTACCTCCCGCCCCCCTCCCCACTATGCACGGGTTGGCATGATGTGGCAGCACCGCATCGTATGTACGATGTATTCCTTATCGTATGAGTGCACACTCGCATCCCCCTTTTTGTTGCCCTCTCTCTCTCCCTCTCTCTCCCTCTCTCTCGACGTACACCTGTGCATGAGCCGCGTAACTCGTCATGTGCGAAATTTGTATGCGATAGGAAAAGAGAAGAGACAGTTTCTTTTTTCTGTCATCAGCAGTTCCATCTGTGGCGGCGCGCACAGGCTGAGATGGCGGCCAATGCCGACAAAGGTCTTCGCTCGGGAGCCAAAGCACCGGATGGCGCGGACCCGTGCTCATTGGCAGCCTTCGCTTCGTTGGGGAGAGGAAATCACCGAAAAGAAGATGACCACGTGGTCTCTAGATAGCGCCAATGTGGCCATCTGCCCGCTTCCCTTTCCCCACGCGCTCCCTCTCTGGTGCGCACCCCTCTCGCGCCACCCCTTCGTGTGCCCCTCCCCCCCTGTCCTCATGTCGCCGCTGCCACCCCCCTCCTTTCTCCGCATCACCGCGCTCCATGTTTCCCCTTCTCGGGGTCGGATTGCATAGCACACAGCATCAAAATCTGCTGCAAAGGTGAGCTTGAGAGGCGAAGGAAAGGAGAGAGGGGGGGCCACACAGTGGGGTGTCATTGCCCCTGCCCGCATGCACATCGCGACTCCCTCCCCACCGCTTATTTGCCATACACACAATTGCCAACACTCGCGGACGTTCTCACTTCCTTTTTCTTTTCTGTCCTCTATTGTCGTTTAGACGGAAGAGAGGAGCGAAGGGATTCGCATACAATGGAATCGGAGGCCAATGCTCCACCGCATTACGAGTGCCTCGGTGTAGCTCCATCCATCAGTGCGGCAGACTTGGCGCGGCACTACAAGAAGTTGTCACTGCAGCTGCATCCAGACCGGGCGGCCTACCGCAAGGATGCTAGCAACGAGGCGCAGGTGCAGGCTCGTTACCAGCGCATCACGGAGGCATACGCGGTTCTATCCGACCCGGAAAAGCGAAACGCGTACGACACGAAGCACGGGGTAAACTTTCAGTCGCGCCTCGCACACGTGCAGAGCGTCATTGCCCAGCACAACACCATGGCCATACAACGCACCGCGATGGAACGAGCCACTGATACTGCGGTCTCTTCGACCTCTGCGACGACTCATCCGCAGGGTGCAGAAGACTCGCTGGTAGGGCCGCAAAAGAACGCTGCAAAAGACACCGATGTCGATGACGATGAGGACTATGATCCCAACGAAGTTGCTGCCCCGCCATGTGATGCGCGGCGCAGAGGCGGCTCGAGCGGCTCTCATAGTGCAAACATGAGCGATGAGGATGAGGCGGGCGACTACATCACCCGTCTATTTGGCTTGCAGCTGCGCACCGGTGCTGAGGCGGCGGCGCGGACGTGCGGTGGATTACCCATGACGAAGTACGAGGTGATCACGCTTACCCGCTCGTCCGTCCCAGCCGTATCTCCTCACGCCCGCACGTGGGGACTGATTTTGGAGAAGAATGTGCTCGTGGGCCTGGCAGCTGATGAGCCAGAGTTGCTGGAAAGTATAGCTGGCATCGGCGCCGTCCCCTTCCCGACGGTGGTGCAGCAGGTGAACGACGTGATGGTGAAGCCGACGACAGACTTACCGCACCTGCTATATGACTTCCACAACGCAGCGTCCTCCCGAATGTCAGCGGTCAGCCCGGGCACCGGCCAACCCGCGCCCACCAACGACGAGGCAGACTCGTGTGAGGGTGTGCAGCCGTCCCAGGCGTGTGTTGAGGCCTCCACGGGCGCTTCAGCAGCCTCCTCGACGGAACACCTCCGCTTGGTGCTGGCGTACAGTACCGTAGCGTACAACCTCGTGGGTGAGGTACACTTGCTGGAGGATGACGATGTGATCAGCCGCTTGGTTCCGTCGTGGTGTGTCGCACCTCAAATCAGGCCGCTCGTGCCGGACGCAAGCGTGCTTTCTGTGAATGGCCTGAGCGTCCGCTCTGTCCAGGAGCTGCGCGCGGCTCTTCGCTCGGCGGTGCTCGATGGAAGAGACGAGGACGCCATGCAGGCAATGAAGCGCCTTCGCACATCTCGCGCAGTCGTGGTGGAATGTTGTCAGCTTCCGTTTCTGTGACGGCGAGCGTTACGCGATGATCTACCCCCGCCGCGCACCCCCCACCACCACCACCTTCTCTCCACTATGCCGGCATCGACGCGGCTGCTGAAATGCTATTCGCTGCAGCACGCCCTCACGTCTCCTATGGCGAGCGCGCCACATTTAAAACGAAAAGAGAGGAAAAAGAGGCAACGCGAAAGCGCCCGTACAGGAGGGAGGCGTCACTGTCGCATACGTGCGTCGCGCTCTGCTCTCCGCGTGTGGTCGTTGAGCAGAAGACCTCATCCAACGGCACCGACAGGCACGTACTGCGGGCGCTTTTCTTCTGTTCTATGAGGGAAGTAAGAAGAGGTGAGAGAGTGGTGCCTGGAGCGGGTCGCCTTTTCTTCGCTGCCGTGCGTTACAGGGCCGACCGCCTCATGACCGTTATGAAAGTCTCTCTCTCTTTCCGTCGCGATCGAGTCCGCGGGTGTTCGTTTGCCCATTTCATCGTGCGATTACCGCCTCGCCCTCCCCCCTCCCCCACACCCTCACCCTCTCTGCCTGCTAGGCAAAGAGCCCTCTGGCTCGCTCTTATCCTGCAGGTATGGACACGGGCGAGCACATGTTCACACCCTCGCCCGCTGAGCGCATAGGCGGGTGCGGCAGTAGCTCTCTGCGGCCTTTCCTTTTTTATTTTTTTGCTCTCTCAACGCCAACCTTTCCCCTTTTCTTTCTCCACCACCAACACCGCCACCCTTCTCCCCGCACGCGCACACACCATAACAAGGAAATTGCCCCGCTCTCGATTCCTGTGCGCGGCGCTGACCAAACGCACTCTCCCCGCTTGGCAGTGCCTTTCTTCCCCCCTCCCTTTCTTCTCGTCCCTCTCTTCCTTACTTCTTTCGGATAATATGCTGCTTCGCAGTCGACTCTACCAGCAGGCTGGCGTAGCCGCGGCAGCCACCCTGGAGGAGCAGTATGCCTCCTCTGCAAGTAACATCAAGGGGGCCGAGAAAAAGACGCGGTGCCGCACCTCCCTACAGGTGTCACTCTCTACCGATAAGTCTGGGGAGCTGTGCCGCTTGCTCAGCGTCTTCAAGCCGTACAACATCAACATCAGCCAGGTCGCGAACCGCCCACGCGCGTACGAGAATAGGGCCCCGCTGCGCACCATTTTCCTGGACGTAGAAGCGTATATTGAGGATGACAACATGAAGAAGGTCATGGAGGAGCTGCGCCGGAGCTTTTCCCATGTCGTTGTGGCTGGATCATGGGTGATCCCGTGGTACCCGACGGAGGTCAAAGACCTTGACGAGCTCGACCAGAGCACGCTCGCCGCTGGAGAGGAGTTGCAGGAAGACCCGGAGAATCCCCATCCTGGCTTTCACGACGAAGTCTACCGCGCCCGCCGCCGCGACATTGTCCGCCTCGCCAAAAATTATAAAACGGGCGATGAGATACCGATTGTGAACTACACGGAAGAAGAGAACGGTGTGTGGACGACAGTGTACGACCGCCTTACTCAGCTATACCCAACGCACGCGTGCCAGCAATACAACTACGTCTTCCCGCTGCTCCTTGAAAATGGCGTGCTGAGCCGCACCCGAATGCCACAGCTGCGCGATGTGAGCGAGTTCTTAAATGAAGCTACCGGTTTCACGGTCCGCCCAGTGACGGGGCTGCTAACATCGCGCGATTTCCTGAACGCCTTGGCATTCCGCGTCTTTTACAGCACCCAGTACATTCGTCACGCGGCGCAGCCGTTGTACACGCCGGAGCCTGACATGGTGCATGACATCATCGGCCACCTTCCCTTGCTCTCGGATCCAGACTTTGCGAAGTTCACGCAGACCATCGGCCTCGCCTCCCTTGGCGCCAGCGATGCGCTGCTGGACAAGCTGGCGAAGGTCTACTGGTACAGCGTCGAGTTCGGCCTCTGCGACGAGGGCGGCCGGTGCAAGGCCTACGGTGCTGGTGTTTTATCAAGCTGTGGCGAGTTAGAGTACGCGCTAAGCGGTAAGCCTGAGTACCTCCCATGGGACCCGGCGCTGGCCTCCACGACGCCCTTTCCCATCACCAAGTACCAGCCGCGGTACTTTGTGGCCGAAAGCTTCCCAGATGCACAGCGGAAACTAGAGACGTGGCTAAGCTCGCAGGAGAAGCCGCTATACACCGTCTACAACTCGTACTCGCGGCGGGTGCAGTCGTACCCGAAGAATACATGGCATATGCTCCAGGAGCAAATGAAGCGCACGAACTTCACCTTCTGAGAAACGACGGAGGGCGCGACGAAGCAGACTTACACACGCACGCGGGCCCTCTGACACACCCTCTTTGCTTGTAGCTCTGCCTCGCTCTCTCTCTGTGTGTGTGTGTGTGTCGGGTGCTTGCTCTCCCTGTAAATTATCCGTGTAAGATATGCAATCGCTCCCCATATCTTGTAAACCTTCAATGCGCTTGACGCCTCCTATGCTCGTTGCTTGTTGTAACGATACATGCACATATATATATATAACGTATCTATATGGTTCCTGTGGACGTCTCCCGCACTTGTGTGTAGTTAGGTGTATGTGTGTGTGTGTGTATGTGCATATCTGCCAAGGCTTCAAGCGAGCGTGCGCCTCCGCTGATCTCCGTCTTGCATAGGGCGTCATCGGTTATTTCGCTCGCTTCACGCTACGCAGCGCCCAACCTCCCCCCTCCCTTCCGCGTCATCACCAGTCGAAAAGGAAGCTGAGGCTGGCAACGACGCATACACAGTGGCACACTGAAGAAGAGATGGCGATGCTTCATGGGTCTATTCGTGGAGGAGAAAAGAGTGGGGGAGAAGAGAGGGGAGGGTGGCGGAGCACCACCAAGGTGCCCCAGGTGTATCGCGTCTCTGCCGGAAGCGCTGCGTTCGCGTAAAAATGCATATGTGGGCTCCCGCCCACTCTGCGGGGCTCTCTCAGCTGTACTGCCTTCGTTGCTTTTCGCTGCCGCTGGGCCCCTCTGACGAAGGCTTTGGTGCGGCGCATTTATGGGGATAGGGAGGGGAGGTCCGCACCGCACTGCAAGACGAGCTTGCTGCCCAGCTGTGTAATTCGTCGGATTCGTCCTGGAAGGAGAGGGGAATGGAAGCGTGCGGTAGGCAGCCGGCCCACATTTATCGGCTGCGCCGGAACTTCTTTGATACACGTGTGTGCGTGCGTCTATATGCGTGCCCTTCTACATGCTTACCACGGCCCCGCTCTCCCTCTCTGTCTCTCTGCTTCGTTTTCGTACTCCTCGCTCGAGGGAGCTATCACGGGGGACGCTGCAGTCCTCCTCAGTGCGGTGGACAGTAGCGGAGCTTCTCTTTCAAGAGTGTACTCCTGCATGTTTTGTTTGGCTGCGCTTACAGCTCAAGAGAGCGTCCTCCAACTCTCGAGCTGCCGAACATGACATCTCGCCAGCCAACCCGTCGGCTCGTGGACGTGCTCAAGCAGAACAGCAAGAAGACGCTCGATCGCCACGCAGCGCAGTTGGCAGCGGCAGCAGCGTCACTTCCTGCCGAAGCGATTCGAACACGGTTTCTGCGCAATCAGTTCCTCATCAACCCCAAAGCCATGCAACTGTTGTCGACGGAAGAACAGCTCACGCGGTGGCAAGTGTTCGGGGTGTACAAGCCGCCATTCTGCCCCATGCGCCGTGCTGATGCGGTGGACAACTACCACAACGTCTCAGTCGAGTCCTTTGTAGAGTCCGCACTCGCGTCCAAGGAAGTTTACCCCGTGCTCAAGCGCGTCTTGAAGCCGTCTGAGATGCGTGTGCGTGTGCTCTACAGCATCGATACCTTCGCCTCTGGCCCGGTGCTCGTCAGCGTCTCGGATGCTCACCGTTACGCGACGTCCCTGCAGACGACCACGATGGAGTACGATCTGCTCGTAGGCGGGCATCTCCCGGTGCACGGCACAGGTAATCACACGGCCGTCGACGTGGCGCAGCTGTTCCCTGGCGTCTCGGTGTCTTCACGTGGCAGCGAGGCTGGCACCGCCGCTGAATCGGCAGGCGAAGTCGTGCCCGAAGCTCACTACGTGGTCAAACGGAACGGGTACTACAGCGTGCACCCAGTATCGCTGCTGCACATTGTGATTCAGAGCCCGCCAACGTCGCGGCCGCCCTCGTTGGAGCGCTTCGCGAGGGAGCACCTTGGCACGTGTGTGATAGGAGACCCGTTGGTAATGGGTGAGTTGATGCAGCTTCGCGCGAGCCCCGCTGCGTCGCGTCCTCATACATCGATAAGCGCAGCACAAAAGAGCGGCAGATCGGCAGGAAAGAAGGAGGGAGCTGCGAAGGATGCCAGTGGTGAATCCAAGAGGGATCCAGCCGCCCATGCGGCGGCCATGAAGCTCGCGGCCAATCCGCACATCGTCTCCTGGCGCGGCGACTGCGACTTCCCTCGTGTCTTTGCACACTTGCGTGAAGTTCGGATCGACACGAGCGCTGAGATACCGAGCAGCTCTCCGGAAGGCGACTTGGCGCGGAACGCGCCCTGGAAGCCCTACGGCAGCCCAACGATAACGACGGTTAGTGGCCACAGCCGCACTCCCGCGCCAGCGCCAACGCATGCAGAGCCGGTGGCGCAGGTTCAGCCGATTCAGGTTCACTGCCGCAAGTGCTTTGATGGTCTCCTGCAAAAGCAGCTCCATGCGTCGCTAAAGTTCCGTCGTATCGGCTTACTAGATGGCACCTGGACCCCTCAGACAGAATACCTGTGACTGTTGGGAGAGAAGAGGGAGGGCCGCATGCGCCGTTTCGTGTGGGAAGGAAAGAAAGAAAGTGGGGCGCGGGGGCGTCTGCGTGCGTGCGACTGTATGTGCAAAGTCGTTTGGCGCGTATGCGACCACTGCGCGTTAGTTGTAAGTCCGCAGTAGTGATTTGGAGACTCGCTCTTTCGTTCACACACACACACACACCTTCCAGCCTCTGTGGCGTCTGTGGGAGGGGATCTCCCGTTCTCTGCCCGCGCCTGTTTCGTCGGTAGAGGAAGATGAGCACTACTACTACTACGAGTGTGTGCACGTTACTGTGAATGGCTGTCAACGTCGGGGCACGAGGCGCTGCTCAGTTTCCTCCATGGCAACAGGCACGTTGATTCGCTTCGATTCCGTTGGGTCTTTAGATCACCTGCTCACGTTTTGCCGACGCTTTGCAGACTCGGTTGGTTGCCCGGTCTGCCTTTTCTTGTTTGTTTCTGTGGAAGCCACACACACACACACACGAGCACTGCATCCGCCGCAAGCAAGAGTCGGGAGCGTGCCGCCGCGTTGAGGTGAAGCTTGCCATCAAGCCCCAAACGAGACATCGGGGGTGAGACGACAGCGTCTCTGAAAAGACTCATCACCACGCACACGAGCATAGCAAACGAATGGCTCAGAAGCCGAACAATGCCAATGCCGTCGTTATTCCGGACACCGCGCAGTTGATGCAGTCGAAGCGACTGCAGAACCTCGCGGATCAGCTAGAGGGCTCACTGGCCGTCTTGCGCGGCATGCTGGAACGCCTGCAGAGGCGGATGGAGAGCGCCGGTCACGGAGCCCTCCTGCCCTTTCAGCTGCGTCGAGCCAAGAAGGAGAAGGAGGAGCTGGAGCGAGAGATTAAGGAAACGAAGCGCACCATCAAGAAGTTGATGCTCATGTCCAACCAAATGACACAGATGATGGAACTCAAGAATCAAGTCGTGGAGAGCACACGGACGCGTCTTCTAGAGGAGATTGACGAGCTGAAGAAGCGGGTCAGTGACAACTCGCAGCAGATTCGCCGCGGCTATGCTCAGCGCATCAATATGTTAGAGCGGTACTGGCCGTGGCGGCAACTGCGCGAGCTGGGCGACACAACGGTGGGTGCCACCTTTGAGGAGGAGCTGGCGAGAGGGCCTCGGTACCGGAACGTTGGAATCCAAAATAACATCCAGTCTGACTACGTTGCTCAGCAGCTGCACTGGCTGCAAGAGCTGTGCAACCACGAGGATGTTTTCCGCGACCACATGCGGCACCTTGAAGACATGGTCGAGGACTTGAACGACATTACCGAGCTGCTAGAGACCAGTATGACGTGCACCGTGTGCGGGATGCTCTACGAGAGACCCGTGCTCCTGTGGCCCTGTGGCCACTCGTTCTGTCTCGCCTGTTTCGAATGCCTGGCGATCGCGCCGAGTCTCTACCGCTGCCCGACTTGCGGCAGCATCGGCAGCGAGGGCTTCCTGCACAATCTGCTACTCGCCGAGACGGTGGCGAAGTGGATGTTCAAGGATCGTGGATACGGTGACACACAAACGCCCATCAACACCATCCGAGCTCATCTTCCGCGGTTTCGGCGAGAGCAGATTCAGTCACGCATTGTGCAGCTGAAGAGTGAACTGGAGAAATCGCGCGGGCGCCCCTCTTCTGCTGGGAGGGACACATCTGAGAAGGATCTGATCACCATTTCTTATCGACTCTATTAACGGTTCGGCTCACGTCTTCGCTCATGGCGTATGCGCCCCTGAAGCGCAAGCGCATGCCGTGTATTTTGCTGGATGCTCAACATGGACTTGTCTGTTGCGCCGTGCGCCTGCCTCTTTTTCTCTGTGTGTGTGTGGGGGGAGTCTGTCTCATATGTCGGCCGACCTCGCCCTCGTTCTGCTGTCTTTTCCCTCTCGCCTCCGGCGTTGTCGATGGTGTTTGCTGATGTACAGTATGTGCGCCGAGCTTGCAGACGCCTCTGATCGGCACCCTCAGGAAGGGCAGCATTCACAGGCCATGAAAAGGGGCGGCCGCAGCAGTAGCTGCGGTGTCCGCTGCTCCTCTGCTACATGGCTGCCCCCTTGGCAATGAGTACGCTTTCCAATGTGACAGGGAGGGGGAAGTTGGTCACAAGGTGTATACGTGCGAAGAGGCGCAACTCGCCTTCACCCCTGCGCGAGCCGGCTTGCGTCACTGCGGATGTGTTGCGCAGTGCGGAATGGATTTTCTCCGGCCTTCTGCGGCTCAGCACTCTCTTTTTTTTTTGTTCTTTGGAAGGTTGCGGAGGAGGAATTCATGTTGATCGGCAAGCACGGCGATGCGAAGTTAGCCATTCTACTCGCAGGTGGGCCTTGCGGGCACAATCGGGGCCTCTTCGTGGCGTTCCTGTAGGCAGCGGCCTTTACTCCTTTCCGTTGCGTTGTGATGCCGCGAGCGGACTGTCTCTATTCATCCATCACGTGGTGCCCATTTCCTCCTATTGCTGTGATTGCGCTGTCTGCGCGCCGACTTCGGTGCTGCGGTTCGTTCTGTTTCGTCGTTGCTGTACGTAATGGCGCGGCAACAACGTTTGTCGCCACGCTTCCCCTCTCCTCTCCACACCCGCCCTCCGCTTAGGTTGGAGCTCACACCACAATTTTGTAGCAAGAGTCACAGCTCAAGGGAGGGAATAAAAATGCGCGTGGATCGCGGCGACGCAGAAGACATGCGTCGCTCTAAGGCGCGCGCAAAGCAGCAGCGCTGGCAGGAGCGCAAAGAACGCTCCAAAGAGAGCCGTGATGAGATTGACCAGCTGCGGCGCCGCTGCGCCGACATGCGTCGCGACTTGGAGGCCATTGCCGAGTCCAACGAGGCGAACACGGCAGCAGAGCATCAATATGCCAAGTTTACGGAACTCCCCATCTCACAGCGCACTCAGATGGGGCTGGAGCGCGGCCATTACACGATACTCACACCCATTCAGAAAGGCGCGCTTCACCTGGCGCTCGCCGGCTTGGACGTCCTCGGCGCGGCGAAGACGGGCTCCGGCAAGACCCTCTGCTTCGTGATCCCTGTGCTGGAGCGACTCTACCTCGAGCACTGGTCATCGGACATGGGTGTTGGGGCACTGCTTCTGAGTCCCACGCGCGAGTTGGCGCTTCAGATTTTCAAAGTGATGCAAATTGTCGGCTACAAGCATGTCCTCTCGGCTGCGCTTCTCACCGGCGGCCGCGATGTGGGGGAGGAGCGCAAACGTCTACACGCCATCAGCATAATTGTCGGGACCCCCGGTCGCATTCTTCACCACCTGCAGGACGACGCGGAGCTCGTCCTCGACAACATGCAGCTCTTTTGCATGGATGAGGCAGACCGGCTGCTCGACATGGGCTTCCGTGAGGCCATCACAAACATCCTGCAGTACCTGCCCCCGCAGCGGCAGTCCCTCCTCTTCTCCGCAACGCAGACGAGTGATGTGCAGATGCTGGCCCAGATGTCACTGAAGAATCCGCGCTACCTCTCCACACAGGCCATCACAGCCGCTCCCACGCCAACGACTCTGTGTCAGAATTTCATCATTGTCGAGCTGGACAGGAAGCTGGATGCGCTGCTGATGTTTCTCAAGCGCCACCCCAACGACAAGATCGTCGTCTTTGTGAGCACCTGTAACCAGGTAAAGTTCATGCACTTAGCCTTCTCGAAGATCCTCAAGAAGATGCGCATCCCCTCCATGTGTCTGACCAGCAAGATGAAGCAGTTCCGTCGCGAGGAGGTGTTCCTGACCTTCTGCCGCTGCAAGTCGGCTGTGCTCTTCTGTACAGACATCGCCGCACGCGGGCTGGATTTTCCGCTCGTGCACTGGGTGGTGCAGTACGACTGCCCGGAAAGCGCGCAGACCTACATTCACCGGGCCGGCCGCACGGCGCGTGCTGGGGCACGTGGCGCGAGCATACTCTTCCTCACCCCACGTGAGACACCGATGCTGAGCTATCTGCATCACAAGCACATCCCGCTGCGTGAAATTGCGATCAAGCCCGACTACCTGACCTCGTCGCAGGAAATATTCGTCGCACTGGTGGTACAGGGGCTGAAGTACGAGGCACAGAAGGCCTTCATCGCGTACCTGCGCTCCCTCTACTTCGCCTCTAACAAGAACGTTTTCGAGGTTGGATCCGTCGACGTGGAGGCCTTTGCGAAGTCACTCGGCTTGCTTGTTGTACCTGACATGTCAGAGCTGCATAGCCTGCGAAGAAGCGCCAAGAATTTGCCGTGGGACGTCGTCAACTTCATCGCTCAGCGTAGTGGTGGCGGCCGCGATAAAGCTGGCAGCACCATGACGCGGAAGGAGAAGCACTTGAAAGCGGCGGACATGTACCGCGTTATAGAGCAGAAACAGCGTTTTGCGAACAAGAAGGGTGCCCTAGGCAGCGATGGCCCAAATAAGAATGACGGGCTTGCGGGTGACGCCCTCAGCGACAGCGACAGCGACGACTTCCTTGTAAAAAAGACGCCAACTGAAGCTTCTGGTCGTGTCGCCGTCGGCCCCATCAAGGCTGGCACCGTTGCGACGGACTCGCACCCGCTGCACCTGACAGTAGAGGAGCGCCTCGCCGGCATCTCCAAGAACAAGCGCCGAAAGCTCATTGAAAACGCCGACATCCGCGTGCGCGATTTGGGTCTCAACCAGCGCATCGTCTTCCATGACGACGACGAGTCCGACGACGAGGGCGACACCAGCAGGAGGGGCCACAGCAGCGGCGTGAAGGCGAGCCCTGCACGCTCGTCTCCTAGTGACAGCGACGCTAGCGAGGAACCTGGCACGAGCAAGACGATCCTGCTCAAGGAGGCGGCGGCGCGACGCCAAACTGAAGGTCCAGGAGAGAGTGAGGGCAGTGAAGGCAGCGCCGACTTCACGACCAAGCTGCAGACGCGCGTGCAAGCCAGCAAGGCGGACGACCTCGAGCGTGCCAAAAAGATGCGGCGGCTGCGGCGTCTCCAAAGGCTTGGCCGCGTATCCCGCAGGTTGACAATTGAGGCGAGCGGTGTGAAAACGGCCGACGGCGGGCCTCGCCCCATCAACTCGGATGACGATGCGAATGATGGTAGTGGCGACTACTACGACAAGGACGTGGACGGCAGCGACGCCGAGAGTACCGGCTCCATCAGCGCTCTTCTCAAGGCGGCGCGTGGCGAGCTCTACAGCGACAATGACGACACAGACGAGCAAGAGGACTGCGTTGTACGAGGCCCTCAAACGGCTCGCAAGCGAGCGCATGAAAAGCGCGCCTATCACAGTATTGATAGCAGTAACGGCAACGACAGTGTGGAGGACGCCGATGAGGTCGAGCCTGCGCCGCCAGCTTCTAAGAAGTTGAAGCAGGGGCGTTGAGCTGATATACACACACACCTATACATATATATATATGCATCTGTATATGTCCCTAAGGAACACCGCTCAGCGTTCTTCTCTTCCACCCGACCCAAACGGACCCGCTCAGGCCCCTTGCCTTGTTCAAGACCGGCGTGCGAGAGCGGGGTGACATTAACGGATCACATTCGTCTGAGTGGCCGACAAACGAAATAACAATGGCGAAGACGACTCCCCTTCTCCCTCCCCAAAAAACACACAAACGCACGATAAAAAAGACGAAGGCGGTGACCAATCCGTGTGAGAGTGTGTCAGCCGGCGGAGGGCTTTTTGTGAGCTGTGCTGCGTCCACGGTTGTGGCAGTCATGTCTCTGATGTTGCTCCCCATCCCCCCCTTTTTCGCTTGGCACGTTTAATCACGTTAACCTAAAGGGCTTTGTGTGTGTGTTTGTGTGTATGTGCGGGTGTTGGACAGGTGAACAAGACTATGCACGTCACACTTGTGTCAGAGACGTGTGATATGCTCTCCCGCTTGCCCTCTCGAGAGGAAATCGATGCAGAATCGGCAATAATCAGGAAAGATAGCGACGCGCCGAATTCAATTCTAACCCTCACTGCTGCGCTTCAAGTCTTGCGTCTGGTTAGCGCACGCTCTTGTGCCCGTCTTTCCTGACAACGTGCACCTCAGAGATGCGCGCACAGATACAACAAAAAGAGGCGAATGGTGGAGCGTTGCAAAACAATTGTCCGGAGATACCCAGCCACTTTCGACTGCGTAAACAGAGCTCTGCACACGACCGTGTGCTACCCGTACTGCCTGCCCCCACCACCATCACCACCCCAACGACACCATAATCTCTGCTCTGTCACCTATATGCACTTGCGCATGCCGACCAGTGAATCACCTCGCCCACCCTACCCCCTTCCGCCGGTCCTTTATGCGGTCCCCACACCCTCTCGCGCGCTTCGGCCTCACGCCTGTACACAAGCTTCGGAGCAGCGTGTGTCTTCCCTAGCCTCCGGCCTCCTCTTGTCTGCGTGCCTCGTGCTGAAGATGTTTCGACGGACACCGTTTTGGCCCAAGGTGACCCGCTCGTGGTCCAAGTCGTCCATCAGCGCTGCCACGGCGCACTTTCCGGATGCCGTCGGTGCCGACCCCGCCGCGTCTCGCACTGGGGCAACCTCGGCAAAGGAGACGCGCAGCTGGAAGCTTCGCGACGACACCGTCGCAGCCAACGTGCTCCCAAAGCACCTTCGCACTGCCCTGCGCAAAGTGCAGCTCTACGGTGACCTCGTCCGTTTCAGCCGGCCGGTTGGCTGGCAGCTCCTCCTTATACCTTGCTACTGGGGCTGCTCGCTAGCCGTGACGCATGCTCTTGTGTGGGAAGGGGCCGACCCCGTGGTGCTTTTCGCCCCGCTCATTCCGCCTCATTTGTTTATCCAGTTCTTCTTCGGCGCCTACCTCATGCGGAGCGTCGGGTGCATCGTGAACGACATGTGGGACCGCAAGTTTGATCGCATGGTTGAGCGCACCGCACAGCGCCCGCTGGCTTGTGGCGCTGTCTCCATGACAGAGGCGTGGGCAATTCTTCTCTTGCACCTCGTCATGGCCGCTGTGATCGCGCTCAACCTGTCCCCAGCAGCCCTGCAGGCGTGCGTTGCCATCACCCCCATTTGGGTCGTGTACCCCTTCATGAAGCGCATCACGTACGCCCCACAGCTCTTCTTGGGCCTTTGCTTCAACTGGGGCATCTTTGTAGGCTATGCCGCGGTGCTTGGTCGCGTCGACATGAGCATCTGCCTGCCCATCTATTGCGGCGCGGTGCTTTGGACGATCTTGTACGACACCATCTACGCCTACCAGGATCGCCGGGACGACCTCCAGTGCGGTGTCAAGAGCACTGCTATCTGGATCGGGGACCGCAAGTACATCCTGAGTGCCATGGTGGCACCTATTGGTGCAAGCATGCTCATTAGTGGCTTCTTGGCGTCGCAGTCGCTGCCCTACTACATTGGCATCATTCTGTGCATGTATCACCTGCACTCTATCGTGGACGACGTCAACATATACGACAGCTGGTCCTGCGCGCAGGGGTTCCAGCGCAACGTGCGACTCGGCATGTACGTCTTTCTGGCGATGTGTCTCGGCAACGGCTGTTGGGCGTTGGCTTCCGAGCACGAGGCGGAGCTAGACAGGAATGCGGACAGCGCTCCAAAGGGCACGATGCTGTCACGCTTTCTGTTTCTCAACCGCGAGGTGCAGGGGGCGAGCTACACAACGAGCAGCTTTAACTGGGCGGACCGCTTTATGCATCCGGCGTTTGTGCAGGCCGAGGGCGCCAAGGCTGCGGGCGCCACCGAGGCACCGCCAATTCCATCCTGGATGCGGCGTGAGTACTTTTCGCAGAATGTTGGGGGCATTCTCCTCTTTTGTGGTGTGAGAGAGGAGACGGTGGAGGCGTGGACAATGTGGTCGTACGAGCTGATGGATCACTACAACATGTTCTCCAAAGTAGCGCTCTAAGGGGGCTAGCGATGGGGAGCACGGTGGCGGTGCGTCCACCTATGCACCCGGTGCGTCGCACTGCATCAGAAACAAGCGATGCAGGAGCTGAGGGAGAGGGGGGGTAGAGGAAGGGGGCGATGTATCGCGGCCCTCAGTCCCCCCGCCTCTTTCTTCCTCCCTGCCCGATATGAATCGCTTCTCTACATTGACGCCGCTTCTTGCTTATTCACCCGAGCCCCCTCTGCCCAACCCCCGAAGAGGACGAGGGAGCGTGAAGTCGCCACAGGTCGCAAGCCATTATCGCAGACGTGTCCTTTACCGCTTTTTTCGATGTTGTTCTGGTTGTTGTGTTGCTCACTGTGCGCTGTGCATGCTGTCATGACATTGGGCGGGGCGCTGTGTTGCCGTTTGAAGGGCATCCGTGCACATATGTCTTGAGAGCGCCGCGCGAACCGTCTGGCTGCCATCGCGGGCGCAATCGGGTAGGCGCTGAGGTGGCGCTATCAGCGTTCATGCGACCACACCTCACAGCCATTGTCTTTGCCGATGACTCACAGCAATCCTGAAGACCCCATAGCCTGCGACAGAGTGCTTGCGGTTAGCTTTCTGTGCGGACGATCTTTAGAAGCCGGCGGGTGTGCGTTCACGCAGCATTCCAGTCCTTTTCATGTGCTCTCACGTTTACCTGATGCGCCTCTGCGTACTTTGGTGGACCGATTCCGTGTCCTCGTGGCCTCCTGTAGCCGGCTCGCCGAGCACCGCCCCTTTTAAACGAGGACACACGGGGTCAGTCGCTCCGTACATGGCCAGCGCTCTTGTTCCCTCACGCATGCCGCACTGCCGTGCACCATTGCCGCGTGCCTCTTGTTTCTTTTCTCTCCTCTCGCCTCTTTCTCTCTCTGCCGCGTTACAGCTGCATCCTTTCCCGGCCAGCCCCTCCTCTCCCGCTGCTTCCGCCACCGCTGGGCTGGGGAGGCGTCGTCTGAGGGCATTTCGGATCAGTCGACAAGGGTGCTACCTTGTCCTGTTGCTCTTTACTGATTTCATACGTGTGGTTGTATCCGCACATTCCGCGCCCACGCCACGTTTCGCCGGAAGACAGCTGCAGCATTCCATGGCGGAGCACCAGCAGCCCTTCTCTGCGCGGGCGGCCTTGCCCAAAGACCGCGTTGCACCCATCGAGTCGATGACGCACCCATCCTCTGTGAGCGTTCGTATTACCGCAGCGACTTGTGCGCCCGCGCAGCTCCCACGCATTCAGGAGAAGGCATGGTACTTCTATACGGCACTGCGGCCGCTCATCGAAAGGTCGACGGGCCATCGCGACGGCAGCGAGCAGGAGGACCTTACCGGTCAGTCGAAAGAAGACGCAGCAGGCCCGTCTGTCCTGCACAAAGGCGCGGAACGGGTGGGGTCCCCAAACGCGGAGGGGCAGACGAGCAGCGACGCTCCCAGAGAACCCGCGCCGGCCTTCTGCATGGAGGCGAATCGCCTCTTTTTCGAAGATGTCCCGTCTCACTCCGGCAGCGATGCGTCTCTGGCGGACCTCTACAGCCTACGCACGCTCTACGCATCCCGCTGTGTCAGTCTCGGCATGCGGCAGCCATGTGACCACGTCCTGCGCCAGCTTCCCTGCGAAGCTGGCCGAGACGCAGCCAATGAGTTGCGGGCACTCGTCGCTCGAGACACGTACGTCCCGGCCAAGGTGTGCCAGGCTCTCACGGTGCTGTTGCCCTACTGCACGGAGCTGGAGTACTTGGACCTCTGCAACTCAGGACTGCGGAGCAACTCAGGCTTCATGACTGGTGTGAACGCACTACTAGACGCACTCATCTGCAGTGTGAGGGGCAAGGCCATCGCTGCAGCCCTGCACACGATTGACCTCTCCTTCAACCAACTGAACGACCGCACTGGATGGCGACTCGTACGCCTCATTCAGCGACGGCCTCGCCTCCGCGTGGTCAACACGGAAGGCACGGAAATCAGTGACAAGGTAAAAGCACACATCGCTGAAGAGTTGCGTAGGAACTTGACAGCGCGGAAGTCGCCGATGGCTGGTGGTGAGACGGATGCAGAGGAGACGATGGCTGCTACCGCGACTCAGCCTTGTCATCTCAGTGGCCCGCTGGAAAGGCTAAGTGCAGTATCTGTGCCGCGCGGCAACGTGGCGGACGAGCCGCAGGGAAGGCTCAGTGTCGTTCGCGACTAAGACGGCATCTTCTCAAGGATGGCTTTCAGGGCGAGTGGACGGCACAGCTCAGGATGCAGGGACTCATATGGAGGTGGTGCGTGCAAAGCAACTGGAGGCTACAGCGTCAGAGCGAGCGGCCCCCGGCGCGGCAGAGGCCCAACGGCAGCAAGGGAGTAGCGGTGTGGTGGTGGTGTTGGTGAGCAGTCTCAGCATCGCGTGCCGAGCGATGGGGCTGTGGCGTCGGTGTAGCTGTGAAGGCCGCTGTACCATCACTGGAGCCTCATGCCCCGCATTAATCACTGCGTCTTGCTACCACAGGGCGTAGAGCAGGAGGCGCCACTCCGCAGCACCGCCTCGGCAGCATTCGAAAAGAAGCCGCTTTGGGCTATGAGCCCCAGCGGATAGTGAGGGGTAGCCGTCACAGGCCTACTGGAGCCCTCTCGGCGCAGAAGCGGTGTGACCCGCTAAGGCGATGGGTGCCGCAGGGGAGCCTCTGCCGCTGAAAGGCGCTCGTTCGCGCGCTGTTGGTGTTCCGTATTCACAGAGCCTCGCCTCATGTTTTTCGCTTTCAGCGCTGCTTGCGGACTGCTGCAGCGTGAAGGCGGAAAGTGAATCGTTCAAACGCCTGCTCCACCAAGTACGCATCCGAATGAGGCACCCCCTCCCTTGCTTGAAGGCCACCGACGACCCGCAGTGGCAGCCACCGCGGTGATGCGGGCAGCAGCGTCGTTCTCCTTCTCGGCAACGGCCACGAATCCGCATCCAGGCGTGCGCTACAGCTACTTAGCCTTGCCGCTGGCGCCGCAGGGGTATGTGGGCAAGTAGACAGGTAAAAGTGGCGAGCTCCGCCCGTCCACCTACCCTCCTCACTTGGGCTTGTTGGAGGGGGCGGCTTCCTCGTGGTCGGAGGTGCGGTGGCGCCAACCGCATGCGAACAGCGTGCGCGCGCCGCTTAATGATCGAAGACCAAAGAACTCCATGTGCCAGCGCGTCGCTTCACGGCCCATTAGCCACCCGGCAAGACAGCCTGGACGCCTGCGCCAGCAGCAGTACTAGTGCGTTGGCCAAGATCTATGGAGGTGAGAAGCCCTTCTTAGGCAGGTCGCAGCGCTTTGGCGCTGCTCATGTCCATCTCGACTACAACAGAGGTGCTTGCTGGCATTGAAGCAGCTCCCGAGACGGAGCGTGATGTTCGCGCTGCCTCTTACTCACAGCCCACCACTGCCGCCGCTGGCTTTGATATATCTCTTTCAGCTGGATCTGCGTCAGCGGTTGAGCAAGAGGCCCGCCATTCTTTTACCTTTGGTCCATCCTTGGCGAACGGTCGAGCAGCTCGTCGACTGGTGTGGCGCGGATGTGCACATCCGCTTCACCGAGCTGTGTCTGTGGGGGGGGGGAGGGGACGGGCTCGGCTTGCTGCTCCCGCGCTGCGGTGCAGGTCGCCAGCGTGACGCTTGCGCTGTAAGAGGCTTCGAGCGACTGGCTGAGAGGGGCTTTCAAACCGGCGCGGCCAAGGGCGGGGACTTGAAGTGACCAGTTGTGGGAAGTGCTCCTCTACCCGGAGGCCTCCGAATTCGACGTGGCACGGATGGCCATCATCAAAAGACGCCAAGCGTATTTGCACCGCGACCCTTGCCCAGTCAGACACTCTTGCAGACGCTGCCGTTGGCAGACTGCCGAGTACTGCATGCAACGCTGCTCTGTCCCAATTGGCTTTGTGTGTATATGTGTCTATGGGTCATGACTAGGAAGTAAAGTGACCGCGCGTAGCTCGCTTACGAGCGCCCCGATGTGCGCAAGAACGCGGCCGCACGTTGTGGCTGGACGTTCACGGAGGGATCGACATTCCGCAGCGCTTCTTTGCTCGGCGGCAGCTGCGAGGCTTCCTCGGCCAGCATTTGGGCAGGGGAAAAGGATGTGCTGGGGTGTGACGAGACCGACCCTCTACAGAGGCTACCACTGCGACCTAGCCACTCCCACGCGGGAGCAGCAGAGTCCGGCAGTGTTGAAGGCCTGCAGGAGGCATACACGTAGGCGTCCCTTGTGAAAGGAAGCGATGGGTGTGACGCACATATGAGGCAGACATGGGCTCGAAAAGCATCACGGATCGAGCCGATGCGCACCACTGGAGCCGGCGCCCTCTCCGCATGTGCGCTACTGGGCTCACTGTCTTTGATCTCCCCCTCCCATCGACCCACCACCAACTCGGGAAGCTCCCAAACCTTCAGTTTTTTTTGCCCCACCGACTCGATCCAGAGGCGTGAGCGCGCGCGCAAGCACATGTGCAACACTGCTTGCATGATTGATTCGTATCGGAGGAATACAGGCTGTCCCTCCTTTCTTCTCTCTCGTCTCTATCCCCCTTCCCATGAACTCCTGCGCTCCTCTTGTAGCTCATGTATACCACCACGGCTTTCTGGCGTACATCTCTTCGGCCGTCTTCTGCTTTCCCCGCGCATCTCGAGGGGTTCGCCACCACCCCCTCCCCCCGCTCTCCACCACCACCACCTCTCCTCAGCGTTTTGTACACTACCTCACGCACCGCTCTCTTCTCCTCTGAGTGTGCGGCGTGACCCCTTCTTTGTTTACTTCGTCATGCACGCCGCCGGCTCCCTTTCCCCTCAGGCATACGCCCTTCACACCTCCGATAGCGCTGACAGTTGTGGGAGGTGCAACGCACACGAGACCATTGATGTACACGTCTCTGTATCCCTAGCAGCGTATACCACTGGGTTCGATTCTTCTTGCTCGCACCCATGCGCCTTGGCCTCCTCCCCCTCCCCTTCCCCCTCTCCCCCTGTCCACGCCTTCCTTTCCTCCTCTCCATCGGCTTACGCACTTGCTGAGGTCATTGCGAATATCAGTAGAACGGAGGCAACAAGAACAGAGACGCCACACACGAGCACGCGCCATACGCACCCGCCGCACGTTCCTTCCTTCCTTCCCCCCCTCACTCCCTATGCCCTTCTCTCTCTCTCTGTCGCCGCTATCCATACAGTCGAGACGTATGCGCATCGCAGGGGTGTGTGGGGAGGGGGGGATGGGAATGGGGATGGGGAGGGAGGGAGACTTTGGCGGCACTGTCAAACACGTGGGGTGCAGCATCTACTTTGGTGTCCACGGGGGGAGGGTAACCACGGCGTGCGACTTGGGTGCGTTTTTTTTATTTTTTCAGAGGGGGAGGGAAGGGGGGCCGAGCAGCAAAAGAGGAAGGAGCGCTCGGCAGGCCTGTTGTGGCTTGGCTCGGCGCCTACACATATACGCACACCTCCACACAGAACGCTTTTTCCTTGTGCCCCTCCCGATCATCGAGCGATGGCTGCTGTAGCACGTCGACGTAAGCAGCGGGCCGCGAGTATTCGCTAGTGCTCCTCTTTGCTTCCCCTCCTCACCCGCCTCCTCCCCCTTTCGTCTCTCCGCCTCTCTTCATCACTCTGTTCCCTTAACTTTCTCTTGCCTGCTGGCGCTTGTCCCTCTCACCCTAAGCTTTGCTTTGAGGAAGATGTAAACGATCGGCAGCGTTGCTTCAGTGGCGGTAGCGGCGGTCGCTGCGCTCATGTGTCCTCCATTCCATTCCCGCAGGCCCTGGCCCGAAGCCGCACTCCTTTCTGGATGGCAGCGGCACACAAAGGTCCCCTGGATCACACAAAAGCACGAAATATATATATATATACAGACAGACACACTTGCATGGGAATCTCTCGGCTGCGCTCTTAATTCTTCAAGTCGCCCATCTGCTCTCACTGCCTCGCTCGGTGTGCAAGTCTGCAAGGCGACGAGGCACCTCCTTCTCCTCCCTCATGAAAGGGGATAGCAAGCGAAGGAAGGAAGAGGGGGAGAGGGGGGGACGGAACGCTTCTCATGTTTGCTGCCCGTTGGCCGGATGCGCCTATCCAATCTGCTACATCCTTTTGAACTGGCGCTCCCTTTTTTTTGCGTGTGTTTCTCCTTCCTCTCCGCTTGATCACGTCATCTTTTTTCCCCCTTCTCTCGGGCCGCTAGCACGTGCATAAAGGCAAGCGATCCCTTTGGCACACGACGCGCTCGCCACAGAAGCTGGAGGCGAGACGTGGAAGGGCGGCGCAATCCATCGAGAAGCTGCGCTGTTGCAAAAACGCGCTTACACGCACAACAACGTACGTGCGCCATCCTGGCGATAGAGCAAACGAAAACGGAGGGTAAACAGTTGCGTTGTGCCGGTGCCGAAAAGCGCCTGCCACTAAACATATTCCCTCGCCTTTTATTCTTTGGTTGCGCGCTCCCTTCAACGCCCGAAGCCGGTTTAACATCATCTTCAATTATTTACTAGCCCACCCACCTTCACTCCTCCTCCTTCACTCTCTGAGAAAGGATGCTAAAGGCGATACCTCGTCCCATTGCTGTGGCGTCCGACATGGATGGGACACTCCTATCACCTGATCACAGGGTTTCTGCCTACACCCGAAAGATTATAGACAAGCTGCAGAGGGAGCGGCACGTTCCCTTCATCTTGGCAACGGGGCGGCACCATGCTGACGTGCTCGCAACAAAGCAGCGGATTCAGCTGGACGGGTACCTGGTTACAAGCAACGGCGCGCGCGCGCATGACCCGCAGGGGAACATTATCTTGAAGCATGACATGGGCCCTAAGGTCGCGCGAGAGCTGGCGCGCATCGCTCTAGACTGGGAAGACATCACGACCTGTATCTACCAAGAAGACTGCTGGTACGTGAGCCGCGAGACAGACGAAATGAAGGAGTACCATCCAGAGAATAAGGGGACCTTCTGCCCCCGCCTGTTTGACCCCGAATCCTTTGACAGCTACGATGGCGTCTACAAAGTGTACTACACCTCGAACAATGGCCCGCTGCTTGCAGCACTGGAGCACAAGATCAAAGACAGCTACTCGGATAGCGTGTGCGTTGCCTACTCGCTGCCGAACTGCATGGAGGTGATGGCGATTGGCGTGAACAAAGGAATGGCATTGGCGCGGGTGCTAAAGGGATTCATATTCCCGAAGGATCCGCGCAGCGGGGAGGAGCTGCTGAAGGCGTGCATCAGCTTTGGGGACGGAGAGAACGATGTGCAGATGCTCATAATGGCGGGCACCGGCTACATCATGGAAAACGCGCAGGACAGGCTCCTTAGCGCTGTTCCCTTCGGTAAGGATCCGCACTTGCAGATGATCGGGTCGAATGCCGATGACGGCGTGGCAAAGAAGCTCGTCGAGGTGTTCCAGCTTGAGTAGGCAACGTGCAGCAAGCCGAAGAGAGGCAAGCGGGAAGGTGCGTATTGCGCGACGTCGGGGGTGGCGATGTATCAACTTCTGTGGTGCTGGCTCATGGGTGTTTCTGCAGGCGGTCGCGGGCGAAAGCAAAAACGCACGCTAGATGGAAGCGCTTCCGCATCTGTTTTTTTTTTCCTTTTTAGTATCTAATCCACATTGGCCCCTCCACCCTCCCCCCGCCTCCATTCACCGGTCAGCCCCCTCGAGCGGCAGCGTTCTTCTTCCGTTCTATTCTTCTCTCTCCTTCACACCGTCAGCTCTGTGTGCGTGCTTGAGCGCGTGTACGGAGCGCCGACTCCGTGGGCGCCACTGAGCTGTGGATGGACGCCATCAGCAGCAATGGAAAGCGCGTCTTCTCTTGTACACCACCCCTCTCATTCTCTGCCTTACTTTGATCTCTTCCCCGTTCCTTTCTCCTTCCACCCCCCTCTAACGCTCACCCTGGTCCAGCCGGCAGGCGCATACACACCCACCTCTCGAGTCCACGTACCACATGTTCAGCACTGCCTGGCTCAGGGCCACTACCTCGGCAGTGGCGGCGGGCAGCGGTGCCGCTGCAGGCAGCCTTCCGTATCGCTTTGCCGTCTCAGACATGGACGGCACCATCCTTTCACCGCACCACACGCTCAGCGAGTACACGGCAGAGACCTTGGGCCGTCTTACACAGGATCACCAGGTGCCGTTTATCTTCGCCACCGGCCGCGTCTACGCTGATGTGGCCGTCATCAATCAGAATATGCAGCGCTTTTTCCAGAAGCGGCGCCAGCGGCTACCACCATTGGACGCGCCCAGGGTGGTCCGTACCCCCTCTTACATCATCACCTCCAACGGTGCAGTCATTCACGATGCCGCGACGGGCGAGCTGGTGCTTGAGCACCCCCTCGACCCGGACATTGTTCATGAACTCTACCACCTGCTTCCGGCGAGCGAGACGCGCATCAACACCGGCATCACTCAAGGCGACCACTGGTTCTCCCGCATGGACTGGGAAGAGATGCTGCAGTTCCACAAGGAGTCGGGATACCGGTACCAGGTGCTGGAGCGTATCCCCGACAAGAATAGCATCAAGAGGACGAGCACGCCGAAGCTATCATCTTCCGCCGTTGACGGCAGCCTCAACCATGTGCATAAGATCTTCTTCTCGAGTTGGGATCGCCCCCTCCTAGAGAAACTGGAGCAGATGCTCCAGCAACGCTACGGTAGTGACTTGGCAGTCACGTTCTCAGCGTCCTACAATGTCGATGTTACCGCTAAAGGGGTGACCAAAGCGTTGGCCCTCGAGCGCCTCTACACGCTCATGACACCCTTGCCACATGAGACGCTGTCAACGGCGACGCCAGCGGAGCGGCTAAAGGCGACGGTTGCCTTCGGTGACGACCTTAATGATGCCGCAATGCTGAGCCGTGTAGGCTGCGGCTTCATTATGGGCAATTGCAATCCGCAGCTTCGGCAGCGGTGTCCGGACTTGGAGGTGATTCGAACGAATGCCGAGGATGCCGTGGCCCGAAAACTGCGCGAGGTATTTCGCTTGGAATAAATCCTTCTTCTTTGTGTCTATTTTTTTCGCAGAGGAGGTGTGAGGAGTGGTGCTGGCGTGCAGCACTCGAGTAGCACACGCGGCGCTCCCCTCTCCTTGCGGCCGCGCATTCGCACGCTTCGGGAACGCGCAGTACCGTATAACAACGCAATCACACATCTAGAGTCTCTGCGCGTGCGCCGTCGTACCTAACAGAGTCGGCCAGTGCGCGCATCTCGCTCTTTCTATCTGCCGCGCCTCATTTGGAGTGACAGACGTGGGGCATGGTGCACCGCAAAGTCGCTGCCATTGTTGCCTCAGTTCTTCTCCTCCTCTTTGAATCCTTTCGCCCCTTCGCAGTCTTACCTCCATGTGCGTTCACCAGATGGGCAGACCACCAGGGCACGCATGGAAACCGTTGACAGGGTACTTCTGCTTCGAAAGCCCTTCCCCACCCCACTCCACCCCATCTCCAACCCCTTTTTTGCTTAGCGTCAAGCAAGGTCAGCCGTGCGGACAAAGGCTTTCCCAGCGCTTGCGGGCTCGCTCTTACAATTCACTGTCTTCGCCCTCCTCCTCTTCTTCCCACCCTCACGCAAGACAAAGCCATGGCATTACCAAAAATAAAAGCTGTGTTTGTGGACATGGATGGCACCCTGTTCGACTCTCGCCACGTTGTTCGCCACCGCACCGTGAAAGTGCTCCACGCACTCCGACAGCGACGTGTCGCCTTCATTGTCGCCACAGGACGGCCGTTTCCAGACGTGTTTGGCAACCTTGCCAAGGCGACCCTACACCCAGACTTCGTCATTACCAGCAACGGGGCTCGCATCCATGACGGCCAGCACAACACCGTCTTTGAGTGCGACATGGATGCTGAGAGTGTTTGCCGACTCTTTCAGCTGTCGCCGCACCTCACTGACGAGGGAGTGGTCGATCCAACAGTGCCGGCGCGGCGCATCTTGTTCAACGTCAACTGCAAGGACCGATGGCTCACCAACGAGTGCATCGAAGAGGTCCGGGCTGCTTTCCACCCCGCCTTCGTCTACGAGAAGACCGACCCGATGGCGCAGACGGCCAAGACGCTCCAGGGTACCCATAGCATATGGATTCGCGGGGCGCACGAGGATTTAATCTGCGTGAAGAAGTACATCGACCGAGAGCTTTCCAACGAGATCAGCTGCACCTTCGCACTGCCCCACATCCTCGACTGCTTCGCAAAGGGTATCAACAAGGGTGTTGCGCTGGACAAGGTGTGCAGATGCCTCGGCATCGCTCACAAAGAAACCGTCGCGTTCGGCGATGGCATGAACGACATGGAAATGCTCCAGGCAGCCGGGCAGGCCTTTGTTATGGCAAATGCACAAGCGATGGTGAAGCGGGCCGCAGTGGGGCTCCTCGTTATTCGGTCGAACGACGAGGAAGGCGTTGCGCTGAAGCTCGAGGAGCTGCTGGCGGCTAACGCTTTTACCAGCTGCTCGCGGAATAGAGATCCAGAGGCCCTTCCATCTGCTTGAGGCATGCGTGCGCGGGTGCGCCAGGGTGTGTACAGGAACTGGAACGAAAGAAAAAGGGGAGCTCCCAGCCTCGGTGCGCGCCTCTTAGCCGGAAGGAGGTTTGCCCGAGTTGCCTCTCCTTTTCTCTTGCTCTCAGCGCCGTTCGTGTGGTGCTACGCACTTCCGCCTGCTGCAGCATCACCCTTGCAGCCCTCCTCGCCCTCCCTCCGCCATACTCGCAGCACCCCAGTGGGCGCTCGGGGCCTTCTTGCCTCGTTGCGTTTCTCTTTCGATTCGCTTCAGCGCTGCCGGCCCCATTCCTTCCACAGCGGAAATGACTGCGCGAGAGGGGCAGAAAGGGAAAAGGTGAACGGGCAGGGCGGGCGCTGTCCTTGAGGTCGGTGTACGCACTGCCTCGGCACCTCCTCTTTGCCTTCTCGAGCCGCGCACCGCTTCTTCACATGGTCCAACCTGTCCGAGGCCACCGAAGAAACGGAAAACAGCGGCGCACAGGACGAGCCGACTTGGTGGGCACAGAAACTAAAGAATGTGGTCGTCTCCTGCAAGGCATTTCACGAAGACTTCAAGAAGGTAACCTGAGGCCTTGAAGGCAGGGACTAGGGCTCTACAAGCACATGCCGCTGCCTGAAGAGATGTTTAGAGGAGATGCTCAAGCCACAGGACTCGTCTCGCCCTCCAGAGCGACCCTGCTCTGCTATTTCCTACCAGCGACATACACACACAGCGCAAGCTGCAGAGACGTGGGTCTCCTTCGTCTCCCTCCTTTTCCCATCACCCCGCTTCCTTCCCCTTTCTTTGCTTCGACATTCATCTGGCCTTGTGGGGTGCTCTCACCTCTGCCCGTGTACCCGCCCTCACCTCTTTTCGGTGTGAGGACGGCGGGCCCCCGCTTCGTGACCGATACGCCACGCGAGATTCGCCGCCTGCTCGCTGCTCACGCCGCATCATGCTTCGCGCGGAGATGCGGTAACCCGCGCACCTCACCCGCGCTGCGCGGGCCCTTTTTTTTTTTTTTGCCTGGCACCCACCCTAGGGATGGCGGTGGAAAGGGCAGACGGCGGCAGCGAGCCCCCCCGGACAACCACGGCGTTCTGAGGCACGCGGCATCTCTCGCATCCGGCGGGGCGGGGGGGCGAGGCGCAGATGCGAGGAGCACGGCGAGAGCGCCCCGAGCTGCGCCATGGAGGCGCTGCAGACTGGCGTGTGCGGTGGCCCCGCGTCACGCTGGGGCATGCGCCGGCCCGACGCGACGGCAGGGCGGTCGGTGCGAGAGGAGGAGGGCGTAGCAGCGGCGCAGCAGCGCGGAGAAGAGGAGAGGGATAAGCGCGCTGTGGTGAAATGCGGACATGCGAGGAACGTATTCGTGGCCGAGAAGCCAAGCGGTGGCAACGACGACATGCTTTCATACGGCGCTGCTTGCTGCCCTCTTCGTTGACGCAGAGCACCGCGCGCAAGCCCTCAGGACAAGGGCGTGCTTGTCGCGAGAAAATCCTGGGGCGCGTGTTTCCGTGCGGAGGCTTCATCAATGGTTGATATGAGTGGGCGTTCAGTGTGGCAGTGCGTGGCGTATTGGAGTGCTGCACCGACACCGGTAGATTAGCGCGGCCTCGTCTGTCCTTTTTCTGTAATCTATTTTCTCTGCGTGTCGCCGCTACTACCATCGTCATTGGACGCATGTGTCGCCTCAGCTCTCCATGCCCTCTCTGCCCTTGTGCCGCTCTTTCAAGTGGTGCTGAGGGTGTGGTGCGCATGCTCCTGCTCTAGTCCTCCTCCCCATCCCCTCTACTGACATGTGTGGCCTATCGGATGTAGCGATGGGGAGGCGACGTGTTCAATTCAACGAGGCACCTCTCTCACTCGGATGCTTCATTGAGAATCCTCCCCGTCCCTCTTTTCCTCCCCCTCCTCTGCCAATCGCTCGCCTACGTTGGGTGGGCAACTCTGTTCTAATGCGCGTTGAAGACGCTCACGCGCCTAGGCTCACCTACACACTATACAATAGAAGGGAGCGAAGCGGAACCTCGCGACGCCCCTCCTCCCTCCCCTCATCCGCCCCTGACACACACACACACACCTTCTTATTCTCTACCACGAGGGCGTCGCTCGGCACTCGACGCACGCGCATAACTCTTTTCAGCTGACGCTCCACGTATTGGCGCGGTTATTCTTAGTATTGCTCTCTTCGTCACCATTGTGAATTCCCTTCTTCGCGATCTTGTTCTCTGTGTTGGTTGCCATCACTATGCCCATCAGGGCCATTGTCACGGACCTTGACGGTACGCTGCTCAACCCGCAGCACTGCATCAGCGAGTACACCGCCAGCGTCTTGAAAAAGCTCAAGGAGAAGGGCATCTGGCTTGTCGTGGCCACCGGGCGACCCTACGCGGATGTCTTTTGCAGGATTCGCAGCTGCCAGATACATCCGGACTATATCATCACCAGCAACGGCGCTCGCATTCATGATGGCGCGTTCAAGGTTGTGCGCGAGCACAATATGCGGCCAGAGCTCGTAGAATCGCTCACGCGCATTCGAACTCTAAGGGACCCTGCGACTGGCTGTGAGCTTCCCAAAAAATTCACCACCAACATCTACCGTGAAGCGGAGTGGCTAACGGACAGGAACATCCCTGAGGTGAGCAGTGCCTTCCATGAAGACTTCCGCTGCACCGACCTTGGTGCGGGCCTGTACGACCTGAAGGCCGAGGAGCTGCATGGAGTGCATGAGATGTGGTTTGTTGGCAACCACGACGAGCTGGTGGTGCTGGATGATGCGCTTAGCAAGGAGTACGCCGGCGACCTTTGCTGCACCTTTTCCCTCCCATGCATCCTCGACTGTGTGCCTGCTGGAGTTACCAAAGGCAACGGTGTGCGCGAGGTGGCGGAGGTGCTGGGGCTGACGCTCGATGAGGTGGCCTGCTTCGGTGACGGCATGAATGACGAGTCGATGCTGCGAGTCACCACAACATCCTTCATTATGGAAAACGGGCAGCAGAAGCTAAAGGACGCCGTGCCGCATGCGCAGATCATCGGCACCAACGCCAACGATGGCGTGGCGAAGAAGCTAGAAGAGATGTTCTTCTAGCCCTAAATGCCAGCGTCGACCCTCAATTCAACAGCGACCGCGAGCCTGTCAAGGTGAAGAGCACAGCGGCGAAAGGGCGAAGGCCTCATCTCGATCGTTGGGGGCACAGGTGCGCGATTCTATCGGGTGCTCCCTTGACTCCTGCGCGCTGCTCAAGTCTGTCTCATAGTAGAGGCAGAAGCTGGTGCGCCAGCGCGCGTCCTTTGCCTCCCCCTCCTTTCCGCCATACCTTTCTTACTGTTCCCCTTTTCTTCGTCCTGTTGCATACTTCGGAGAGGCAACGGAAAGTGAAAGAAGGGCCACCATACGGCATACTCGCTGGGATTCCCTCCTCGTGCTCGCCTTTTTAAGTACTCCTCCCGGATGAAGCCTCCGCCTCAGCTTTGGGTCGCATTCATCCTATGCGTGCAGGGCAGCCCCCACCCCCCTCCCCCAGGTGCGGTGGGAGGGTACAATCTGACCCGAGCTCCTTTCAAGGAAAGAGTGAGACTCCTCACTCCACTGCGGAGAAGCGTCTTCCACAATGCGGCGCACGCTGATCTGATGTGTCGCTCTCTCTCTCTCCGTTTTTCCGCTCCTTCTGATTTCTTCAGCCTGTCTTACCCTCTAGTACCCACCGGTGCCCTCATCCTCCTCTTCCCTCCCCCTTCCCCCGCCCTTTGTCTCACGTAGCTGCACACAGCTGCACACGCGCTCCTTTATCGCTCATTACTCCCCACGCCTTACTACGCACATGCACTAAAAAAAAACGCATCACCTCTACGTCTGTCTGTCTCTCTCTCTCTTCGCCTCTCTTCCCGCACGAGAGGAAAAAAAAACTGTAACACGACCAGTGAAGGTCGAAAGCTGTGCTTGTATTCGCGCCTGTCTGCCTGCCTGCTTGAGTTCGTGCAAGAGAGACATCAATCCACACTTGTGTGATTCCGCCGGCACCCCGCACATCTGTATTGGCTGTCCCTCTCTCTATCTCTGGTCTTGTTTGTTGTTTCACCTCCCTTGAGTACGACGAGTACTTTTTGGATAGGGAGCGCATACGGACCCCGCCTTCCTTTGTGTTTTTTTGTTGTTGTTGTCCTCCTTTCCGTCTCTACCCCCACCCCCACCCCCACGTCTATCCGCGTGACGCCTTACCGTATCTTTCGCAGCTGTCCCCTTCGTCGCTCTTCTCTAAACCCTTTTCTGCTGTGCTCTTTCCCTTTGTGTGTGTGTGTGAGCTGCAGCTATTGTTGCGGTTGTTCTTGCTGTTTTTCTTCCTTTGGGGTGTGGATCAGGTTGGCCTATTTTAATCCACCTGAGTCTCTGTTTTTCGTTTCACGTCTCCGCCGTCATTGCCTTTCTTTCCTTCCACGCCTCGCCCCGCCTGCCGCGCTCTCACGCACACGCGAACACACTTTCTCTCGATCTGCTTCTGCCTCTGCCTCCCCCTCTTCCATTCCGTTTCAGTCGTTTGTGTGACATCTGCGCGCCACCCCACTAACTGTCTGTCACACCCTTCACCCCACTCGAAGCACCTGTTGCTCTTTGGGCGTGTGAATGCGAGTCTAAGGGTGAGCGCTTGTACTTGTCCACCTCCGTCTTCGCTCACTCCCCTCCCTCCTCCCTCTCTCTCTAACTCGCACTGTTTTCCATCTCTTGTCACCCTCGTTAATTTCTCGTCAGCAAAAAGGGGGGCCTTTCGTGCCTGTCTGTCTGCGTGTGTGAGTGTGTCTCCTGTGTGTTGCACGCGGTGTCTCGCAGAGTGCCTCTCTTCCACACGCCGCTTCCTTCCTGAAACCCCTGCTTGCGCCATCATGACCACTCCCGAAAGCATCATTGCGGCCAACGTGTACGCACGCAAGCCGAAAGGCGTTCAGGTTCCACCGGGTCTCAACCCGTACAAGCTCGTGGCGTGCGATATGGATGGCACGCTGCTCAACAGCAACCACTCGATCTCCGACTATACCCGCGCCGTCTTGTCACAGCTCTTGGCGCGTGGGGTGCACATCATCTTCGCTACGGGCCGCCCCTTCACGGATGTCTACCGCATCAAGCGTCGCCTCAACATCTTTGCCGCGGCCAAATCCATCCCGACTCCCGGTTTTCAAGTAATCACGCCTGTTGGGGCATCGCCAACGGGGCGCTATCCATCGGGCTCGCTGAACAACAGCTACAGCAGCGGCTTGCCGTCATCTCCTTCGATCTGCTCGGGTGCGGGGTCACAGGGGGCGGAGAAGATCGTCCCACGCTGCTTCGCCATCACGTCCAACGGAGCGTGCATCTACAACGAGGCTAACGAGCGCATCTACGAGCGCACTATCGACCCGCGCATCGTGCAGGAGCTCTACTCAATGTTTATGGACGACCCCGAGGTGAACATCAACGTCTTCCGCGGCGTCGATGAGGCGGACAGGCAGAGGCAGGGCTACACCAACCCCAGTGACCAGCCAGACGACAAGGCCAGTGAGGAGTGGGTCTGCCGGTATCCCAGTGACCTCGAGGCGGCTCTCTACAAAGAGTCTCGGTTCACCTTCCGCGTGGTCTCCAACCTGGAGAAGACGTTCCCAGTAGACCACGTGAGCGAGATTTTCTTTCTCTGCTACAACCCTGAGAAAAGCTCTCGCGTGGAGTCGGACATCAACCAGCGAATGAAGGAGCTTACGCACGATTTGGGACTGGAGACGTCCGTGCGCGTGGCGCCGTCTGCGACTCACTGCCTCGACATTGTCCCGTCCGACGTCAGTAAAGCGTCGGCACTGCAGCACGTCCTTGACAAGCTGGACCTGACGATGAAAGATTGCATCGCGTTCGGTGACGGCCTCAACGACGTGGAACTGCTGTCCTCGGTGGGGAAGGGATACATCATGGAAAACGGCAGCCCGCGGCTGCGGGAAAAGCTCCCGCACCTCGAGGTGATCGGCCGAAACGACGACGACGCCGTCGCCCACAAGCTCAGCCAAATCTTCGGCATTGAGGTGGAGGAAGATGGCGCTGGCTATCCACTGGAACGCCCTGCTTGACGAATTCAACCTGAGCAGCCTGCGTGCCCAGAAGCGAAGATTGCATGCACGATGATAGCCGAAAGCAGTGGGAGACACCTCAGCGACGTCTTGTACAGATGCTTCGCCCCTTCTCCCCCTCGCCGGCCACGTTGCTCTTCATCGTACGGCACTCAAGAGATTTCGATTCTGATTTTTTTAAATCGCCCGCACATATTGTCCGTCCTTTTTTTCTTCGCGTTCCTTAATATCTCTGCCGACGGCTCTCTCTTTCTCTTTCGCTATTCACCTCATGAGCGCCCCGAGTGCGAAGCTGCACAAAGTGCACAGACTCCGAATACTCCCCCAACTCAGCTGCATGTTACCCCTCCTCTCGCCTGCAGCGAACCTTTTGAGCGGCGCAACGGATACGTACGAAAAGCTGAAATCCCTCTCAACACACGCAACAAGAAAGCAAACTCTTCAGGGGATGGCACCGCCGTCGACCGAAGCCCTCTGTTGAACGCGCGCGCGCTACGAAAAGGATCGATGGCCGCGCCTTCTCCGCCTGAAATGCCCGGATAACCGCGTGGCAGTGGCCGACGCGGTGCAGAGGCGATCAAGGCGGCCACGGGTCGACTTGCCAAACGGAGGGTAGTGCGCTGACGCAGGTGGAGGGCCGCGGTAGAGGACCTCCTTCGCTGTTTCTGCGCGGAGCTGATTGAATGGGAGGCGACGGTACGGTGCGACGGCGTGGTGGGGCATTGCACGCAAGAACAACAGCATGGCCCATGAGCACGTTTTACGCCACAGCAGCGGTAACCATAGTGTGCACGCCCAGCACGCGACCACAATGGGGGGGGGGGGCAGCCGGGACGTTGCAAGGCAGGCGTGGCCACGCGCGCTGTCAAGCGCACGGGAGAGTGCGGGTGCGCGAGGAACACAGCGAGTGCGCCCCGAGCTGCGCCATGGAGGCGCTGCAGACTGGCGTGTGCGGTGGCCCCGCGTCACGCTGGGGCATGCGCCGGCCCGACGCGACGGCAGGGCGGTCGGTGCGAGAGGAGGAGGGCGTAGCAGCGGCGCAGCAGAATGGGAGGGAGAGCGAGGGAACCGAGGGCTGGTCTATTTCCGTGTGCTTTTCTCGATCATTCTAATGGCGTTCAGTCGCGCTTGTCGCTGTGAGTGATTACCAAGATGAATCGTGAGACTGTCGAAGATGGCAGAGCGTGGGCTTCTGTGATCTTGGGGAGGCCATGGGGTGCTCTCCGGCAGGTGGACAGCTTGTTGCACTGGAGGCGTTGGCGATGCACTCACAGGAGACGGAAGAGCGGCTCGTAACGATGTTGCTGCACCCCTCTTTCCCATGAAGGGGTTCCCGACGGCCGTGAATCATGCCGTGTGCTCGATGAGGTGACGGTAGCGTCGTGATTTCTGCCGTCTTCAATCAAACTTCTGTTGGAAATCTTGCTGCTCGTTGAAAACAAGACGGCATTGTCACCTCTGCGCCGAATGAACGACCATTCTCTTGATGGGAACAGGCGACGGACCGCCGGGCAAGCTTCGGTTGATGCCAGCGGAGTCGTCGCGATGCCATGTCAGCTGCGCGCATGTCTTTGTCTCTTCATAAGGGCTGAAACTCGGGCAAGATCTGATGGGAACGTTTAACATTCGTTTTTCTTTCATCACCTTTGCGCTGCTCCTAAGTAAAGCACTGGCGCAACAGCATGACGTGCCTCTGATACGGTAAAGATGGAACGCATCGCGCCCGCGGTTTTGGGGAAGGAAGAGCGCCTCTCGTGCGTTCGCCGCTTTTCACTGCTCACAAGGAGGCAGGCAGCAAACCTCCGGGGATTCGGCCCTGGCCGAATGTGGTGCCTTCTGTCGCCTCTCTTGTCTCACCCGAGTCCTTGGTGGGACTGGTTGGAAAAGATTGTGTTCGCGCATCGTTCCTGCATCTCTCTCGATGACCTCTTTTCAATCTTCCCTTCCTGCGCCACAGCGCCAGCACACACGTGCGAGCCAAAGAATCCTGCGATATACGCTCCCAATCTGTAATTGAACTCGGATCCGTCAAGCGCTTCGATTTTTTCTTTTTTTGGCTTTTCGCGGGTTTGTGGTCCAATAGAGCACCCCCACTCCCATCCCCTTCTGTCCGCTGTGCGGCGTGCGTGAACCGGCGGGCGCGCTCTGAAGTGAATAGAAAAGGCCCTCTTTGTTCTTTAGAATCTCAAGGCCGGAGAGCAACTGCCACACCCAGAGAGTGAGACTTTGTGTCTTCTGTACGGTACCAGCTTACTTCAATGAAAATGCGGGGCCAAGGCAATAGTGTTCCGCACGGACAGCAGCTTAGCCCGCTGGAGAGCGAAGATGAGAGCTATACAGGCACCTCCGGCTCTTATACAGATATATCTGCGGTCTCGCCACGCCACCAGCAACAGCCGCAGCTCTCGGCTGCCGTGCGTGGGGCTCAACGGACACCCCAGGAGGAGCAGAGCGGCCCCACCAGTGGTCTGCAGTCGTCACCTTCCTTTGGAAATCGCGGCGCTGTGCAGGAGAATCAGCAGGAAGAGGGTGGAGAGGCGGTGCAGAAGAAGAGCGGGGTGGCACGCGGCAAGCAGAGGGCACTGACAATGGTCAATGCCGCCCTGGAGGCTCCAGCCGCGCGAATGCGGGCCGTTAAGAAGGCGGTGGTGGGCAAGGACTCTCAGCGCGTCACCGTCTACGTATTCTTCTGCATTGCGCTGATGCACCTCCTCTTCGTCATCCTGTCTTGCGCCCTTTCGCAAATCGACGTGGCCGGCGGCGGGTGCTACACCTTCTGGGGATTCAAGAAAGATTGCGATAGTGTCAGCTACACACGTCGCACATCCCTCATTCGAAACTGCAGCATTCTGCGCAGCATTCTTCGGACCGGAGCCGCCTTCTCTATCATCTCCATCCTGGCATCGACGCTGACGGTGGTAATGTCGTGGATACTGTGCATCCGCCTTCGAGAAGCCGGTCGCCATTTCCGTGGCCATACATCCTACATGGACGTGGACGAAATGGACAATGGCGGGGAGGAGACCCCCGTAAACAACAGCAGCGCAGACAGCAAGCAAAGCCGTGAAGCTTTAGACGCGGGGAAGCTGAAGAAGTCGATGATACTTGTCATGAGCTTTAGTCTCGCCTTTGAGCTTATATGCTGGTCGATGACTGCCAGCATTCACACCAATCGTTATTGCGACAACATCTATCAGTGGTCCAAGACGGCAACGTACGGTGTCGGTTTTGGCATTGGGCTCACTGCGTGGCTGATAGAGCTCATAGCTTACATTGCGTTTATTCTCCTCGTATGACACACAGCATTCTCAGAGGCAGCCGCTCCCACGCACGATACTGCACGTCAACCACACTGCGTCACGGAGCCGGGAGGACATCACCTGCACCACCACACTTCTCCCTCAGCCTTCTTCTCGTCACGCTATGGAATGATGGAGCACGCAGTGATGCGGTAACCCGCGCACCTCACCCGCGCTGCGCGGGCCCTTTTTTTTTTTTGCCTGGCACCCACCCTAGGGATGGCGGTGGAAAGGGCAGACGGCGGCAGCGAGCCCCCCCGGACAACCACGGCGTTCTGAGGCACGCGGCATCTCTCGCATCCGGCGGGGCGGGGGGGCGAGGCGCAGATGCGAGGAGCACGGCGAGAGCGCCCCGAGCTGCGCCATGGAGGCGCTGCAGACTGGCGTGTGCGGTGGCCCCGCGTCACGCTGGGGCATGCGCCGGCCCGACGCGACGGCAGGGCGGTCGGTGCGAGAGGAGGAGGGCGTAGCAGCGGCGCAGCAGCGCGGAGAAGAGGAGAGGGATAAGCGCGCTGTGGTGAAATGCGGACATGCGAGGAACGTATTGGTGGTCAGGTGCTGACGTACGAATCCCAAAGGCCCAGATGCCTTTCGTCCCGAGCCTCATCGTCATAGAGTGGAATGGAACTTGGGGCGTTTTGCCAGCGGGGGATGGTGACGACACAGCTGAGCTCTCCTCCTATGGCAACTTAGATCTCTGTCCGTGGAAGCTCGCTGTACCTCAGAGGCTCCTCTTTGTGTTGGGGTGAAGGTAGAGAGGGACGCCGATGTGCAACGCAGAGAGCCGCTCGCATGTCTTCGTTATCGAGGATTTTTATGTCGTCTGTTCGTGGTGACCGCCTGGCTGGACGTATGTCATCTCGAGGGGGGCCCGTGCGCCACTCCGCTTGGGGAAGAGATCATGCAGGATCACCCCCTCCCTGACATACGCACACACACACACACACTCCGCCCCGTCATCCCCTGCCAATGCCGATCCATCGCTGGTGCTGGCCTCGGGATGAAGCAGCCGCGGCAGATCCAAGGCAGAGGGCTTTTCCGCAGTGGATGTCGGTACTCCGCCCCCAGGTGGCGTTGCGTTGGAACGACATGCGGCAGTGTGCAAGCGCGTGCCGTGGACACGATACGCATGCCCGCAGCGTGACTCGAGCTCTCCTCGCCCGGCCCTCGCTGCTCACTGCTGAGGAAGAGCCTGTGCCGCCGCAGGGAGGGAGGCGCCAGGTGGCGGGTGCCACAATGGAAGCAGCTGCGAGGCGACCTGCAAGGCGTGTGGAGTGAGTAGCGCTTCATGTCGAGGCCGTATCCAGGCCACCGAGCCATCGCCTTGCTGCTCCGCATGTCTGCACGGCCGCTCTGCGCCACACACGTGGACCTGTGTGGCGGGCGCGACGGGGGAGGGAAGTGGATCTGCGGCTCGACTGCAGAGACTGGGAGAGGTGAGAGCAGGCGTTAGCGCACCGCGCACTCACTCCAAGCGGTGAGCGCCTGAGAGTAAGCGTGTGTCGGTCCCTTGGAGATGTCGTTAGAGGACAGCTCATGCAGAGCCGTTCCTGATGCCAAGCACCCTCCCACGGTAGGGGATGGCCTTGTAGAAAGTTTGCCACATTGTGGCGAGTGTGCGATGCGTGTTGCTCTGGAGGCACTCAAGACGCTTGGGCGTTGGATCGCAAGGTGGTGAAGAGAAAGCGTACCTTGTGTGTTGTTCACCATGGATACCGGGCCCTGTAGAGTGTCCTATGTCCGTGCGCAGACCCGATACGCTCAAGAGACTGCTGGCTACGGCGGCCGCTTCGTGCACGTCAAAGCGGTCTCCTCCGCAGAGCATTCTGGACTCGAGCAGCACACGCTTGAACTTTTCATCGGCCGGCTAGCCCATGGACAGTGCTCTCGATTCCTTTCACGCGGAGGCCTCTTCCTTTTTTGGTGCCGTATTCGAGCACATATCTTGCCCACGTACGTGCTTATTTTGCTTTATCAGCTCAGGTGAGACCCTTCAGGCTCGCTCTCTCCTCTTCTCTGTGTGTGTGCTCGTATATTTCCTGGAACGGCGCGATACTCTCGTGGGAGGCGGAGGCGACCTCCTCTCGCTTTAGTGTTTGTCTGCGGCCTCTGCCCCCACTCCCTCTCGTCTGATCTCTTTTCGATTCGTTGTATGAGGGAACTCGATCACTTGCCCCTCCCCCTTCTCCTCTTCCTCCCCCCTCATGCACACAGACGCGCCAAGAATATCGATGCGGGAGTGTGAACATGTGCATCCGCGTGCATCGATCCCCTGTTTCCGTTGCCTTGTTTCTTTTCACTTTTTTTTCGTTTTCTTCCCCTCTCCTTGCCCTTATGGGCAGGGCAGGGGCGGGCGTGAGGTCCCTTCCTCACCTCTTCCACAGCGGCAGGGCGTGTAGTGTGCGTGCTCCTTTTTGTTGACTCTTTTCTTTTTTCCCCTGCGTGCTTTGCTTGTTGCGGGTACCTCTCTGCAGCACGCCCCTCCCCTTTCCGCTCTCCCGCCTACCCCGTATCCGACTGAGACTCTTGCTGTTGCGTTTCGTTGCTATTTCATTTATATATATATATCTGTTTGTTTCTCTTTCCGGGTGCACCACGGACATCTCCCTCCCTCCCTCCCCCTCCTCCTCTCCGCATTCCTCACGCGTTTGTCCGCTACTCACCCACACACACAGAGAGAGAGAGAGACAGACACCCTCCGCTTGGCTACTCTCGTCTTTGTGTGTCTGTGTGGATTTCTGTTTCGCATGTACCTTTTTTTGTTGTTCTGCGATGTACTTGCTCAACGGAGACGTACCTGTGCGCACACTTTTGAGGGCGGAAAGAGCTCCGCCCAGCATGTCCCCTTTCCACCCTGCGTGAAAAAGGGGGGCTCTTTAGGCGGCAGAAGTAGCGGGGCCGCTGAAAGAGAACGTGCCTCACAACACGTCGCCAGGTTCCATGTGGGCCGAGGGAAGAGAGCAGTATGAACACCTTGGATTGCTTCTTCTGTCCAGATCGCCTATCCCCTGGTCCATGCACTGGCACGCACACGCCAAAGCTCCTGTGATGGAGTGCATCTGCTGAGCGAGTCGAAGACTACAGGCGAGGCGTGACTTGCTGGCACGCCATAACTCAGGCAGGTGCAGCAGACAAGTACCCGCGCGAAGGCAGCGGTTGATGACTTGTGCTTCATTCTGCTACACAGTGCCCTGTACGCAGGCGCAGCCTGCACGAGAACTGTACGCTCGGTAGCGCCACTGTCGATGTATTCGACGCACCCTCCCATCAGGAGCGTCCTCTCGCACCCTTTCGCTCGCTCTCCATAGGGCTGAGTCACTTCTTTTATATATGTACACCTAGCGTCCTACGTTCATCTCCTTGCTCTTCCTGATGCTCTGCGCACCCTCCCCATTTCTTCCTCTCCCTCCCATCTCTGTGTCTCCCTCCCCTTACCCCCCCTACCACCACCACCGCCGCCACCCCATACAGGATAGGCTCTATCTCACAATAGACAAGGAGCTGTGTTGGCCACACCCACTCGTAGGCCGTCAAAATGCCCCAAGTCGCGCGAAGAAAGAAAATGTTCGACGACATTTCCTCTTTTTCGGAGGAGGACGTCGCCGATGAACGGGTGGTGCAGCGCGAGGTAACGGTTCCATCCGCAACACGGTCCGCGCAGCATGTGGACCCTGCAGCGGGTGATTCACCTGCCTCCGAAGCGGCAGTAGGTCAAGCGGTTGGCTATGGGGATGACCCTAGCGCCTTTATGCCCACACTGGCGTCTGCATCCCACCAGCTGACAAAACTGGAGGTGGCAGGTGGAAAAGACGCGGGGCATGTCACTATGGTGACATGCGTGCGCGTCTCACTGTCTCCGAAGGAGTCTCCCCGAGCCGCACCACTTGAGGTGCAACAGCAGCATGAATCCGCTCCCGCCGGCATTCCGCGGCCGCACAGCGCTGCTCCAGTAAGCGAGCTTGCATATAGCACACCGGCATGGCGAGAGGAGGTCGAGGTCGCCGTGGGCCTTCACCAGGCTGAGACCGGTATTGCGAGGTCCCGAAAGGGCCGCCGCCACCTCGACAGCCGGGGAGCGGGCGACGCGGATGTGAAAGAGCGCAATGGTCGCGCAGACGTCTATGGTGCCAAAGATGCGCCTCCTGCCCAGTACCCCGGCCGCGAAGGAATAGAAGTGGTGGAGTGCAGCGCCACAAGAGACCGTGAGGAGAGCTGCGGCACCCGGCGTCGCCCTGACGAGTCCGACGGCTGGGAAATGTGCGAGCAGTACACGCCAGCCTCGAGGAGCCGCGCGGCCGCGTCGTCGATAGAATACTCCCGTGAGGAGGATGTGGCTCGCTGTAGCGTGCATGCCGACCATGTTCATGGCGCGAGTGGAAGTGACGAGGACTTCCCCCTCGCCTCTTACATCTTTCCCCGCCTCAACCCGGCCTTTGCTGGAACGCAGGGAAGCCGCACCTCGGTTGCACCGGGAAAACGGCCGAACGTGATAGAGAGGGGTTGTGCGTACCTTATGGTAGCTGATATTCGCGTCACGTCTTACTTGGTCGCACTCTTCATATCCCTCACGCTGCTGATTGTGTCGATTCCCACCTCACAGCTGGACATTGTGGGCGGGGCCTGTTTCACTTACTGGGGCTTCAAGGACAACTGCGACACCGCTGCCTATACAATCACACGGCAGCTTTACCCCTGCGCTTTCATCCGCGACCACCTAGGCGTGGGTGCCGCCTTCTCCATCATGACGCTAATTGTTTACCTGGTGAATTTCACCGCTGTCATGATCGCGGTCTGTTGTTTAGCAAAGTCGCCACACACCATCTCGTCCAAATCTCGCACCGTTGTCGGCGTTCTCGGGTGTGCAGGGTTAGTCACGCAGCTCATATCCTGGGCAGTGGTGGCGCGGGTCTATCATTTTCACCCCTGTGTCAAGAAGGAGCTCGCATACGGCGTCGGTTTCGGGCTCAACCTCTCCTCATGGGTGATAAACGTTCTCGGCGCCGCAGTTGTACTGTCTCCTCTGATATGGTGAACCACCATCAGTACCATCCCTGAAGGCGGAGGACATAGCCTTACGATGGGCACCTTAGAAGCGGCTCCCTTGGCTTTGTACTTGTACATCTACTCCTGCACTAGTCGCATGAAAGCACACACGCACACACACACACAGTGGTACATATATGTGTATGTATGTGTGTACTTCTGTTTGCTGATAAGCATCATCTGTTCCTCTGTCTTTCGCCTTCCTCCCTCCCCCTCTGTCTGTCGCTCTATTGTCAGCTTTACGTCATATCTTTCCTCTCGCCGTGTAGCCGCCGCACCTGCCCGCACATCTTCACCTCTGTCGTTCATTTCTTTGTATGTTTTTGTGTTGCTTCTCTTGCGCTTGTCTTTTTTTCGTAGCTTCTGCGGCTGCCTGAGTGACTCCCACGGCCGCTTTGCCTGTCTGGATAGAACTCTCCTCCTCCCCCCTGCGCGCGCGTGAGTGTGTATGTGCTGTTCTTTTTTTTTGCATCTCCATCTCCGCGCGTTCGCGTGTGCTGGCGCTCTTATTCTGCTCTGCGCATCTCCTGCTGCTGCTGTACTCCTTATATGCTCACCCTTCTATTTCGCTGTGTGTGTTGACGGTTGTTGTGAGCTACATATATGTATATGTATATTTCGTTGTTAACGCGCTCCGCTGTCGACAGTGGCCACCCGGCTGGACGTATGTCATCTCGAGGGGGGCCCGTGCGCCACTCCGCTTGGGGAAGAGATCATGCAGGATCACCCCCTCCCTGACATACGCACACACACACACACACTCCGCCCCGTCATCCCCTGCCAATGCCGATCCATCGCTGGTGCTGGCCTCGGGATGAAGCAGCCGCGGCAGATCCAAGGCAGAGGGCTTTTCCGCAGTGGATGTCGGTACTCCGCCCCCAGGTGGCGTTGCGTTGGAACGACATGCGGCAGTGTGCAAGCGCGTGCCGTGGACACGATACGCATGCCCGCAGCGTGACTCGAGCTCTCCTCGCCCGGCCCTCGCTGCTCACTGCTGAGGAAGAGCCTGTGCCGCCGCAGGGAGGGAGGCGCCAGGTGGCGGGTGCCACAATGGAAGCAGCTGCGAGGCGACCTGCAAGGCGTGTGGAGTGAGTAGCGCTTCATGTCGAGGCCGTATCCAGGCCACCGAGCCATCGCCTTGCTGCTCCGCATGTCTGCACGGCCGCTCTGCGCCACACACGTGGACCTGTGTGGCGGGCGCGACGGGGGAGGGAAGTGGATCTGCGGCTCGACTGCAGAGACTCGGCCTAAGAAAAGAAGCCGATGGTGCTCGTGTCGAGCGGCATGCGCGCGCATGGATCTTCATGTTCTGCTGTGCACAAGAAGGCGCGTACGCCTTTAGAGAAGGTGCGTGTTTGTCTGCATTTTTTTTGTTCGATTACACTGTAGGAAGAGTGGCGAATGGGGAGAGCGTTGCTCATGTAAGTGACGCGCCTCGGAGGCCATTTCATGTCGATGCCGCTCCGCACGAACTTTGGCTATGCGGTAGCCGCATGAGACTGAGGCCAAACGCGCTGCCGTGAGACCTCTTTGCTCACGCAATTCGCCAACTGCTTCTATTATACGCGTCGATGATTAGACGGATGAAGCTCGGTGGAGGGGCCTTTGACGGGGCGTCGCGTCAAAGAGAGGAGGGGCTCTGTGGGCTTTGAGCGTCCCTCGCGTTTTGGCTCTCTGTAGCCATGGCGACGCCACATCCCTCGTGCGCATGATTGTGTATGGAAGCTCCCCTACCCACTCCGCTGGGGTTCACTTGAACGCCTTTTATGATGCGCAGGATGGCCTACCCTCTTCGCTTTCACCCGCCACACACACACGCACATCATCACTACAGAGAACCGAACGCGAGAAGAAAAACGGTAACAACTCGCTACAGGGCGGCTCTCATAGCCATACCTCCCGCGGCTCTTTCCTTCGGATGTGCAGGTGGCCCCAGGTCGTCTTGCGCATGGTTGCCGCAAACATCCTACCACCTCCACCACCACCACCACGACGGAGGTGTCGGGCGCCCTCCCTCACCCTTCTTCGCGTGCTCTGCTCTGCTTTACTGGTCTAGTACTCTCTCACTCCTTGCCCATTCTCTCCCTCTTCTTCTGCTGTTGTTTTCTTCTTCGATGCATGGACGCACGCATGTGTTGCCTCTCGTCGGAAAACGTGCAAATATGCTCCCACACGGTTGCCTCTGCCTCTACCTCGCCTTCCCGGGTACTGCCGGTACTGCTGCTCAGCCCTGCTCCGTCTCCCATTACTTTTCGTTTAGTACGTGCGTCTGTGTCTGCGCGTGCTTTCTCTTTACCCCTCCCCCTCCCCTCGCCATTGAGCACGCTGAACTTTCTACGGCAGCTGTCTGAACATCTCACAACACCGTGAATCTTGCGTCCTGCTCTACGACCCAAAACGCCCACACCGCCAGCCCTTCTCATTACCGCTCTTGAGCTGCCATTCCTAAGAAATAACGAAACAAAACAAAAAAGCAACGAGTGAGCGACACCGGAAGCAATCAACCGGAGGACCATCACTACCACACGGTGAAAGCGCTACAAAGTTTCAAGCAGGGCTTCACAGAGGAGTCCGCCCCTGATATCACCCCTTCCCTAAGGAATTCGGCCCCTCTCACTCATCGCTATCTTTCCCTCTCCTCTCGCGCCAAAGGGTTACGTTCCAGTGTAAGGAGGTGTCAGTGTGTGCACCTTTCGGCAGCAGCAGCAGCGTCCTCCCCCTCCCCCAAGTACACGTACGCACACCGCTCAGCAGCGGTGTGTGACCCCCAAAACGGTCTTGCGCACATCGCGCATTTACCATCGGTTTTGTCTCGTGAGTGAGTGAGTGAGTGTGTGAGTGTGTGTGTTTACATATTTTGTTTCTTCGTTGGTGCTCGCGATTCGTCACACCATTTTTTCTGCCCATTCTATCGCTGACTTCTTTTTCACCTCCGAGTGGACGTCCCCTCCCTTTCACCAACATCACCACCCTGTCTTTTCTCCTTTTCTCTGCGTGTGTGTGCCGGTGTCCCCCCCCAGCGCCTCTTAACTGCTAGCTTGTCGTCATTCTGCGTCCATCCCCCCTCCTCCTTCACCCACTGCTCACACTGGTCTCTTCTTCAGTTGTTCGTTCTTCATCGTTTGTGTTGCTCTTGTTTTATCTCGGACACCCAGACAGCCACAGGCCCGCCTCCCAGACGCTCCCTTCGCCCACCCCACCCCACCCCCGAAGCACTCATTTTTCTCCTTGGCGACAGCAGAAACGGAAGTCACAGGAGCACACGAAACAGAAGATACCAAGCAACATTGCACGCCTCGCTTTGTGGCGCTGCTTCGCCTATTGATCTTGTGAACGTATATATATATATATATCCTTTTTTCTTTTCCATTCTACCAAAGGACGTACACGTCTACGCGCGAAACAATTCGGTCGGCACTTTCGTGTCTTAATCAACACCCTTAACAAGATAAGGAATACCAGCCCTGAGCCGAACACACCGACGCGTTCTCGCGTACGCCACGACCGTTTTCGCACCCCACAGCACCGCCACAAGTTGTCTCCCCACCGCCGCCTCTTCCTATTTTCTCTTTCTCTTCAACTCTTTCGTTATTCTTTTCCTGTGGCGCTCGCTGATCCCCTTTCTGTACCGCTCTCCTCCTCCCTTCACCCTCTCTCCCCACTATTAACGCCCGGGCAAAGGCCCCGCTGCCCTACGTCGTTCTCCTCGAGGCGTCGCGCACGCGTACTAAAGCACCTCTTCCCTCTGAGTTTCCGTTCTCTTCGCTCGCCTGCGCTGTGGATCTCCTTCGCCCTCTGCAGCCGCTGGCCGTCCCCCGGCCTCACCGCCTCCCGCGCCCTCTGGATCGTCATCTCTTCCCCACTCCCATTTGGTCGCCTTGTCTTTTCCGTGCGCCGGCACCGAAGGAGGAAGCAGAGGGTCAGATAAGAGAACACACTTAGCAGACACCACACACATTCACAACGGCAAGCGTGAACTCGTATAGTGCCCTTCTCACCCACAGCTCCTCAGACGTGGCATGTTGTGGCACGTCCGCCTGCCCACACCCCTCTTTCCCCCCTCCCTCCCTCTCTCTCCCTCTCTCTCCCTCTCTCGTCTTTTCTTGTTTTTTTCTTTTTGCTCGTTAGCCTTTCGCTTTTCATTTACGTCTCCCCTCCTTCTGCCCTCGCCGACCTCCACCACCTCCCACCCACCCCTCTTGTTGGGTGCATCTATCACGAATACATCGTTTATATACTCAGCTATTGATCTCCCGTACCGCTTCCTTCCTTCCTTCACCACCACCACTTCACCTCAATCCCCTCTTTTTTGTATTCCTTTCTACGCACCGTTTCACTGCACGCTTCTCATACATACAACTAAGGATATATACATATCCTCTTTCATCGCCCTGCCTGCGTCTCCTCTCTGCTCCCCCCTTGTGTGTGTGTGTGTGTCTTTCTTTATCTCTCCACGCCCCTCTCCGTCATCGCTTTCGCCTCTTTTCTACCCCAAGTCGGCTCTCTGCTGGCGGTTGTACTTCTGTTGATTCACTGCTGTTGTAGCACAGCGCTTAAGTGCCCCTTTGTGTGTGTCTTTCTCTCCCTCTCTCTCTCCCCCTCCCAGTCCTCCTCCTTCCTCTCTCGCCTTTCTTATCGACTTCCCCTTCCCGACGGCCGAAGAGTAACTCAGCCTCTGCGGAACAGCATCAAAAACTGCGCCGGTGCGGTTTTTATTTGTTCTTTTCTTTGAATGCTCCGCCACTGTCGTTGACCGAATCGCGCTTGTTCACGCGCGCCACGAAGGACAGATCTCATTTCGCTCTGCTTTCATCTCCAACGGGCCTTTTGGCGGTGCCTCTCTCCATCATTCTGTGGTGTTTCACTCGTCGTCGGTTTTTTTTCTTTGGTTCACGGTTCGATTTCGTCTTTGTAACGCTCGTTGATCTCGCGTTCTTCTCGCTTACCGGTCCACACAGCTTACCTCTCCGCTGCTGTGGCGCGCTAACGTCGCTTCCTTCTTGTATCTGTTGTACTGCTCGTAACCGTGTAGGGGTGCACATCTCACGCCTCTCTTTCTGTGTCGTATCTCTGCGAGCAACTGGCAGTCTACAACGTTAGACCAGAAAAGCGATTGGCAAGAGAGAGATCAACTCCTCCTCACTACCATCTGCCTTCCTCACCCTTTCCCTCCCTCTGGGAGACGTCGCTTAGTCAAGCTCCTTGGCCATATTGTCCCAGTAAGCAGTGCATCGTTCTCCTTGAAAAAAAAAAGAAGCTGACCTACTGCCGCTAAATCTGCTATTCTCTTCCCTCCATCCACTTTGTCCGCCCCCACCCCCACCCCTGCACTGGCAAAAGCACGCGCGCACGTGTATTTGTACTTCTTTTTACTCTGCTTGTCCCCCCTTCGCTCACCCTCTCAGCGGATCTCGCGGACGGGCAGTGCGTGTCTCCTAAAAGGACGAGCGACTTCTGTGTTCGTCTCCGTTTCTTCTTGAGCTGGTGTAGTTGTCCCTGTCTTAGCTGCTCATCTTCCTCCTCCTCCCAAATCCCTCATCTCTACCCGCTGCCTGCGCGCACCCTTGTCGGTCTGCGCTATGTGCACGTGTGCGTGGGCAGATTCGTTCGTGATCTCATCCCCAATCGTTTTCTGGGGGCGCTTTGCCTGTGTACATCACTATCCGTGTGTGTGTGTGTGTTGCATTTCCTCCCCTTCGGCGAATCGTGTTGGTGTATTCTTTCTGTTCAGCTTCTCGCGAGTGTCAGCAGAGACGTTTTCTGTCCCTTCCACGCGCGCTCGCCGCAAAGCACTCTACTGCTGCGGTACTGTCTTTTCAGTGTTGTGTCCGTGTTGGTGTGTGTGTGTGTGTGTCTGCAGGTGTGAATCGGCAGCACTGATTGTCTGCCTGCCCCTCGACAAAGAATATTCCTCACACAGCGCAAGTGAAGAGTAACGCCTAACCGTAGGAGAGTAGGGCGGCAGCGTTTTGTGGTGGAAGTGGTCATCGCTGCTCTTGTCGTTTCGCGTGTGTGCTTTTTCCTTCTATGAGCTTTGCGCTCTGTATTTTTGAAGCCTTTGCCATCCACGTGGAAGCGCTCGCGTATCCGCTGGCGCCTTATTCGCGGCCTCCGTCTTCATTGCCGAATCGCAGCATTGTCACTGCTGGTCTCGGCGCCGCCGCGTGGGTGCAGCAACAAGGGGGAGGGAGAGAGAGGGGGAGGGGAACTAGACGCTCATTTCTTTTTTTGTTTCGGTCGGTGTTCCTCTGATGCTCACACTCCTCTCTGTGGGCATCTGCTGGACCTCCGTTTTCTCTCGACGCTATTGGTATCCGTGTGTTTCTGTCTCCGCCCCCCACCTCCTCCTCTCTCCCGCCTCTCCTCCTCGCCAGTGCCCTCCCCATCAGCACACATACACACGTATATATATATAACGTGGAAGTCTCTACTGTCTGTCTGTCGTTGTTGTGTTTGCTGCTGTTCTTTCTGGTCGAGCGGCAGAGGATTGACTCACTCACTCGGTCTCTCTCTATTCCCCTTTTTTCTGCAGCATCAACTTTGCGTCGATTGTGTTTGCGCTCTCGCTCCTCTACTCCCCTTTCCCCCAGATTTGATTTGTGGGCCTAATCGTCCAGTTAACGAAGGTGTTGCGCGCGTTTATCCCTGACTGCCATCATCTGCACCTCTTCGCGGTGTATTTGTGTCTTGCTGTGAGCGCCTCTCTCTCTCTGCAGGGGGGGAAGGGGGTGATAGCGTGTGTCTTCTGAACTTGGTGCTCCCCTCGGCTTGTACTTGTCTCTTCCCGTACGGCCCTCGCTGCCTTTTCGCAGCTCTTATCTCTCTTTCTCTCTCGATTTCATTTTATTGTTCCACAGCACCTATTCATATCGTCTAGGTGCTCAACTCCTCCCCGTCGCCGCTCTCTGCTTCCCTACCACGCTATCCCTTTTCTATCGCGCATTTCGTTGTTGCTGCATGCTGCAAGGCCTTTCATCTCGGTGACTCCTCCCTTCTCAGCTGCCGTTGCGCTTTGCCTTTGCTGTTCAATAGCTGTACAACGCGCGTGCTGTCTCTGCACACGTGCCCCGTGTGAGTGTATCGCCGTTGCCTTTGCTTTACACGCTCGTCTCTGTGTGTGTGTGCACGCGCTTTTCTTCTTTCGTTATTCTTTGGCCACTGGAGCGCCATACTGCCTGTTGCGTGCTTGTGTGCGTGTGTGTGTGTGTGAGGGGGTGTAGGTGTAGGGTGGGTGCTGGGTGGGCCCCTTACATTGCTGTCGTTCCTCTTCTCTCGCTGCCATCGCCTCCGCAGTTACGCCTCCCCCCTCCACCATAGTTGCCCGCCTGCCTGCTGCCGCCGCCCTTCCCGAGCTCTCTACTCTATACGCGGAGAGAGCAAAGAAGTATGCACTCAGCACAGGACGCTTCGTCCCCGGCATCAGCGGGGCCTGTCACCCGCACCATACCGTCGCCCCACTCGCAGTCGCCTACAAATCACACGACCGGCCCGCGTCTGTTTACGCATGCACCATACCTATCGACAGTCAACATTATCGCCAGCGAGGATATGGGCGCCGTGGAATTGGCAGCGTTGGATGAAGTGGACGGAAAGCGTAGTGGATTGAGCAGGAGGCACGGGTCGCCGAGCTCCGGTGGGCTTAACCGATCAGTCTCGAGCTTCAATGCCAGTCACAACAGTACCAACCAACTGCGTAGCCCGCACGCCTACCAAAGCGGTAGGAAGAACGTTTGCCGGCATTTTCTGAACGGCAGCTGCAATCGCGGCAGCTCTTGTCACTTCTACCACCCGGGGCCGATTCATCGTGTCATCACGCCAACGCGCCCGCATACCCCAACCCAGCGTCCTCTAACCCCGCTGGCGGACTTGGCGCAGCAGAGCAGCACCCTTGTGGTCCAGTCTCCAACGCAGAGCCCCTACATGGGGCCGACGAGTGCGCCATTGCGGTCGTCCCCGCGGGTACCATGGATGACGCTGAGCATTGGGGGCGGAAGCGCGTGCAGCAACAGCGAATCCGTCGCCTCTCCCACAAGCTCGCCCTCCACCTCGTTCTCTGCCCAGCGCAGCACCGCTTTTGTCGAGAGCCTGGCGCAGGTCGTGGCGGCAACGCCCGCTCTCTCGAGCCCTTCCATCGGCCCACAGTTCATTCCGGGCACCTCGCTAGGCACTCGTGCGCGATGTGGGCACGGTGTCAACCTGCTACCTTCCCTGCAGCTTCCCGACTACGTGCCGACCGGTAGCGACGACGGCACCATGGAGGGCGGCAACTCCGCCACTGCCGAAGACGCGGGGCCGCTCAGTAGACTGCATAGTCCATCTTCACCCGTTTCATGCCGAATGTCTATGTACCGCGGGGGCGTGCAACCTGGAGCGAGTTGCAACAGCAGCTGCGGAGAGCGTATGGAAGGGCTCGCCAACTCGCACCCGCACGTGTTCGCTGGAAATGTCTTCCTGACCGCGGCAAGCGACGCAGTCCCATCCCCCACGTCTGCCGGTGTGACTCGTAACCATCCCTACGCCTACGCACCGGCAAGGGTGCAGCGGCACCCCAGTCAGCTAATGAGCCCGCTGAAGCATACGCCGAACGGGCTGCAATAAACGATGGGAAAGGGGGGAGGGGGGGTCCGGCATTTCTTAGCTTCGTGCCCTTTTCTTGCGTTTACCTTTCAGACACGCTGAAGCGCCTTCTTCCCCCTCTCCTCCTCCTCCCGCTGCTCTGTCCCCTCTGCCTGCGGCGGTTTTTTTGTCGTGTTGAGCTCTTTCTCTCGCATGCGCCGTCAGGTACAGCGTCTCCTTCGCCGTCCGCCTTTCTGTTGGCTTCTGTTGCATCATCTCTGCGGCCACCTCTCCACCCTTCACTGCACCTCCCACCCCACCCCCAACGACTGTTTTCTTTCGGTGTCTCTCTGTGTGCCTGCGTAGGCGTGGAACCGCGCATGTGGTAAACCTTTCGTCACCCCACCCCGACACCCCATTTTGGCAACAGCGGTACGACGCCGGCAGGCACGCCTGTCTACGACAGCGCGCCTACATTGCATGCAGGTGTGCGCGTCTCTTCGCTTCTTCCTGACAGACCCCCCCTCCGCCGCCCCCTGTCTTCAGAAGCTGCGCTCATGCAGTGCTCCTCAGGCCCTAACCCTTTCTCCACCCCGACTTACGTTTCCTCGCGTGCCTTACGCGCTGCACGCCATTCCTGTGTGTATGTGTGTATGTTTGCATCAGTCGATCTCTCCCTGCTTCTCAGCGCGCTACTAGTCCTGCGTAAGTGTGTGTAAACATTTAGTGTACATATATATTTATATATGGTCAGGTGTATGCGCGTGTGTCTCTCTCGCTCTCTATATATATGTATACATATATGTATGAATGAATTCATATATATATATATGCGTGTGGTCGTATTGGCCGTCAGTGACGCCTCTCAGTGTGGGGTGTGCAGCGCATCATCAGATATATATTTTCGCAGCGTTTCGCTTTGGTTTCCCCTTCGCCTTTCGCCCTGTTATCTTTTTTTTTCTCGCCCCCCTCCTCCCACAAACACACACTTTCCCTCTCTCTCTTGTAATGTTCAGCATGCACGTGGGCGTTACAGTGCGCGGGTGCGAACGCGGTGCCGAATCGCCGTCTTGCGAGTGATTTGATGGTCGGGCCCGAGTGACATGTTCAGCTTTGTATGTGCACGTGGGCTTGCGTGCGCAGACTGGCGAAATAATCGGCGATGGAAGCAGCAAACGCCCATGCAGGCCAAGAAGACTTTTCCCCGCATCCCCCGTTTTGTTCAACGTCGTGCAAGTAAGTGCGCCTGAAGCCTGCGCCGCTACCCCCCCCCACCGTAAGGTTCAAACAGATTGAGCGGGGCTCATGTATCGCATGACCTGCCATGGGGCAGTGTTTCTCTTCTGTGTCTGTGACCGCGTTTGAGCGTCTGGCCACTCCCGCTGAGGAAACCTCTTCTTTTCGTATGCTGGCCCATAGCGCAGCAGCAGGTGGAGTGGGTTTCCCGAAGCACTAAAGAGGGCAAAGATACGTTCGTGCACCTGCCCGCCCCGCTGCTCGCATCTCGTAGCCCTTTCGCCCCTTTTCTACTCTCCCCTTTTCTCTGCCCTCTTCTTGAAGACGCTCCCACACACACACACACGCACACACACACTAACCTCTCTGCCCCTCCCCCCTCCCTCCACCGCTCTCAAAGGCTCGAGAGGGAGCCTAGAGGGAGAGAAGTGGCAGTATCGGGCAGTGGCAAGCACCTTCGAGCTTACCCTCACGAACCCCGAGAAGGCGGAATGAGCGCAGAGTATGAGCCAGGTGTGCCAGAGCGGGCACCCCTTTCCGACGTGAGGGCAGAAAGAGGGCATATACACTCGCTCGCCCCTCGCCTCACCGCTCTCACCCCAGTCACTGTGTCACCGACGCCACCGCGATCGCTGTCCCCGCTGTTGCCAACACCGGGAGTAAATTGCACAGCGGCGCCACTGTGGTCGAGCACGCAAATCATTGCGCTTGGCGCGCAGACTGGCAGCGGCAATCGGGAAAACTGTGGCAGCAGCGGCAGCGGCTCTAGCCTTTCATACAACTGCTATGGCGGCGCCCAGAGCTCTGCACCAGTGTCATCCAGGCGCACCTCCCGTGCAACGGCGCCATGTCAGCTCCCACGCCGCTTTCCCCACTCCGATACTGCCAGTAGCAGTATGACCGCCTTGCCCACAGCAGTGTACTTGCACAACACAAAAGCTGGCCTCCAGACGGTCGATAAGGAGAAGAGGGAGGCCTTCATCAAGGAGCTCTCCGTGAACTCCAGTTTCTACGCCAACGAGGAACGCAAGGCGCAGCGGCAGCAGCTCCAGATTGAGGAGCTTCTGGTGAAGACGCGGCAGTACAAGGCAAGCGTGCGCGGCGACCCCGTCGTTTTTCGCCAGCTGCAGCGTCAGGTTGCGGAGCTTGAAGCCAGCTTCGAGGCGCACCGCCGCTTTGACTGCGTCTACGTACACGTGGACATGGACATGTTTTACGCGGCTGTCGAGATGAAAAAGAACCCGCAGTACGCAGAGATGCCACTCGGGATTGGGGATATGTCTATGCTGTCCACCACGAACTACGTCGCCCGAAAGTTCGGCGTGCAGTCAGGAATGCCAGGCTTCATTGGCATGCGGCTGTGCCCCCAGCTTGTCATTGTCCCCACCAACTTTGCAGCTTGCAGAGTCGAGTCCAGGAAATTCATGGGAGTGGTGCGCGAGTACGACCCCGCTGCACACGTGCTTGGCATGGATGAGATCATGATGTGCCTCGATGGCTACCTTGCGCAACATCACAGTGGCGCGACAACGCACACGGAGCGTTTTGACATCGCAGAGAGGATCGTCGAGGATTGCCGGCGCCGCATCGCCGAGGCGACAGGGCTGACTGCCAGCGCCGGTATCGCGCCGACGCCGACGCTGGCGAAAATGGCGTCCAATTATAAAAAGCCGGACGGGCAGTACTCCGTTCGCCTCTTCAGCCGTGAAGCCGTCATGAGTTACCTCGCCGACATCCCCGTGCGCCAGGTGCCCGGTATCGGCAAGTCTCGGGAGAGGCTCCTCGCTGGTCTCGGGATACACACGCTCGGCGACGCTTACCAGGAGCGGCACCGACTCTTCTACATTCTCACGCCGAAGACGTTCGAGTTTCTGCTCGCCTCGACCATGGGCGTCGGTGGCATGTACGACCCCCTGGAGGCAAGGTTGTCGTCAGCAGCCGCTGCAGATGGCCACAAGAAGACCGCCAAAGGAGACGGAGAGCCGAGTGAGGACGACTGGGTACGCAAATCGGTGGGTCACGAGCGCACCTTCAGCAGGCTGGCGAGCCGCGCCGATTTGCAGGCGATTGCGTACGAGAATCTTCGCCGGTCTCACGAAACCCTCGCCGCGGAGGATCTCCTCTCCTCTCAGGTGGTTCTCAAGCTGAAGCTCCGCAGCTTTCACGTGAAGCAGCAGAGCAAGTCGCTCAACGTGTACACAGACGACCACGAAGTCCTTCGGCGGGCCCTTGACGAGTTACTCATACCACTGCTGGACAGCTTTGCCGAGTATCGGCTGCTCGGCGTAAGGCTGGAAAAGCTCAGAAGAAGACCCCAAAGCGACGGTGGCGGCAGCGCGGCCACGTTGCGTCACTTTTTTGCGCGCCGGCTCCAAAGTAACGCCCCTGCGGCGCAGCAGGGGTCCCGGGCTCTGCGAAAGCGCTACCGTGACACCAGCGGCGGCCGCAGTGCAGGCGTCGATACCGATGCGGATCTCGACGACAGCGACGGTGAAGACAGCGCCGTCCTCGTCTCCTCCGAGAGCCAGTCGGCGGATGTGGAGGGGGTGAAGGGTCCCGTTGCAAGCATCCCTGCGCTGTCTTCGCTCTCTGCGTGCTGTGCCGCCACAGCTGTAGCAGAGCAGAAGAGGGCGCACGAAGAAGTGATTGGCGATAACAGCGCTGACGATGATGTTGTCATCGTGGAATGAAAGCGCCTCATCGCCTCCCCTCTGGCTCTCTTGTGAAGCTTTGCGAGTCGTTGCGCGTGTCGCTTCCCGTTTCTGTGCAGAGACGCCGACGGGCGGGGGGATTGGCGGATCAAGCACACGCGCTTGAAAGAGAGAGAGCCACATGCCCTCAAGGATCGTCGTTCCTTTTTTTTTCCTGTGCGCCCACGTCGCTTGGCGCTGCCTGCGCTGAAGTTAGGAAAAGCTTCGATGATGAGCGTCGTGTGATTGAGGCAGCCCCCTTTGTCCATCCCGCGCGAATGGAGGACAGCCCGCTTCCACTCCCTCGTGAAAACGACTGCGGTGGTACCGTCCAGCACCCGTCCGCGCCTTTCGTCTCACTTGGAGAGACAGCAGGAGTGCTGGTGGGGCTGTCTCGGAAACACAAAGGAGTCGAGGGAAGGGTAACGCCGGCGTCTCATGCGCGCGCAACGCGCCAGCCCCGCCACTGCTAGATGGCGTACGTGCCTGAGCTTTCTGCCCCACTGCACCGGACTGAGGCGACGGCAGGGCGGTGGGTACGAGAGAACGAGAGAACGAGAACGAAGTAGCGATGCAGCAGAGCGGGGGAGAGGAAGGTGTGGGGGAGGCGCGCTGTGGTGCAATGCGGGCGTAAGGGGCCCAATTTCACAGAACAGTGGCGCTTTTTGTTCCCCTTTCAGCGCGCCCACTCTGCGCCACGGAAAGCATTAGGGGAGCCGCCCTCTGACCCGGCCTGCCGCGCAGGTCGCCGCGTAGTGCATCCCTCTCTGGGGTGGCGCAGGCTCTCCATGCGCCGGCAGACAGCCACGGCTGAGCGGCATGCGCTCGAGTGGCCTCGGCACCTTGTCAGCCATGTGAAGGACGCAAACGTGCCCGCGGTCGCAGGTCGCCCTCCCCCCACACACACACACACGCTGCAGCGTCGTCCAGAGGACGGACCGCTGGCATCCGTGCCGAGGAGCCGCCCGGACCTCCCCCCACGCAGCGTGGGAGGGGGAGGGGTACACGAAGCCCTCCTGAGATACCCATACGTTGAGGTGAGTGGTCGGCATCATTTTCATCGTTGGGTGCGATGAAAGCCACGAGGAAACTGACGACAAAAAGAGGAGAGACCTGTGAGGCAGCAGTTGCCAGACGAGGAGGAGGAGGCTGCGGCATCACATGCGCAAGCAGAGGGCCGACGAGCGCAGAGAGAGACGAAAGCAGCGGTGGTCCTCACGGAATGTGCAAACACCTCCGCTGTGTCGCTTTGCGTTGGATTCCCTCCCTCTCCATTCTATGGGGCACTGCTCTCCTCCCTCTGAAACTCGCGTATTCCCCTCCACCACCACCACCACCGCTATTCATCTCTCGGCGGCTTGGCTGCTCACATCTATGCGTGCACGTCATGCGGAAGAGCCGCCGCGTTCTGCTGGTCATCTCTAGAGCCGCCCTTACCGCCCCAATATCCCCCTATCTCTCACGCAACCCCTGCCCCCCTCCTCCGCCGCCCTTCCCCTTTCTAACCACCAGCTTCGCGCTGGCGCTCCCTCTCCGCCTTCTCACTCATAGAGATATCTGAGATACTGCCTGTCCTACCCCGCCTTTAACATCACCGTACCCCTCACCCTACCGCAGCATAGTCATTTATGTTTTCATAGAGTAGCATAGCCTCTCTTCTCCAGTCTCAGTCCGCTGCTGTCTGAGCTCTTCCTCTCCTCACACACACAGGCACTCGCGGGCACCTCTTCGCATTTTCTCCTGCTTCCTCGCACCGCAGAGGGCTCTCAAGCTCAGACCTCTCCGTTTTCTCTGCGGGTGTTTGTACTCCCCTCGCGTGCGGTGAAGCTCCGTTGTTGGTAGCGTGCGGTGCACGCTGACTCATCTCGTACTTGTCCTGTCGTGTGCTCACCATGCTACGACTTTCCCGGTTCGCTTCCTCCGCTGTGAGCTCAAAGGGTCTTGTGCGAGCGAGCAAGCATGTCGTGAAGCAAGATCACAGCCATGCCGCCGCAAAGAAGCTATCAGCGGCTACCGCAGCGGCGGCGGTCGCACCATCCGCCGCCTCGCATGCAGGCTCAAGTGTGGCACCCTTGGCGGAAGGCCGCTACAGCAGCGTGCAGGCGGAGGACATTGAGGCGGACAGCGCTGCGCTCGAAGAGCACGGCCGCGCCGCCCCGCAGGAATCGCATAATTCGCCGGGTCAAGGTGGGGTCAACGGTGGGCAGCACCACGACCACCGCAGCGCTGGCAAACTAACGTTTGACGCCTCGAAGGCGGGGCTTCAACAGGTGAATAAAGACTACGTCGAGCACGTCATTCAGGAGGCGTCCAAGGGGTCCGCCTTTTACCAAAAGGAGCAGCGACTCGAGGAGACGCGGCGTCGCAAGGCCGAGGAGCTGCAAGAAAAGGCAAAGACATTCGACTCGATCAGCGCCGCCGAGAGGCAGAGGATCAAGGCAATGGTGGACACCATGGTTGAAGAGCTGGAGACGACACGCGATCTGCGGCGCCGGTACATTCACATCGACATGGACATGTTCTACGCAGCGGTGGAGGAGAAGAAGACACCGTCGCTGCGGGGCAAACCTTTCGGTGTCGGCTCTCAGCAGATGCTCTCCACCACCAACTACATAGCGCGGCAGTACGGCGTGCGCTCTGGTATGCCCGGTTTCATTGGCAAGAAGCTCTGCCCCGAGCTGATCATCGTGCCAAACGACTTCCCAGCCTACCAGCGAGAGGCAGCACGGGTGCACAGTATCGCCTCTCGCTACGATGCTCAGTTCGTGAGCGTCGGCCTGGATGAGTTGACCATGGACGTGACCAAGTATTTGCAGGAGTTCCCGGCCGTGTCGGCGTCTGACATTGCCCATGACTTCCGCGACGAAGTGTTCCTCAAGACGCAGCTCACAAGCAGCGGCGGCATCGGTCCCACGTCTATTCTCGCGAAGATTGCGAGCAACGTCAACAAGCCGAATGGCCAGCACGAGATCACGCTATTGACACGTGAGGAAGTCATCGACTACGTGCGTGACATTCCACTGCGCAAGATCCCCGGCATCGGCTACGCGCAGGAGATGACCCTCGGCGCGCTGAACATCCACACCTGCGGCGGCCTCCTGGAGCACAAGTACCTCCTGGCTTACCTATTCCGAGAAAAGACCCTTGCGCACTACCTCAGCGTCGGGCTGGGGTTGGCGGAGACCTTCTCGCAGCGAAGGCACCAGTCACGGCAGTCCGTTGGTAAGGAAACGTCGTTTAGTGAGCCTCTGCCGTCGCCAGAGGCCTTTACTCGGCTCTTCCGTATGCTACTAGAGCAGTGCCATGTCCGCTGTGTCCGTGATCACCTGCAGCCGCGCAAGATGACCCTTGTCCTCAAATATCGCACCTACGACACAGAGCAGTTCAGCGTTTCGTTCCCCAGCCACACAAACGATCTCAAGGTGTGGCTGGAGGCCTCGCAGAAGCTGCTGGAGCCGCATCTCCTGCACTTCGCCGAGCTTCGCCTGATCGGCGTTCGCCTGCAGCGCTTCACCGACGCTGAGGATGACCACATTGACATCATCGGCAGAAGCCGGAATGCCCTGACCGGCGCTCTAACAGGAGAACGCAGGGAAAGTCAGAACGCGCACATGAGTGCCGGCAATGATGGCTTTGAGGGTGAGAAGACTGCGGCAGCAGAAAAGGAGTCAGACGACGATGAGGAGCCACCGGCGCCGCCTGTGTCGACGCACAAGCGCAAGATTCCCGTTTCAAAGTACCTGACCGATCCGAAAATTCCAAAGGCCCCCCCAGCAGATCCTGCTGTGGCTTCCGTGAAATCCGTCGGCTCAGCTCGAAAGCGCACGAAGTCATCAAAGCGAAAGCAGCAGCGGAAAAAGTGAGCAGTATCGCGATCAAAGGCGCAGGAGGGGGTGGGGAGTGGAGAGAGACGTGAACGACACCGGACTGTCCATGTGGAATTGTCGGCATCGCACAGCGCACAAGACATGCGCAGCACCCGTTTTCTTTTTTTTTTTTCGAGAGAGATAGAGACACGAGTCGGGCCTACCACTCCCGTGTCTGCTGGCCTGTTGAATAGATCTCTGCATAGCGCCAGCAGCGATCCCTGCCTGTGGAGAAGGGAGGGAGGAGGCCATGAGAGCAACCGGCGAGGAGACGTGCTGCGAGGTTGAGGATGGCGAGTCACGGACAGAGGAGGTGGGGGCTAAGGAAAAAATAGCAGCAATAGCGGAAATGGAATGTACAAGTGGTACGCACGGTGGATATGAGTACCCTTCTCGCCAACAACGCCTCTCTCCCTCTCTGTCTTTCCCCTCCTCCTGGTAGAGGTGCCTCGATACGCACCTGAGAGAATCCAAAATGCAAGTAAAGCCCACCAGGCCGCAGTGCGAGGCAGTCGTGGCGCCTCATAGAGAGAGAGACGCACACCATTGAGGTGGCTGTGTGATTTGTTCATCTTCAGGTAAAGTGTGCGTGTGTGGCGGTGCAATCGCCCAGAATCCTGTCCTGAGTGCCGTTTCTGTCCCTGTCGCGTCAGTCCCTCCCGCTGGGGGGGGGGGGGCGAAACGGTGGTGGCGACTTGTGTCGGCAAAGAGTGCGTGTGTATAGATGTGCTTCAGAGAGAGGCTGGCAGAAGGGCAGTGGATGCCGTCTACGCATGAAGGCTCATGCCCTCACTGCCGAGAAAACTTGTGCATCTCTTTGTTTACTTACAAATACACGAGTATACAGAATTCTGCTTTACTCTTTGCTCTCGCTTGCATCTCTCATTGGGATGGTTCATGGTCTGACACGTGCCCGCGCAGAAGGGGCAACGAACTTGTTGAGACAAAGAGGGGCACCGTTTTCTGCACCCCCGCGGACCGCCAAGGGGGTTGCTGGAGGCGAACGGCAGCGTGCTGACGAGAGAGCTGGAACCAGGCGTTTGCGTTCTGTCTACTTGGGTACACGCCTGTGTGCCGCCCTGGTGACCTGTAAGTGGCTCTGCAGCGGTTCGCGGTGCGAGGTGGGGGGGCGGGGGGACCCATGCCCTTCTGAAGTACCCATCGTGCACAGCAGCGCCTCTCACCCGACTGCTCCCGTGCGCCGATGTTTGCGTGCATACTCCTTTGGGTGACTTTACTGCAAAGATAAGAAAAGGACTGGGCACCACGTGCCCCATGCTCATCTCCGCTAGCGTTGACGCTCGCGCAGACGAGCGTAGCCTCTACGCCGCTGGCTCTTCGCCTCCACCTGGATGCCAGCAAGGTCGTTCCTGGGCGTCGGCTTGCTACGCGCCTTCATAGCGGCCGCTCGCGCCTGTCGACGCAGCGGTGTGTGGTGTGTGGCGCTCGCCACGGGCGCGTTTCCCTCCCTCTCGCTGTATCAGCATGCTTTGCCTTTTTTCCCACTGGCTGAGGGTGCAGGTGAGCGAAGCGCGGCCGCTTGCCTTCGTTGAGCCCCCCCCTCACTTACCCCAGCCTCCCTCCGCCAGCACCCCACCCCACTTCGCCGCTCTCTCATGCTCTATCCCCATTGAATCGCATACGCGCACATGTACACACACACTGCCTCGGCCCTCCTTCCTCTCTTACCCCTCCCCCCCGGCCCCCGCGCCACTACCTTCGAACCTCGTCCCATCTCTCGATAATCACGGGCTTGCGCCAACTTGAATCGGCCTCTTTGGCTCCTTCACATGCGGTGCCGCTCTCTTAGATGTAGTGGCAACACCATTAGACTACCAGTACATTGCGTCACGCTATGAAGCCCACAGACACAGATTAGAAGACGGCGCGGATAGGCCTCCGCGCTACTTCCGTGAGCGCGCACGCTCAGAGGACTCCTCGTACCTACGCTTCCGTTTGCGGCCTCTCCTTCAAGCTTGTCAGGCGCGCTGCCCATCATTCTGTTTCTGTGTGTATGCGTGCCGGCTTTTCTGCATGATTCAGCGTGTGTCACAGCTTCCGCAGCGCTTTTGTCTGCATAAGCTCGCGTCTCCCTTCCTCCGAGTTGTTTTGCCGTGATGCTGAGTGGATCACCCATTCCCTTCATTCCGTTACTCGCTCGAGACGTGCCGTTTCTCTCTTCTCCCCCGCCCCTCTCCGCGTTAGGGGCACCTCACTCTGTGGAACTTTTTTCACTTTATCACCACGCACACACACGTGCAGTCTCATTGTGCATTGAGCACTCATGCCCAAGACGAGAGGGCGTAGACAAAACAAGGCAACACAGAACGAGCGTCACGCAGAAATGCGGCGACGTCTTCATCGGACGCCGAAAAGTGCTGTCGCACAGTACCTCTCTCTCCCTCTGTGTGTGTGTGTGTGCCTTTCTCTTGCCCACGCTGCGAGGTTAGCGCGCATGTGAAAGATGGATAGAGAAGGTGGTGCCGTACGACAATATATGCTCCCGCGATGGACAGCGCTTCGCCTCCCAAATGCGCACCCCTGGGCCGGCCCACCGGCCCTGTCTTGCGACAGCTGTGCGCTCGCATGTTATGTGCAGTCGACATTCATGCCAATGCGCGTCACGGCCGAGCAGTCATCGAACCGATCTCTTATATTGGTCGTATCCTCGGCTACTTTTGTTTTTCCTCCTTCACGGGTGTCACATCGCACGTCCGCTCTGCATACGCCCACCTCTCTTCCCCATCTGCCTCCCCACCCCTACTCTTCCGCTGATCGGGCGGCGCTCCTGTGCATCGCCCTCGTGAGCATGGATGCCATCGAGCACGTTGCTTGTGTGCATCGCTCTGAGACGGGAAACATCCCGCACGTGCGACTCAGCTGCGAGTGAGTGATGTCAGCGACTGCTGCCACTCTCTCGTATGCGCGTGCGCCTCTACCAGCACTGGAGCGTCTGCCACAAATATAACGATCTCGTTGCGTCCGGTGGGAAGCCCGCCCGCCCCCTCTCTCTCTCCTGCGAATCGTAGGTGAAACGCGTTCTGCGGCGAGCGCATCCTCCCCCTCTGTGCGCGTGCCACCACAGCAGAAAGAAGCGGTTGTGTAGTCAGTCGGCGTGTGCGCCGGTCGCCTTGGGGAAGTCGCACCCAAAAAAAGAAAAGGACCAAAGGAGAGGGTGGACAAAAAAAAAGAGTGCCGCGTGTGCAAGAGCTGCACACCACAGCGCACAGGAGTGCATTGTCTTGTAGAGGAAGGCGCCTGCGGAGGAAGGGGAAGGCTGGCCGCAGACCCCTTCTCTCGCCTCGCATCGAGGCCCTTCTTTTTTTTAGTGGGGGGGTTGCCGTTGTCTCCATTCTTCTTCTGAGGACAGTCATCCTCCCTCCCTCCCTCCCTTCTGACTCACTCACACACACACACACGCAATCGTCACTGTCGCGAGTGCACCTCAGTCTCTCCCTGACCTTGTATAGTAACATCATCACCATCACACTCTGCTATCTGTGCGACAATAGACGAGCACCACCCCCTCGTGGATACCTCACGAACAGCCTCAAGCACTACTGCGCGCGCGCACACACACACACACGAATTCATGGGATGTTTCGTGCTGTCAAAGCGGTGCACGCGGTGGTGTCATCTCTACCACATCGCCGCGCGGCTCTCGCCCACTCGCGCCGCGCTGCAGGCCTACATCGCATTGCCTGTGGTGTGAACTCAGCAAAGCCCGAGCGGGCGGGTGGCACGGAGGACGCTGCAGAGGGGGCCGCCACCGCTGTCGACGCTGCGGAGGGTGCGGCGTCGCAACCGGTGAGCGTCTACTACCCCCAAGGAGGGGATCAAGGCACCAACGCCAAGGTGGACTTGTCGTCGCTCTTCTACGACACGTCTGTCGTCGACATCACACTTTCTAAGCGGAAGCTCACGAAGGAGGATGACGATGGGAGCTTTGTCTTTGGTCAGGTGGCACGTGGGTACATGAAAAAGGATGAAGTCCTTAAGTATGTGGACATGGACGAGCTGAAGAGGGCGAGTGAGTTGCTGGAGGTACCGGACGCCTACACGTATCCGTTGCATCGGATGGACACTATTTCTGAGGCCATCGTGCACACGATGCAGTCGCGTAAGCTCCTGTTCAAGTACGCCTCCCTGGATGACTTTTACACAATGAGGCGGTACATCGGAACCGACGAGGATGTGATGCGCGCGGCACTGCCCGGTAATGTAATCTATTTCCAGTTCGTGCACGCAGGCACGGCTGCAGATGCCGACGGGTCAGCCTCACCATTGTCGTCGTCGTCGTGCGAGCAGCTGCGGCAGCAGGAGGTGAAAGCAGCGCGTGACGCGGTCGAGGAAATACTGCGCCGCTATGTGTGTCGCATACTGGAACCTTTTCCGAATGAGCTCTCCATTGACGTGACGCACTACGCGACGTATCTGCCATTGCTCAACGTGAGTCGTCGGAACGTGCGTCAGGTACTGAAGGACATTGAGGACCTCCTAGCGAAGAGGCCCGTGGCGAAGGAAGGCATAGCTGGGCCGCCACCCGAAGAGGATATCAAGCCCCTGGCGCCCGATGTCCTGGCGGCGGAGATCGCTCGCATTATCCGCCGTGAAGTGCTGACGCAGCGCCCACGCCGCGAAAACGAATGCGGTTCGGAGCAGGGCGCAGCGAGTGGCACACCGCAAGTGCGGAGCTACACAGGCGCCCGCTCGACGGCGTTGGTGCGCGTCTGTATGGGGGTGGCCACCAACTCTGTCTTGGCAAAGATCGCCTGCGACGCTGAGGTGTCAGCGGTGGTGGCCAAGCTACGCGACGAGCAAGCTGCATCCAGAGCGGCACGCGAAGACGGTGCGAGCAGCCATGTCCCACTTGTCTCTATCCGCTCCTTCTATCGGCACATCCACTCAATGAAGGCGTCGCGCGACTTTATGGAGAGCTTCCCGGTGAGTCGCGTGCCCATATTTACGCCCGCGTTTGTGGATTTGCTGAAGCGCGCCTTTGGTATTGTGCGATGTGGTGACTTCTACGAACAGCGGTACCTTCTCTATTATTGCTTATCGAAGGAAACGGCGCTTGCGTGCTACTCCGCTGCGTTTGGTCGCATGTCCTTCCACGAAGAGGCGTTCACGTCCCTCATGGCGCCGGAAAACCTCAAGATCTCCACCGCACCGCTTGAGTTTTTGGCCAGTAACCGTATCAGCATTGTGAATGAAGATCGCACGGACTATAAGGTGACGATTCGCAGCGTTGTGCTCGGTCAGTTCCGCAGGAGGATGGGCACGAATAGCTCCAGGATAGCTCAGGTGCCCTTTGGACGCTTGTCCAAGGAGGAGACGATCCACCACGATGCGGAGTTGGCGATACGCATGCTGCACCGCCAGGTGTTCAAGAAAGGGTTTACCTACAGCGGTGTCCGGGTATCGCTGCCCCGTCACAGGTTGCCGCCAATGGTGGAGCACTTGGAAAGCAGCACGACTGAGGACGCCGCCGTCGAGGCGCTTCACCGCGCGTTAACGAGGCTCCTACCCCACCGCAGCTGCGTCGAGGAGCCATTCGGGTCGGAGAGGAATATGAGGTACATCGTTGTGGGCGTGTGCGGCATCGCACTGATACCGATGGTGCCGCCCGTAATGATAAGTGAAGCGGCCAAGTTGGAGAAGCTGTACTTCACAGCCAAGGGGTTCTTCTTGCTTCATCAAGGTCGCCAAATGCGGCGCGCGGCACGGCAGGAAGCCAATGGTGAAGCACAGAAGGTCAGCCGCCGAAAACGAAAGGTCTCCAAGGTCGACTCAGTTGTGCACGTGTGAGGCGAGGGAAAAGCAAGGTGTGGTGTCTTCTGTAGCCTGCCGCGGAGAGGTACATGTGACATCTCTCAGTGGCAAGCACCTCCCACTCTCTTTGTGGAATCTTGCGAGCGCTCTTCCCTCTCTTCCTCCTCATGGAGAGCTGTCCGGCTGGGGCAGGGCGTGGGAAAGGGGCGGTGGCGTCTTGAGAGGTTTCCACCTCATTGTGACCGCCTCGACAGAAATCCTCTTGATGAGCTGGAGAACCCTCCAGGGGAGTGGGCGGGGAGGAGGGGCGAAACAGAGGGCATGAGGAACACATTTCCTACGTGCGTTCGAGGCGGCTCGCTCTGCAATCCCGCGTGCCCTTCCTCGGTGTTCATTCATCAGCGTGCGTGAAGTCTGCACGGATCAACAGCAACACCATCACCCCTCACACACACACACACATTTCCGCTTTCGATGGCCATTGACGCTGCTCAGGAGGATTCGTTTCCCTTTTTTCTCCTCTTTACTTTACAACCCTGTCGCGGTTGCCGCCGACTCGCTCGCGGCCTTTGTAAGTCTTGAATGGCGACAGAGAAACGAAGGGATATCCGTGGAATAGGCCATTGGTGCCGTCAAGCAATCCCGCATTTAGGCCCCACGAGACGCGCTCAGCCGCTCTTCACATTCTGTGCACGCATACGCCCCTATAGACACGGAGCGAAGAAGAAGCAGTCATACGAGAAAGACAGGAGTGGGTGCAAATACGGAAGGCCAAAGGCCGACCACGCGAGGAGAGAAGGGGGAGCGGGCTATCTCACCGGCGTAGCCATCGCAGCGAGTAGACGCTAGAGAGGGCGATGCGGGTGTAGTGGGGGGAGGGGAGAGGGGGGGAGCATTGTGCAGGAAGGAGACGCTGGTCTGCCTCCTCTCCCTCCCACCGCCGTGAAGGGTGCTTTCGCACTCTTCCCATAACCCCCTCACCCTCTCCGCCTTCCAGTAACGCATTATTACGTCCTGCCGGGGTTGCCGTTTGATGCCGCAGTGGAGAGGTGGAAGGGAGGGTGCACTCGAGGGGGAAGCTGACCGCGTGTAGGAGGCGTGCAGGACTAAGGAGGAGTAAAGCGACCCGGACGCTCCCCCTCCCTCGTCTGCCCAAGTACTTCGCGCTCTGATGCGCGCCGTCGATCCGTCACGCTATCGGCGCGTCTCCAGCGGCTGCCACGCAGGCAGAGTCTCAATGCAGCAACTTTCTTGCGCCGCTACCGCCTAATATTTTATTCTTCCTCCTCCTCCTCCCCCCTCCTCCCCTTCGGTCGCCGTGGGACGAACTCCTTTGCTAATGCAGCAACAGCTTCACGCGCGAAGGGGGGCGCTTAAGCGTTACGAAAGAGGGAACGAATAGGGCTTCTGCGGTACTCTTCTCCGCCTCCCAGAGACACCGCGGTACCAGAGGTGTCTGTGGGCGCTACGGCAGAGACGGTACCAGCACAAGATAGCGAGTGCAACGCGTGTATGCGTCAGGACGCCTCCGCCGGGGCGAGATATGAGAACCACATATTTCTTCGATGCCCGATGGCACACCTTGGGACACGCACACGGAGGGCCGGCGTCACGGGCGACGCAGGCGCGCCGGCTTTCAGCTCTCTTCGTGCGGTCGGAGCTAGCAGGCGACCGCCGCGACGGGGGCGATGATTCGGAATCCTCCCCAACAGCCCTTTCCTCCGACTCTGTCGCTCGATCCTCTATCCCCGCACTCGGCACGGCAGAAGTCGGGGGTGTCGACGTTGTCGATGTGGACGCGCTTGACAACACCGACGCAGAAGGGGCGGAAGACGTGGCTCGTTCCACTCTCATGCCAGCGTACACGCAGCGCGTCAGTCACCTTTCCCTTCGCGACGCCATCGTTCTCTCGTATCGTGGCGTCAGCGATGACTGCGTGGCTCACTGCGACGCGGCGCCCACGCCTCCTGGAAGTCACGCGCCACCACCGCCTCCAGCCGATGATCTGCTGTCTGTTGCCACGGAAGACAGCCGTGTATTTCTCCGCCGAAGTGGGCTGGCATCACAGCAATGCCCAACAGACGCCCCAGCATTGCACATGTGGCGCGGATGCGACGAAAGTGACGACGAGGCGAGAGAGAGGAGGAAGAAGAGCGCTTCCTCGTGCCATTCACGCAGCGACAAGTTCTTTCTGTGGGAGGACTGCGCGAGATCGTTGTCGAACGCATCCGCCACCCCTCCCTCCCCTGCGATACCGACAACCGTCTCCTTTGCCCAGTGGAGGCAAGAAGCCAGCGTGTTGCTCGAGCATGTGCGCGGCACCCTGCACCGGGTGCGTCCCCGCTGCGGCACCTTCAGCGCCACAGTGCATTGCCCATCACTGAATCATCAGTTTTCGCCTCTCTCCAGCAGCACCCGCAGCCACTGTCAGGCAGACTTCGTGGCGCTTTCCACGAACTCTGTGTCATTAGTTCAGTCACGCGAGTACGGCGCGGACCTGACGGAGGTTCAGCACGCCGTCTTTGCATGCGAAATGAGTGCAAACGCAGTCTGCATGGATGACTGGGGCCCACACAGCACCGTCGTCGGCTTCTCGGATGGAACCTTGCGCGTCGTGGACTGGCGCATACCTGCGAGGGGCTCTTCTTCGCACACAGGCGACGCTGATGCCGATGAAGAGCAGTGCGTTGCCCTGTGCACACAGGTGCCGCAGCCGTCGTGGATGAGGCATGGCGGTCGCTCGGCCGCCGCTGCCGCATCCGTGGCAGGCGTGCTGTCATGTTGTGCTTTCGACGACAGCTTTCGCGTCATCTGCGGACTGGGAGACGCGTCGGGAGCTGTGGTGGTAGCAGATCTTCGCCGCCCCAACAGCGGTGACCGTCTTGGGCGTCGTCGCACGCGAGTGGAGCATCAGGCCGCTAAGCACCTCTTCGCGGATGTTGGCGGGCAAAGTCCTACCGGGCGCGCCGTGACGGACATGCGACGCGACCCCTCGTGTTTTGGCCGTGTCGGACTCGTCGATGTGACGGGCACGGTGGTCTTGACCAACGTGGCTGTCTTGGATTTGGGCGCCAGCAGCTCCGCAGATGTCGCGGTGAAGCGCAACCGCACGAAGAGTAGGGCTGGCATGCCTTTGTCTCTCAGCTCCAGCGCCGCCGCACGACCGCGACTTCCACCGCCGCCGTCACCCTGGTTAGTGCTGGAGCGACTGGGAGGTCTGTCGCTGGCTGCGCCTCGGTCGGCAGTCCTGACGATCATCTTGCAGAGCATGCACGGCGACGCGCGGCGCGCTGTCGCCGAGAGTGGCAACCCTCAACTGGAGTCGCTGCAGAGCCCTATCGCGGCGCGCCTTCTGCCACGCTGCGCCTTTAGCGACGATGGCCGTTATTTTGTTCACACTTCCACGATGGATGCAGCAGCCGCAACTGTGCGCTGCGCAGGAGGGCGATCTGGTGGCCTGATTGGCAGCCCGTCCTTTTCTGCTCTGCCGGGCATCGCTGCGACGCATGTGCGGCTGACACCAAGGACCGTGAGTGGGCAAGTAGCCCTGGCGCTGTCTCCCTTCATCGCCGTCTCCTGCGTGGACGGGCTCCTGTGCCTCGACATGCAAGATGGACAAACACTCGCGATGCCGTTCGTGGAGCCGCGGCATTCGCTGTCTCGGCAGTAGGCCGTCGTTGTGTATTCGTGTTGAAACAAGCAAGCCAAAGGGGGGGCGCAGGGAAAGAGAAGAATCGGAGCGTTGGAGGGGCACCTACACGACGGCGGATTGTATACCTTAAGCGCAGGCATCACGGCCGGCGTGCTCGCTGAGCTGCAGCGGTGCGCCTGCTTTCGTTGGCTGTCACCGTCAAGCAAAGCCGCGCAAGAACACGGCGGTGGCGCGATGTAGCGTCCTCGGCCCTCCTCTCTCTCGTGTGTGTGAGGGGGAGAGGAAGAGGCAGCAGGCCACCTGCGCCTGGTGGCCGTACGGAAACAAGCGCTGCTCGGTGGCTGAGTATTTGACGTTCAAGGGCGATGCTGCAATGAAACACGTTTCTTCAGAGGAACTGGCAAGCGCGAGCGCACGCGCCCACCCTTTACCCTTTCCTTGTCTTCTCTCAGCCCCTTAATGCGTCGGAGACGTGCCTTAATGAGTTCCTTTCTAGTCAGCGGCGTCCATCTATTTCCTCAGTCGCATTCCTCGACGCTCGTCAATGGTAAGCACTGATGCAGGCGGTGACGTTGCGGGGTCTTTCTCGGCAAACCGCTCGCCCATAGAACAGGTGCACCTCCTGCTCGTTTCACTCCTGCGCTGGTGGCCGTACGCGCCACATGAGCGAATTCCGTCGGTGCTGATCTGTAGCCCCACCTTGAATGGGAAGAGCCATCTCGTTCGCAGTGCTGCTGACGCTGTCAACGCGTGCATGGATGCCACTGGTCGCAGCGCCTCCGACGCTTCAGAAGAACAAGAGGACCAAGCGCAACGCCGCACCCGTGTTATAACGATCATTCCTCCCCTCGCCAAGGCTGTCGCCGTCCAAAGCGCCGAGGACAGCAGCACAGGCCTGCGGCGGCTGCTCCGTCGGACCGTTTACGAGGCGTGCATCGAGTGCAGTCGTGAATGCGCTACCACGACCTGTATCACCACGGGCGAGCTGATCCCCTCACCCCCAGCAGAAATCGCTGTCCTGCTCGTCTTGGACCACGTGGAGTGTTACCTTCACAGCGACGACACGCACACTCACGGCAGCAGCTGCAGCGCGACCGCGAATTCGGGCAGGGGGCAAAGTGGCGGGGTAGGAGAAACATCTTTCAGCGACGCCGGCGCGCAGGGCCTGAATACGCTCTATCCAGCCTTCCTCGCCGATCTCTATACCGTGTTGCGTAGCTGCCCACCTCTCTTCTCGGAGCACGAGTGCGCCGCCCTGCGCCTGGCACGGCTCGTCCCTGTTGCCCTCTTCACAGGAGAGCTGCACGAGGTGCTTCCTGTTGTTCGGAAACGCTTTGTGGACTACGTCGTTGCCCTGCCGACTCCCACAGAGGCAATGCGGCGTGCGTTCCTTCTACCGTACGCTGCCAGGCCTGCTGCGACCCAGGTGACGCCGGCGTTGCCGCTGCTGCTCGTGGATGCGTTGGCCCTTCGCACTGGCGGCGTTTCGTACGGAGGACTGCAGGAGGTACTCGACCTTGCACTCGATTACTGCGCCGCAGCACCAACGCAGCCTTCTCCCACCTCCCCCTCTTCAAGCGCTGTCGCGTGTGATGAGCACGTGGCGGGTGCGGCGGCTCAGAGGATTCTTCACGCCTATCAAACAAGCGGCTCCGTCACGGCCTCGGAGTACCGTCGCAGCGCCGGCTTCGTGGACGTGCAGGTGATGCGGTGGGACGATATTGCCGGAATGGCGCATGTGAAGGAAACACTGCAGCGGTTGGTGACGGACCCGATTCGGCACCGCAGTGTGTACCGGCAGTTCCGCGTGCGGCCTTCGACCGGCGTGTTACTCTACGGTCCTCCCGGCACCGGCAAGACGATGCTGGCCAAGGCTATGGCGACCGAGCTGAACGCCTCTTTTGTGTACATGGACCTACCCAAGCTCGTGCAGGCGGAGGTGGGCGAGTCGGAGAGGCGGCTGCAGGAGTACTTTGACATCGCGCGCGAGCGAAGTCCCTCGCTTGTTTTCATGGACGAAGTGCAAGCTGCCTTTGGGCTGCGCTATGCGAGCGCCGCGGGTGCGCATCGGCATCGAGGTGGTAGGTCCGTCCGGATCGACAGCGGCGGTCCGGACGCGAGTGCCTCTACGGCCGGCAGCACCATAGCGCACGACGCCCGTCTTGTGTCTCACCTCCTTCGCCTGCTGGACGCCGCGCAGCAGGATGAAGAGCACTTCGTCCTCTTCGTCGGGGCCACCAACGTTGTGCACCTGGTGGACCCGCTCCTTCTGCGTGCCGGCCGGCTGGACACTCTGCTGGAGGTACCGCTGCCGGATCCTGCGGCTCGAGAGAGTCTCGTACGACGCGTCGTGTACGGAGAATGGGCCGACTGGCTATGCGAGCGCGAATGCGGGACCTCGCAGGCGTGCACGGAGGGTGACTCCGTTTTCGCCTCTGCGCCCATCGGCGCAGAGCAGATTGAGAATCTCCGCGCTGCCCTCGTCGAGGGATTCGTGCGCCGCTCAGACGGCTGCAGCGGCGCCGAGGTGCGCAACCTCACGTCGGTGTTCGGCCTTCAGCTGGCGCGTGTCGTCAGTGCCACCGTTGAGGCGACACAAAACGCGGTGCTCGGCGAGGAGCTGGACTGCACTGCGGGCACGCACCACCCGAAAACGGCACAGCACAGAAGGCGGTTGCGTCTCTCTCGTGCCATCATCGCTTTCCTTGCCTCTAACGGAGGAACAGAAACGGCGCTGAGTTACGACGCGTTGGCGCTGTTGGACGTTGCCCACGATAAGTGTACCTCATAGGCGGTTGCCCTATGTATCTTTACGAGATGCAGGATTGATGAGTTTCTCCCGTGTGCTGAGGCTGCGTCACATCAGCCTCTCAGCGGGCTGTCTCGTGCATCCTCCTGCGGAAGGCCGTGGACGCCTCCGTGCCACTGTTTGGGGTTGTTATCGGCCTTCTCGGCCGAGCAGTAACATGCGCAGACATCAGTCATAATGCACGATGAGCAGTTCCAAAGCTGTGACCCCCTCCCCGTCCTCCTCCCTCTCACTGTGGTGTTCCTGGTTTCGAAAGGGCACAACTTAACATTCTCAGCTAACCACCCACCGTCCACTTGGTGGCGGCGGGCCCTCTTCTTGCCAATTTTGCTCGTCTTCGGCCCCATGGCTGAGGAGTAGTAAGGCTCACGCGCTAGTGTGCCTCGCGAAGACGAAGAACGACCTCGAAGACTCGCAGTTCCCCCGTAGGATAAGATGCCTGGCATCGCCAAGCGGAAGACGGCTTTCTCGACGGACTCAGAGTACAGCAGCACGCACGCCATCTGCATGTGACTGCTCGCCATCGCCACCACCACCAACACCCATCCCCGCCCTTCACGCATGCCCCTGTCTTCCTTCTCCGTGTGTGGGTGTGTACGTACGCTCCCAACGGCTACGTGCTGGTGCCCTATCGGGGGAGTCAAAGGGGTGCCGCCGATGGGGTGGGGGGTCGCCTGGCTCTCTGTGGCCCTCTCTCCCTCTCTTTGGGCACCGCGTCTTTGCCGCTTCATCTGCAGTCGCGTTTCGCACTCCTGTTCCCCTCTTCCCCCTCTCCCACTCGTCCTCCTCCTGTGAGTCTCTGAAGCCTCCATATGTGAATGGATCGCCTTCCAATACTGCGGGCCGCGGCCGGCCTCGGGTCGACGCCGGCGCAAGGCACCGCCTCCCTCTCTTCGCCGTCGTCCGAACAAAACTATAGCCCGGCAGAGGGCCGCCCAGGTGTCGAGGTAACCTTCCGTACCCCGCCAAACGAAATCGATCAAGAGACCGTCGACACCCTCGATGCCTTTTACCGCGAGGTCGCAGAGGTTCTGGAGAGCATCGAGGTGATTCGCGCAGCTATGGATGAGCTGCAGCAGAAGCACACGGAGAACATGCAGACAGTCGACGACGCGCGCTCCAAGGCGCTACGCAACGCAATCGAAGAGCTATCGCGCGAGACCAGCAACGCGGCCAAGGCAGCGAAGGACAAGCTCGACGCGATGTCAAAGAACACGGCGAAACTGAAGGTGACGCCGGAGAGCGTGCAGGCCAACAGCGCCATCATCCGCATCGAGGAGAACCAATACATGCACCTCGTACGGAAGCTGACCATGACCATGGCCGAGTACCAGCGTCACCAGTCCGCGAACGAGGCCTTCTACAAGGAGCAGACGCGGCGCCAGATCAAGATCAAGTACACCAACCCAGACGGCAGCGCCATCGACGACACCACGGCGGCGCGGCTGGCAGAGCAGGTGATGGAGAACAACACGTCTAGCTACATCTTCCAGCAGAGCAAGGAGGTGCTCGCTTCCATCATCGAGACGCGAAATGACATCTACCGCATCGAGCAGTCCATGCGCGACCTGAATCAGCTCTTCAACGATCTCGCGTTCTTGGTGAACGAGCAGGGTGAATTGATGGACGTGATTCTCGCTAACATTCAGCGGAGCACCCGGTACGTGGAGAAGAGTCGGGCGGAGTTGAAGAAGTCCCGCAAGTATCAGAAGAAGAGCCGAAAGAAGCTGATTTGCCTCATCGCCTGCGGGCTGACCATTGTAGCGCTGTTTGTACTCGTTGGTGTGCTCGCTGGCACCATCAAAATACGATGAGGCTCGGGTGCGGTGTATCGGAAAGCGAGAGGTTTATGGGGTGCGGGCAAGCGAGTCTCCAGCCGCAGATGAAAGAGAAGAAAAAAATAACGAAGGTGCCAGTGGCATGGGGCGCAGTGTTCGCGGCGGCCGTAAGAGGGAAGGAGGGCGACGAAAAAGCCGGCAATTCGTTTGCGCGCATGTGCATGTTTTTTTCCTCTGTAAAGCTGACGGCAATAATTTCTTTGCTGTGTCTCTCTCTTTCTGCCTCTCGCTACAGATGAATGGAGCTGTTAAGAAGCTTGGCAGGTACGCACCTATGCAGTCTTTGAAAGTAGGCTCGAGTGAGTCACTCATGGTAGCCCACGCCTCCTACGGCCCTCTCTTCTTCCTCCCCCTACACACGCATACATGTAGCTTTTTCTTGCACGCGCACCCTTTTTTCCCCCGATGGTGGGCACCCCCGCAGCTCCCTTCGCTTCTCTTCCTCCGCCCACGCCCACCCGACCCCCGGCCCTCGATTTCTTGCCTCATTCGATACAGATTTGCCTATTGATCGGCGCAGACGTGCTGCCCACGGCGACGGCGAAAAGAAAAGGGGAAGGGGGAAAAGAAAACGCTTCCGTCTGCTCGACCGGCGCACGTCCTTCCACAGGGATGCACCTGGCCATACTTATTCAACACACGCGCCTTCGGCTTACCCCTTTCGACTGTTTCGCTTGCCTTTGCCCGTGCGCGCCTCTCCTCTATGTATGTTGTCACGATTAGGGAGAAAAAAAAAGAAGTCGCACATCATCCATTTGTCTCCCTCGGAGCGGTAGCACATGGCCGCTCTCAGAGAAGTAGCCGCAGCTCCTTTGCCTGCCCTTCCTCCCCCTTCTCTCTCCCTCGCTCCCGTCCTTCTCTTCATTGCTCTACCTTTTTACTGCTTCAAGCGTAGCGTGTGCGCTTGTATCTCTCTTTGTGCGTGTTTTTCTGTACCTCTCTGCTGGTGGGCTGTGGAGCTCGACGTATTCTTCTGTCTTCTTCAGTCTAAACCCAACACACACACACACACACGCAGACACAGACACACCACACGCACGCACATACACACGGATCACCGCTGACTCGTATCGCTCCTTTTTCTCGTCTCAACTTCATTTAAAACCCTATAGGTTGTTGCTCGCTCCCCTCCGCCTCTTTCTTCCTCCAGTTCGATTGTGTTGTTGCTATCGATTGCCACGAAAATGTTTGTCGGCGGCATTGCTCTCTGTGTCTCTTCGTCTGTGCGTGCGTAGGCCCGATGGAAGAAGCAGTTGTTTGTGCCTTTGCTTGAGTTTCACTCTACGCGCTTGTGGTGCGTGGTACCTCCTTCTGACTTGCCTCTTCGCTCTTTGTTGGCTCTCACCTCGCTACCGTTCTCTGATGTGGGCGTTCTGTTGTGTTCATAATGGCGTTGCTCTCCGCCCACGCCATTCTATGTGTAGAGAAAGAGCGAGATGCACCTAAATACATCTATACATACTTAGATACACACTATGCAAGTGCATCTAGCCGTCATTGCCCTGCCTTCCCTCTTTCGCGGCCTTTTTTTTGCTCCTTCGATCACCCCGACCCCCCCTTCGCACACACACACACATACACCACAGCCGTCGTCTCTTTCCCTCCCAGCTCGGTTGGGAAAGTGCGCACCACCTCTTCTCGGAGAAGCGGCGACAAATCGTGGAGGGAGGCCCCTCGTTTCTGGTAGAAGCAGTGGCGGCATGTGTTGCCTCACCCTCACGCTCACCCCCTCCTGCTCACCATCACCACTCTCTCCTATTCGGCTGCCCGCGATGAACAGAATGTGCAGATGAGTCAATGCCTGTGCTTAGATGAACGCGTGCGGTACTTGCGTGCATAGCCTAACACCTACAAAGAACATACAGAGCAGGAGAGCTCCACAAGAAACGCGCGCGCACGCTCTCTTACACACGCATCATCTCTGCGACGTTGTGTATTGGGCGGAAGAGAGGCTTGAGGAGATCGCGCGCAAAGCTCATAGAGCGCGCCTCATGGCGGAGCCTTGCCTCTTCCTTCCTGAATGGACTCCGCATCGGCCTTCACCCCCCCTCCCCCCCCCAAAAAAAAAGGAAGCACGCTGATTTCAGCGGGACGCGTGCTCGCATTCGCGTAGTGGTGATCACGCGTCGTCATCAGGTGGCAAGCGCGCACATGAGCAAACATATGCCAGTGCCTTATCATTTCTCTACGATTCACACTCTCACTCCGCCACGGAGTTGCCCACCTCTCCAACTTCTGTGGCAATCACCTACATGCGGTGTTTTCGTCCGCCCTTGGCCAGAAAAACGGCACCGCACGCGACTGCCGTCGGGAGATGGATTGACGGTGACCTGGCAGCAGTGCGCTGGGCTGCACTCGACACCTCGGCGCCTCGGATATTGGACGAGTGAAGTGGTGATGGGGCACTGATCCTTTTGTATGCCTCCTGGAAGCTATCGCGCGAGACCAGCAACGCGGCCAAGGCAGCGAAGGACAAGCTCGACGCGATGTCAAAGAACACGGCGAAACTGAAGGTGACGCCGGAGAGCGTGCAGGCCAACAGCGCCATCATCCGCATCGAGGAGAACCAATACATGCACCTCGTACGGAAGCTGACCATGACCATGGCCGAGTACCAGCGTCACCAGTCCGCGAACGAGGCCTTCTACAAGGAGCAGACGCGGCGCCAGATCAAGATCAAGTACACCAACCCAGACGGCAGCGCCATCGACGACACCACGGCGGCGCGGCTGGCAGAGCAGGTGATGGAGAACAACACGTCTAGCTACATCTTCCAGCAGAGCAAGGAGGTGCTCGCTTCCATCATCGAGACGCGAAATGACATCTACCGCATCGAGCAGTCCATGCGCGACCTGAATCAGCTCTTCAACGATCTCGCGTTCTTGGTGAACGAGCAGGGTGAATTGATGGACGTGATTCTCGCTAACATTCAGCGGAGCACCCGGTACGTGGAGAAGAGTCGGGCGGAGGTAAAGCGGCTCTGCATGATGACTTGCAGAAGTGCAGTGAAACGATTGTGGAAAGTGACTATTCTTTGGAAGAAGTCGTGCCGCATTGCTCTAAGGCATCGGACTGACAAGAGGAAGGTGGTGGGCAGCTCTCCAAGACTGGAGGTATACCGCAATCATGGAGAGTCTGCCTCAGTCTGGGGCTCAGTTGCGCCGCTGACAACCTCGGTGCCCCTCCTCTCTGCGCCTCCACATGATGGGTTTTGTTTTTTCTCGATGGTGGCGGTGCTCGCGTCCCCCGTGCGATTCGGCTGTTAAGTGTGTGTCTGTGTGTCTGTCTGTCTGTGTGTATGTCTGTGTTGCAGCGCTGTTTTCTTCTTCTTTTTCGGCTGTCTTGAATGATTCCTCTCGCCTCGCTCGGTGCTGACGTGAGTGCCTGAGTGCTCAGCAGCGATCGCCTCACCACCCTTACCGCCAGAGAGGCCCCGTGTCACTGCTATCCAGAATGCTGTTGAGAGTATTTTATTTCCGTTGGTGTCGCCCCAGCGCATCGCAGCAGTGTTGCCCACGCTTCCTTCACAGCAAGGCCTCGTCATCGAGACTCCTGGTCATTATATATATTCCTTCCTCTATCGGAGACGGGGCACAGCAGCACACACCTGCTGCGCATGCACACCCTGCTCCATTCATGCCCTCTCAAGGATTAGGATGGACGCCTATCTCCCTCTCCTCTCTTCTTCTTTGATGCACCCTTGTCATCGTTGTTTCCTTCTGAATGTCTCTTCCTTGCACGTAACCGCGCACACGCTGCACGCGCGCGCTCGCACACACGGGCAGCACTGACCAGATAACGCTCTCCTCTACTCTCCTATCGCTGAGTCTCTGTCGTGTGGCCTCTCGGGTGTGCGCTGGTTCAATTGCGTTTCTTTTTTCATCGCCATTTATCTCTGTACCCCGACTTCATCGTGAGCTCACCTCCCCCCTTCCCCTCCCCACATTCCTCTCGCCGTCATGTCGGCCAGCATTCGTACGTCCCTCTCCGGTGCCAACATGCCGATTTTAGCCGCGGGGCTCTCTGGCGGCTTTGGTGTGGTGCTCGGGGCTCTCGGCTCGCATGCTTTTCTCGAGCTCATGGACACGAACCAGTTTAGGGAGTACAACGTGGCGAACCAATACCACCTCGCCCACTCCATCGCAATGCTCATTGTGGCGGCGATCGCACCCCGCGTCGCAGAGCCGGCCGCCTCCCACTTCCGCCGCGCCTATGCCCTCTTTGCCTCTGGCACAGTGCTGCTGGCAGGCTCGCGCTACGTGTACTGCACGGTGCACAAGCCGCATTTTCTGAGCAAGATACCCGCGTTTGGAGGTGCGGTCCTCGCGGCCGGATGGGTGTGCGTCGCTCTTGGCGGCTCCGCCGCACAGTAGTCAACTAAGAAAGCAGCAGTCCTGATGCGCATGGGACGCAAACGGAGAGAGACGCTGAAACAGCGAGGAAGAGGCAAGTCTGCCTTGTGCGCGCCCGCAGTTCAAAGCGCGACCAGGCTGATGGCACTGTCTGCCCCCGGCCCTCCCCCTTCTTCTTGTCGATAAGTCGGCCGCCAATGCCAGCGCCACCCACCCGTGGGGCGCCAGAGCCGCTTCGAGAAAAGGATATTCGAAGAAGAGAGTGAGATCATTCGCAGAGGGAGAGCCATGCTCCCGTCTCTCTCTCCCTCCCTCCCTCCCTGGTGTGTGGGGAGAGAGGAACGAGGATGAAGGACCGAAATACGTGCGCTCTACTCGGCCGACGAGAACGGTGAGGGCAGACGCGGTGCCGGCCAAGACGGGAGGTAAGCGGTAGGCGAAGTAGAACGCGCGTTTTTTGTTGGGGCACTGACACACACGGCGCGTTCGCGTCACCTTTGGAAAGGGCAATTCGATCAAAGGAGAATTGGTAGCATGAGAAATAAAAGCACGTGATGCGTAAGGGGCACAAAGGACTGCAGGGCCACGTACGCGATTTTTTGTGGATGTGCGTGGGTGTGGGTGCCTTGTCGGGTGCCAGTGGTGCACGCGGCTGCCTCTCGTGTCGAGCGCGTCGCTAGTCCCTGCGCTATGTCTACCACTGTTCAAAATCGGTTTATATTTATCCCTTTCTCTTTTCGCGATGGCCGTAGCTTGACAACGGCGAGCTGGGAGATCATCACGCTGCGTGCCGACACGCTGAAAATAGGCAACCGAAATGGACCCAAACGGAATCTCAAGTGGGATCGAACGGCTTTCGCTGTGCTCTTCACACAAAGATGCACAAGCACACACTCCGCTACTCAGCCCTGTGCCCTCGGCCCTCTCCGAATGCGGCTCTCGACGCCATTCTGCGGGCTTCCTCTCCTTCCCCATTCTCACACACTCACAAACATCACACCTGGGGCGGTGTATAATCTCATCTTTTACTCTTCCATGCTGTTTCGGGATCGAGCTCCCCTACCCGACCCCGCCCCTATCGAGCACGACTCCCTCCCACGCACCCCATCTCCGCTCCCCTCACCTCCTCTCTCCTCGTGTTGCCGACACCTCTTACCTATACAATGTGAAAGCTCTCTCGCCACCCCCACTCACACGCAGCTGCCGTTTTTTTTTCCTCGCCGGCTCCTTTTGGTTTCGAGTAAGGAAGCCCCCCTCCCCTTCCCCCCTCTCTCCCCACCCCCAACATTGAGGAAACCTCCGCACTGTCAGCAGTGCCACCCACACGCGACGCCTCCGTGATCGCAATACTTTTTTAACGGCTCGAAGGGGCGATGTTTGTGAAGGCGGCCCATGTGCCCACCGCCCTGGTGGGCTGCGTTGGCCTCTCCAGCTTTGCCATGGATTACCTTGGCACGCACTTCAAGTCCAAGCTGAGCATGCGCCAGCGCCGCTCTTGGCTGACGGCGAACCAGTACCACATGGTGCACACGGTAGCGCTGGCGGCCGTCGCGTGGATGATGGCGCTAGCGAAGGAGTCGTCCGAGGCGTCTTCGCGGCTGAACAAGGGCTTCTACCTGATACTCGCCGGTGCACTCGGATTTTCCGGCTCCATCTACTCACTGTGCCTCCGCATCTGCCCCAAATTCATGGGCCCACTCACCCCTACGAGTGGGCTTGTGCTTGTGTTGGGGTGGGCTAATGTGGCGCTGGCGGGCCTATACTGGTGACGAGGCTTGTCATGCAGCCGAGAGGAAAAGGGAGGGGAGCGGCGCAGCAAGAGGCGGTGGTGTGTTGTGGGGCGCCGCTTGTGACGGTCTGAGGGAAACGGTGACCTTTTACAGCTCCGTGCGTGCGAGCTCCGTTGCGCCTCGTCACTGCAGCTGCTGCTGTGTCACTTTCCGTCACCCACCCACCCACCTCCACCCTCGTATCTAGCCGAGCTCTGTGTTCTCTAGTAGCCCGGGAAGCGTGTCGGGTAGAAGCGGCTCTAGGAAGAGGCGAAGGTGCTGTTATTCCTCTGTGCACTAGCGCACTGGCCGAACTGCCTTGGACGCACGTGCGGGCTTTCCACACTATCGCTGCTGCTGGGGCGCGTTATGTCTCACACCTGTCCAACAGCTCCTTTTTCTTGGTGCTGGAAAAGGTCATGTCAGGCATTCTGCCCAGGCTAGTGCATTATGTTTGGGCGTCTCCACTCCGCTGTGTGCAAAACTGCCTATTACCGCCCAAGAAAAAAGGATGGCATGCCTGACGTCAGCGGTATTGCGTGGTGGTCTATGCCGGTGTCAGCGGCACGCCTTCGCCCTTGCTCTTGTTGGCAAACCCGCACTGCATCCCCATTGGCCAAGGGCGACTAATGTGTCGATGACATTCATGACATTGGTGTTGTGGACTACCGTCTTCCTGCCCGCGTGCGAACTCCAAAAACGCGCACACGCACTGATTGCTTGGGTCGTGTGCGTGTGTGTGTGTGTGTGCGTGCATGCGTTTTTTTTTGCTGACTTCTCGCGTTTCCTTGATTTTCTTCCGTGTGCTGTGCCATGTGCTGTCCGGCGCTGTCTAGCCATTGCGTCGGGCACAGCGGCCTCCTCACGCCTCACTTCCACTTCCCTCCGCCTCTGAGATCGCTGCTCTTGCCGGCTTTGGAAATGGCGAAGGAGCCAAAGGGAAGGCATTCCTGGTGTCGAGGAAGGAGATGGGCGCAGAGGCACTGAGAAGCGGAGGCGAGCGCCAAAGAAATAAATCTGCGTGTGGACGGAGGAAAAGGGAAACGCGCACAGCTTCTCGAAAGGGCAAAGGAGATGGCGGCATCGCAGCTGTCCTCTCCATTCAATTTTCCTGCAGCGTCTTCGTCAACGTTCCCTCCCTCTCTCTATCGTTGTCTGCGTGCGCGCTTCATGTGGATTGACGGTGTGCATTGCGTTGTCGGGAGGCTCACGTGCGTGGGTATCGGCGATTGAGGCCCGCCTTCCGCTGCAGCAGCGCCTAACGACAGAATTTGTAAACGCATAGGAGGACAGCGATCATCACGCATAGGCATTTAATAGGTGAGCGACACAAGAGCTCAATACTGAGAGGGGCAGAAAGCACACACGCATTCCGTGTTCGCTCCCGCTCCCGCTCGCCTTGCGTATCATTGTGGCGTAGCTCGGCAGTTTTTGTGGCTCTCTTCGAGTGTGTCTATGGGAGGGGCGCTGGTATTCGCATGTGCACCAGTGCTCGACAGCAGGAATAGCCCTGCACATCCGTTGCGGACGTGCTGGTGTTGAAACACGCCGAACGGCATTAAAAGGGGGGAGGCAAAAAAAATCAGGTGAATAGACAAGGGGAACTGAGACTACGGAGCTCTGCAAAAAGAACTCCTGTGTTGTCTTTGTGTGTGTGTGTGTGTGTGTCTGTGTGTTTGTGGTGATCTTCTGTGAGGAGAGAGAGTGCCAGGTGAAAGTAGGCCGCCACTCTGCCCCCCACCACCACCCTATACACAAACGCATGTACGCTCACAGGCACACACCTGTTTCTCCTTTCCCTTTCAGGGCGGCACCTCAGCTGTGTGTGGGCCGGGGGGAAGGGGGTAACTTTGACAAGTGACGAAAGCAGGAGAGGGGCAGTGGGTGTGGGTGATGTTGTGTGCATACGCCCGCCCTTGTGGCGCGTGGCTCTCAGCGGCAGCCGCGCATGGCTGTATGGATCTCTGCGCGCGTGCGTACAGAGAACTCTTTCATCGTCACAGCCGTATGTTCGACGATTCACCTCCTTCAATAAAAGCTCTCCTCGCCAAACCTTTTTTTTCAACACACGCACACGCTCATACACAGTGCCCGTTCATCATCCGTCCCGGCAACCAAAGCGCCACAGACTCTGAAAATGGTCTCCATCTCGCTGATGTACAGTGGCGCGCTCGGCCTCACCGGTGTCATCGCCGGCGCTATCGGCTCGCACGCGCTGAAAGCAAAAACTGCGGAAGAGCGCAACGCCTTCGTCACTGGCTCTCAGTACCAGCTAATGCACAGCATGGCTGCCCTCGCCGCCCTCGCGCTTAGTCACGCAGTGCGAAACACAAGCCCGGTCGCGGCGAAGCGGCTACACATCTCCGCTTATATGTTTCTCGTCGGGACAACGCTTTTCTCAGGCACCGTGTACGCGCGTGTGTTTGGTGCCCCTCAGTCGATGGGCCAGTTGGCCCCGGCTGGGGGCTATATCATGATGGGCGGGTGGGCCTCCCTCATAGCTGCCGCGATGGCGCTGTGAGGATCCCGAAGGCATGCGAACGAAAAAGGGAAGCACTCCCCGATGAAGGGCAAGAGTGATCAGAAGATGTGTCAGTGGTCTTCTGTTGTCGAGTCACTGCTGCTTCACCATCGGCCGCGTGCGCAGCTACTCACCATTTTCTGCGTGCGAGGATATGGTAGCTGCCAAACTGTCTGCAGCTAAGAGGCCACCGGGCTGTTGTGGTGCGCACTGCCCTCCACCCCCCCCTTAGAGCAGACGCCAGCCGCGCATTTCTGCTGGCCAACAGCATTGCCGTAGCTGCTGTCGAACTAGACCTGCTCTCGGGTACGGCTGCGTTGGACTTCGCATCGATCTTCCTCACGAACGTGCTTTGGCGTCTTTGTTGCGCATGGCCTGTCGACAGCAGATGTGCGCTACCGCCTCCGCTCCTCAGTGACGCCGCGCCATATGGCTATTCGCTATCGTTTTTTCTCATGAACCTGCTCCGACCACCGCCACAACCACCGAGGCCTGCACACCTCTTTCGCTCTGCGGCGGTCGCCCTAGGGCCTCACTGGTGTGGCAGTGGGCACCTACACTGCCCTCATGGGTCCAGCGTTCAGCACAATCAGGTCTGTGGCGACTTGGTGACGGCGACCCACTACTAGCCAATCCACAGCATGTCTTCCTCAACGTGCCTAACGCCTACGGTTGTGGCGCCTCTTTCTTTTCTTTGGTACGCTCCGTATTATCAGAGCTTGAGGTGGGGAGCGGGAGGTGGTTAACCGCCCCCCTGCTGTGCGGCCAGGCTTAGATGGCGGGTGAGCGGGTGCAGACATATGAGCTCAAACTCACGCGCATGCCCCCCCCCAATGCGTCTTTGCGAAGAGCCCCCTTTTTTTTCCACATGCACGTCCACATTCGGCTGTCGCGGTGTGTGTGTGTGTGTGTCAGAAATTGGGTTTGGGCAGCGTCGCCAGACACACGCGCCTTTCCCTCTCCCCTTTCTCGCCCTCAGCACAACCTCAACCATCTCAGCACGGTGGTGGTGGTGGGGAGGGGGTCTGTGTGTATGTAGACACAGTGGCAAAGAAGCTCACGCCCCCCCTTTCCTTGTCGCTCGTTACACGGTCCACGCCCCCGCCATGCCTCTCCCATGACTCCCCTCTCCCGAAACGCACGCGTTGTCCTGGCCTTGTCAGCACTGTTCTCGCCTCTACACACCGCACAGCAGTTCCTAAAGGCCTTTCAGCAATTCGGCTCACCTCGCACGTATCGATCTCACCCAAGACGCTCATCCTTGCTTGCGCTAGCTCCGCGCGCAGCTGGTGGACCCCGTGCAGAGCATACGGCGCATCAAGCCAGTTTTGCTAGACCTGGCCCGCCTTCGCCATCTTAGACGTCCCCGTTAACAGCGCGTGAGGTGCGGCGGTGGCCATGGCGCCCAAAGCCACTCCCCGCCCTACGGCAGGAGGGCTCACCCCCTCTTCGAAAAAGGCCACAGACCCCATGTTGGCGGACACGTATGAGCAAGAAGAATGGAACGAGGTCGAGTTGTCCACAAACGAACTCGCAGCCTTTGAAGCGCGTCTGGTGCAGCAGCAGCAGCAGCAACAACGTGACCGAGGCGGTACTGCGGCCGCACGGCATGTATCACGGGTCCGCACGCCGGGGGACCGGCAACGGCCCTCTGCACCTGCGACAGGCGGGGCCCGACGGTCGAATCCCCTTTCCAGCGCTGTCGGCGCACTGCGTGCTGACTTGCACCGCGCCGCCAACTGCGGTGCGTCGGAGGAGGAGCAGGCAGCACAGATCCAGCGTAAAGAAGATGTCGAAGATGTGCGTCATCTCGAGGTCCGTTTTGGCGGCTGCAACGACGACGACGACGATAGTGACGCTGAGGCGGTTCGGCGACGGTGCAAGATGGGGCTGCGATGAAAGCAACCGCAAGAAGCACTTTATCACCCCTCGGCCTGTGGCACACCATTTTTGTTTTTCGTGCGCGCGCGCGTGTGTGTGCTGCTGATTTGCTAAGGCTGCACTGAGCGAAGTGTGGCGGGAAAGATCGGGGTGGCACAGTGGCTGTGTGGGGGGACGGAAGATGAGTGCTTGCAAGGGGCCTGGCAGTGATTTGTGGATGGACACTACCATCACTATGAGGGCCTCTTTTCTCTCTACCGTTTAGCGCGCGAGTCGATGTATATATCTGCCACTGACTCCTCTCTGCTTCTTCTCTTCTATACCTCTTCTGGTTGGGGGGAGGGGAAGGGGCAGGGCGCGGCGTTTGGCTCTCAACTCTGTCTGTTTGTTTCGCCTCTTTCCCACCGCACTTGCCGTCGACTGGACTACCTCAAATTTGGCCGCTTCAGAAGATGAAATGGTGTGGCCAATTCGAGTGTAAGAGTGGACTCGAGCGCCTGCATAGGCGCCTGCCAATTGGCATGTGCGCGCGATGCAGGGACCGTGTGTGTGTGTGTGTGGTCCGCAGATGCCTTCTGTATCGCTGATAATCTGAGCGCCACTTCGGAGTACCCATTTGTGTCCCTCACAGCCCGGCTGTGCACGCCATTTCCCTGCCGTTGCAATAAACACCACACACACACACAGCACCAGCAGCAGCCCAAAGCGCGATGATTGCCTCTCTCTCTATCACTGCCGGAATGGTCTCGTCATCTCGCAAGGCATTATCCCTCGCCCTCACTCCGCCCCCCTTTTTTTGCTTCGCCGTCGTGTTGTTGGTGCTATCCTGCTCTCTCTCTCTCCGTGAGCGCGCGTTTGTGTATGCCTGTGTCGGTGACGGTGCCTTTTTTTTCGCAAGGGTGCGGGGCACAGGAGGGGCATTTTTATCTCCGCTCGATGAAATCAGCAGGTGCACACGCGTGCATACCCACACGCCCAAAGAGCGCTGCTTACGGGCCGCTGCCCCCTTCACCATCTTCAAACGAAAGGCACGCTCATACATAAGAGTAAAGAGGAGACCGATCGCATAGATGTATACACGTATAGAACAGACACACCCACTGCAGCGCACCTCCCCCTCAGATCGCCCTTTGCCCTGTGTCTCCCTCCCCCGTGCTCGGAGCCTTCCTCGGCGCCATGGCCGATAGCGAAGTGGATCTCATTCTTCAGAACTATTTCGCAACCATCGCAGAAAAGGACTCCGATGCACTCAAGCTGTTTGAAGACAACAAGCGCATGCGCCACCTTGTGGAGCAAGTGCTGAAGGCTCGAGAAGAGCTGGAGGCCCAGTATTGCGCGGCGCAGCTGCTTGTCGCGTCGCTGCAGGCAGACGTTCGTGAGAAGCAGCACCGCATAGAAGCACAGGAGAAGGCGAGTGCTGTCTGGCGTGATGGCGTTTCGGAGCTGCGAAGCGTCCTTGGCCGCTCCCCCGACAAGGAACGTGAGATAGCCGATGTCATAGACGACGTGCGGCGCATATCTGCGGAGGTGTGCAGACTTCGGAAGGGCGTGCAGTACGCACAGTGGTGCTGTGGTGAGTGGGAGGCGTATGTGGTAGAGTCGCTCATTGCTTCCGAAGCCCTCGAGCGAAATGTGCTCGAACGCACAGCAGTGGACTCGCTTCAGACGCTGTGCGAAGCCGCTGCTGAAGTGAGCAGTGTGCGAATCTGGGCCGCAGCTCAGGAAGCGGCTGCGGGATCCACGATAGCGCACTGGGAAGCCTGGCACGTGACGACGGTGCAAGAGCGCGAGATGGAAATGGAGAAGCATTCGCAGGCGCTGCATGAAGCAGAGCTCAAGGCGCGTCGTCATGCCCGCCATGCCGAAGCCGCACAGCAGTCTGCGAAGGAACTAGCAGAGCGTTTGGCGGCTCAGCAGCACGAGGAACAACTCGCTCATGAGTGGAGAGCCCTGGCGTCCACGGCTCAGGTGGGTCTAGTCGACCTGCTCGTCCGCCGATGCACCGCCGCGGAAGGAAACTGGTGCGACACAGTGCTGGAAGTGCGCACCATCACACACCAACTCGAAAGGGCCCGGGAGGAACTGAAGGGCCTATCCGAGGCTCACGAGAAAGGCCTTGTGGAGCAAGAGCAGAATCGCTTACGTCTCTCGAGGCTTTCAAAGAAATTGGAGCAGCTCAAGGAGCAACAGTCAGAGCTGGAGGAGCTGCAGCAGCGTTGCACCTCTCAGCAAGAAGAGCTGCAGGCCCTTCGTGGCAAGTACATGACCATCGCTGAAAAGGAGCGCAGCCTTCGATACCAGCTGAGCACCTCCGCGGAAAGTACCGCTGCGAAGCTGCTAACTTCGGAGGAGTCCCGTCAGGCTGCCGAGCGGCGTACTGCTGTGCTGGAAGAGCGTCTTCGTGCCACGCAGGAAGAGGCGCGGGCCGCTCAGAAAGACGTTTTAGCGTTGCGGCGGCAAGCAGAGAAGCATCTCGTGACAGATGCGGTGTTGCAAGCCACGCAGCTGCAGCTGCAAGAAACGGCAAAGCATGCCTTCAACTTTCAAGAGGCGTTGGAGGCGCTCAAGGTGGAGCATCAGGCGCAGCTGCAGGTCGAGCGTGACCGTCACGCGGCAGAGATGGCCGCGCTCGCTGAGGCCAACGAGGAGGTGCTTCAGCTCCAAGCTGCAGAGGCTCGTGCGCGGGCGGCGGAGGCAGAGGAACGCACGCGGCAGGCACAAGATACTGCTGCGCGTGAAAGGGAAGCACTGCAAAAAGAACTGCAGCTGTGGACAGCGGAGGTGGACAGTTTGAAGTTGGAGGTGGCGAAAGGTCGCCAGCGCGCCGAGGCAGAAAAGACCGCTCGAGAAGTACTCGAGCAGCAAAGCCGCAGCGAGGCGAGTGTCGTTCGCAGTATGGTGGAACGCAGCTTCGATGATGCACGACGAGGCCCGCAAGTGGCGCGACTGCAGGCGCGTCTGAAGAGTGTCCAGCAGCGAAATGACCTTCTGGAGGAAGCGTGCCGACGCAGTGCTGGTGTCATCGCGCAATTACGGGAAGCACTGCATCGTGAGCAGATGACGTCACGCACGCTGCGGCTGAAAGACGATTCGCTGTCTGCCTAGTGTGTGGCGCACACAGGCGCTTGCACACAGGTGCTTCTGGCGTGACAGGTCCGGATACTGCTGTCACGGGACCTCTTGGCGTTATCCCTCGATCCTACTGCGTGCGCCTACGTTGCCCTTGGCACTCGCAACGTCGTTCCAAAAAGGTCTGCCGTACAGTCGGCGGGCGCCATGTGCGTGTGCCGGCCCTCCGCACGTCTTTCAAGATATTTTCTTGTTTTTTTTCGTTCTTCGCATGCGACTGACGGTCGCTGAGGATCATTTCGAGCGAGCCAATGAAAGTCAGTGCAGAGGCGGCACGCGTTTTTGCTTTGCTGTTCTCCTTCGGTCTGTATGTGTGCGTGCGTGCAAGCGCCCGATGCAGGCCCGCCGCTTCGCGCAAGGATCATGGTCGGCGTGCTTTCGCCAGTGCTGTTTCGCCGCCGACACACACACACCACCACCACCATACGCGCACGCGCACTCTTGCCAGTCGTGCGGCTGTCAGCGTCTTCACGCGATTGGCCACGTCGTCGCCGCTGCATCTCCCACCCGTCGCCTTTCTATGCCCCATCCGCTTTCGCTCTCTTACAATAACTCGGTGCCTCTCACACACTCGCACACCTCTCCGCGCTGCAGCGGCAGAAGAAAATCCTCGCCGACACAGGCATGTGCGTTGACCGCCATTTCGTCCCAGACACGCAAACACATCTTCAACGTATACGCTAACCCTCATCGTCTCTCCGGCAGCCATGGATGCAGAGCAAGTGGACAATATTCAGGCCAACGTGCTGGCCATCCCCACGTTTGAGGCGATGGGGTTGAAGGAAGACCTGCTCAAGGGCATGTACAGCTTCGGCTACAAGCAGCCCACCGCCATTCAGAAGCGCTTCATAATGCCATTCCTAAAGGGGCGCGACGTCATCGCACAGGCGTCCTCCGGTACGGGCAAGACGTCCGCGTTCTGTGTCTGTCTCCTGCAAGCGTGCGACCCCCACACGCGTGAAACGCAGGCTCTCATCCTCTCGCCGACCCGCGAGCTGGCCGTACAGACGCAGGATTTGTGCAACAACATTGGGCACCACATGGGGCTGACGGCGTACGCGTGCATTGGCGGCAAAAGCACTGAGGAGGACATCCGTCGCCTTGAGAGTGGTGTACATATCGTTTCCGGCACTCCTGGACGTGTCTTCGATATGATCCGCCGCAAGAGCCTTCGTGTCAACGGGCTGAAGACGCTAGTGCTGGATGAGGCGGATGAGATGCTGGGCAAGGGCTTCAAGGCTCAGATCCACGACATCTACCGCATGGTCCCGCCGCTGCAGATCATTCTCGTGTCGGCGACGCTGCCGGCGGATGTGCTAGAAATGACGGAGAAGTTCATGACGGAGCCGGCGAGCATTTTGGTGAAGCGCGATGAGATTACGGTGGACAGTGTGAAGCAGTACTTTGTCTCTGTCGACGAGGAGAAGAATAAGTTCGACGTGCTGATGGAGCTGTACGACAGTCTCACGATTGCCCACGCTGTTGTGTTTTGCAATACGCGCAAAAAGGTGGAGCAGCTCGCCAAGAAGATGACGCGCGAGAAGTTCACTGTGACTGCCATGCACGGCGACATGCCGCAGGCCGAGCGTGACGAGATCATGCAGCAGTTCCGGGATGGCCACAGTCGCGTGCTCATCACGACCGACCTCTGGGCGCGCGGCATTGATGTGGAGCGCGTCTCACTGGTTCTTAATTACGATTTGCCACTTGCGCGTGAGCAGTACATTCACCGCATTGGTCGCACGGGTCGCATGGGACGCACAGGGCTCGCCATCACATTTGTGCGCCACGACGAGCTGCGCTTATTGCGCGATATCGAGCAGTTCTACGCCACACAAATTGAGGAACTCCCTGCCAATATTGGCGAACAAATGTAAGAGAGAGAGTGTGTGTGTGGCAATGCAGAAGCGAAGAGCCGCGACACCCTCGTGTCTGAGGAGGCAAGCCATACAGGTGCCTCTCTGCGTGAGGCGTGAGAGGCGGCGGTGGCAGGGTGAGGGGGGGAAGCAGGGGCGAAGTGAACGTGTCTCTCTGCTTCTCAGCGCTCGTGGATGGGTGCTGCCTATGGCGGCAACATCGGCGCCAGTGCAGGCATGCGTAGATCAACTCAAAGATGATGTGCGCACAAGTGAGCATGAGGCTTTGTGTTACCACAGCAAGAGGTGTTACCGGCCTGTGGCCCGCTACTGTCTTCCGGGTGTGGCGCTTAGAAAGAGAGCGTCGATTCGGGCCCTTTGAGCAATGTCGACGAGTGGTGTGATGGTCATGTCAGGTGTGCGAACTTTTTGTACGGTAATGGTTGCAAGCAAGCGTCCTCTCTCTCTTTCGTTGCTGCCTCGCTGTGTTAACGATCACCTCAAGGCAGGGCAGAGGACAAGTAGCAGCGCGGACCTCCCTCTACCTCGAGGAGGCTGTCGCAGGGGACTTCCGCACGAGATAACCTTTCGATGCGCAGAAGTACGCACGCCAGCACGGCCGCTGGCGCCTTTCACGTACACGCAGATGTCACCGGCAGCATGAGATGGGATGCAAATATCTTATGCGCAGTGCTTTCCTTGCGCCCGCGCGTCATGTTCTCTTGCGGCCCTTCCACCCCCGTCTCCTCTCTCTCTCTCTTTCGACTCATCCAGCAGACGCTGTCTCGCTCCTCACTCCTTCTTCGCAAAGCCTCTTGCGCGTCGACGTGCGTCTGCGCGCGCGCGCGTCGGCATTTCCGCGCTGCTCTTTCTCTTCCCTGGACTCTCTGGTATAGGCATCCACAAAACGTTGCTACTAACAGGTTCGCGCGGACCGGCGAGGTATGCTGCGGCGTTTTCGTTCAGCTCCTTTGAACATCGTCGCTCACTTCACCACCCTCCTTACGTACACGCTCCATCGCCCACGCCCCCCGACTGAAGCCCTCCTCCGCGCCAGTGCGCGTGTCCTTCTTCCTCTCCCTTGGCCGCCCTCGTGCTCGCTCACTTAACTAACCGCGCTAATCGTCGGCTTGGCACACGTACACGTCCCCTTCTCTCTCGCCTTCTTGGTGTGGGGCTTAGGATATAATCGGCTCGTTTTTCTTCTTTGGCACCAAAGCACACGAGAGTGAAGAGCAGCGCGAAGGCGAACACAAAGGGAGTGTACAACACGAAAGCTCCTGCTGCTTCCCTCGTCTCTGCCTGTCAGCCTGTCTGGCTAACCCTCACAGCTGCCTATCCACATCTATCCGTCTCCAAGAGCAAAAAAAAAAACACAAAAAAGGCGTAGGGGGGCCCGTGTCTTTGGTCGGCGCTCACGCACAAGCAGCGCCATCACCCCACCCGTGTCTACTCCCTCGCAGCCGTTTCCCTGTGAGGGTGGGCGCGTGTACGTGTGCGTGTGTGTATCTGTGTCGCTTCGGATTGTGCGGTACCTGCCGAGACGTGTCTGTTGCCGTCATCGAGCTGCATAGCACGACATCAATTCAATTCGTTATTCCCCTGCTGCTGTTGCTGCTTCCCCTGTTGTCGTGCCTTCGGCTTTGTCTCCTTGGCGGCCCCCCTCCCCCTCTTCCCTTAATTTGTTTCCGCTTGTCGGTCTTTCTGTCGTGGTGTGTGTGTGCGCGCGCATTTCCTTTTTTCCCTCTCCATCGCTGCTCCCCCTTTTTCGAAAGTCGCTGCGCTTCAGAGTCGGTGCGTGTCAGTTGGCGTCGCACTTTACGGTGTTCCCTTTTATTTCCAAAGACGGACGTGTGGGCGCGGGTTTGGTGGAGCGCCTCTGGACCACCTCCGGCTAAACCTCACCCTATCCCCCTCGATCCCGGTGTCCGTCGGTGGCTTCGCTGCCCGGCTCCGCGTCGGCTTCCGCCCGCACATTTCTCCCTCCCCGTAAAGTCGCACGCTCCCTTTGGCGCCCTCCCGATTAGCCGCTCGAGGCCTTCTTCCCCCACCCCACCACCCCTTGGAGAAGTTAACGCCCTCGTTGACACGTCAGCCGAGTCCTTGTCGTGGCTGGCCAGGGGAAGTTCTCCTCTCCGACCTTCTCCACGCGAAGGCTCCAGTCGACGGCTCAGCAGCCAAGCCTTATTTTGCTCCCGAATGAAAGCGGCGAAGGCGCGATGGAGGTGACAGACCCGCTAGACCTGTGGCCTCGGGCAACCGCTCCTGTGGTGGCGGGCGCATCAGCCAGCTGCTGCCCAACAGACTCGTTCCCACACGCAGCAAACTTGGAAGGAGTCGGCTTCCCGCATGATGCGGACACCGAGCCCCTCCTCGCTGCAGCGGCACCGTCAGCGTGTGATGCAGAGGGCGAGACGCCTTCTGCGTCAGGAGCGAGCGGGCGCGGTGTAGCTGGGCGACCTCCCGTCGCCGTCGCCTCAACGCTGCCAAAGCGCAAATACCCGAAGCTACTTACGCAGCTAGCCCACGAGCTCCGCTGGATGCACAAGAGCCTTCGTCACAAGGGCGACAGCAGTGCCGTGCCTGTTGTGAGCTGCGCTTCCAGTGCTCCGCTGAGTCACAGCAATCGCTCCGCCGACTCGCCGTGCACCCGCGCTGACGACGATGATAACGAAGACCTCCTTATCACGGCGACCTTGCGCAGCTCGATGCGGCGCCCCTCCCACCCGCGAAATTCGGCGAGGAGCCACAGCGGCGGAAGCTCCACACCCCACGCATTGGAAACGGCAAGCAGTGCAAAACTGGAGCAGAGTACCCTGGCGAAGAGTGCGGTGGAGCAGGTGCAGCGTGTTGCGCCAGCTGAGGTGACGCCTGACCCGTACGCGCCGCGCTCGTGCCAGTACGTGGCTCAGAACCTCGCAGTTGAAGGGACAGAAAATACCCTTTGCAGTCCCTATATCGGTGTCCCTGCCGGCTCTACGATGCGAGCGGCGTCCGCCGGTGAGGCGGAGAGCGCTGTGGGGAGCTCAGAGATCACCGGCATTGCCCCCGCCCTCGCACTCGGCGAGGACAGCAGCACAGAGGACCCTTATCGTGGCAATGGTGACTCATCGAATGTCATCCAGTTTGACACAAAGGGCGCGAGTGATGCGGAGGCCGTGGGCGCTGTCGCCTCCTGCCCGCCAGATCGACGCGGCCTCAAGGTAGACTGCGCGCCTTCAACCCTGGGCATTTGCGGGGGTACACAAGCAGGCGACGACGCGACAGGTCCCGGTGACTCATACCAGGTATTCTTTAGCGTCATCATCGGGCTGCAACGCCAGGTATGCAACCTGCAGCAGCTAACAGACAGCCTGCGCGCAATCTACGAACAGGAGCAGCGGGCGCGTCTGCGCTCCAAGGGCAGAGGGCAACACCTGAGCTGGACTCGCACCGTCGAGGCCGCCAACACGATTCATTTTTGGCGCCACAAAGTTAGCACGCTGCGTCTCTTCGAGTCACAGTATCTGAGCGTGCTGAGGGCCTTCCAGCACGAGCTGCGCCTGGTCGACCCTGGAGCAGAGAGAGCACAGCAGATCATCCAGCCAGCGGCGCGTGCAGCAGTAGAAGCGGGCGTTACAGCAGTCGTCATGCAAGCTCGCTGGAAGTTTATTTGCTCTCTTCAGGTGGTGACAGCGCAGGAGCAGCACCTCAGGACGCTAAGTGAGCAGATGAGGGCCTGTTGGGAGGCGAACGCTTTGCTGCGAGAGGAGCTGCAACAATTCGAGCAGCATGAAGTGCGCGTACCACGCGACACTTTCGCCACTGCTGGCATGGATGTCGAGCATTTTATCGCTTCGCTGCCGCCGAGAACATCCGCCTGCAGCCACAACAACGTCATCTCCCACAACTCTGTGCCATCACTAGACAGCCTCGGGAGCGCAGAGACACCGATGCTGTTGACGGCTCAGAACCTCTCCCCTATCCTGAGTGACGATGATGGGGGTGACAACTTCGTCACGGCGGTCAGCATAGGCAGCAGTGGGATCGCTCACAGCGACGATCACCCAACGGTTCTCTCACCGAGCTCCGCTGCCGCATCAGCAGCGCCTCTAGTGTCATGCATGAAGCGCACCACTGTTGCTAACAGCACCTCTGCCTCGCCTGTCATGCCGAAGCGGCTGAAGTACGTCATCTGCTCGGCCACGTTCGACCCCGACGAGGGTAGCGATGGTGGCATCAGAAGCCCCATCGCACCGTCGTACATTGGCTCTACTGCGTCGGCAACCAACTCACAAACGCGACGACGCAGCGAGCGCCATGTGACGTTTGCGCTGGAGCCAGAGGTGCTGGACGCGCGCCCCCGCTTTAGTGCCCGTGGCCGCACGATGGAGTTGCTAGAGCAGATTTGCCTGGACAAGCAGGTGCCATGGAGCGCGCTGCCGTTGCTGCAGAGTGCCCTAGAAGAACGCCTTGCTCAGCTAGCGCAGCTGCGCGCGCAGTGGGGTGTAGCTGTAGCAGACGCATCCCTGGACCCTTTACCAAGTACCGTGCCGCCGGTGCCTACGATTCCGAGCCTCAGCAGCGGCGGTACGGAGTGTTACACACATGATGAAGGGGCGGCGTCGTCGTCATCGAAGTCCTTGTCATCCGCCGCCACGTCGAAGACGATAAGGAAAGTGAATAGCAGACAGGAGAGCAGCAAGGTGAGGCCGAAGGTGTGTACGACATGCATCACCATGTAACCTGCGCTGAGCCAGTCTTCGCAGAACTCTGGCAGCGCGTCCGCCAGCGTGAAGAATCGCCCCCATCCCGTGCCACTTCTTTCTACAACATCGAAGAAATAGGCGCGCACGCTCACGGGGTAAGGGTTCTTGGAAATCTCGCACACCGCGCTTCAGCGGCACTTTTGAGGGAATGGGGGAGGGAAACGGGCACCCGTACGCCCCCCGCTGTTTGAAGCTGCATATGTGTTTCTGTGTGTGTGTATAGGGGAGGTACGTCTGTATGACTTCACAGATTAGCGTCTTCGTTGAAAATACTCAGGACTGCCGCGGACGTCTGCATTCTGTCGCCCGTTCGCCGGCGCCACGGAACCTCCTCTCATCAACGAACGCTGGCGCGAGAGTGAGCATTGGGTGTATCCCTCGTCCCTCTTCGCTTACGTCTTTTTTTCTCCTCTCTTCCCCCAGCTCGGCTTCTGTACGCGGAATCGCCGACACGATTCGGTCTCTACTACTACGAGCATCATTGCAACCACGCGCCTCCTCGGAACCGCGCTATCCCGGGCGGCTCCTCGGCACGGATGCCAGCGGTCCGTCCTCTGGACGACGCTGCAGCGTGTGTGTGTATGGGGGGGGAGGGCGACCTGCGACCGCGGGCACGTTTGCGTCCTTCACATGGCTGACAAGGTGCCGAGGCCACTCGAGCGCATGCCGCTCAGCCGTGGCTGTCTGCCGGCGCATGGAGAGCCTGCGCCACCCCAGAGAGGGATGCACTACGCGGCGACCTGCGCGGCAGGCCGGGTCAGAGGGCGGCTCCCCTAATGCTTTCCGTGGCGCAGAGTGAGCGCGTCGAGAAAGGCCGAAAGGAGCCGACATGGACGTCTCTGTTGCTCTCTTCCCCCCTCCCCCCTCCCTCCCCCTTTGTCGTATCGCGCAATGACGCAGGTGCAGGTTTTTACCTCGCTTGTTCATACTACTATACACATACCCCGAGCGCACATGCATCTATATAGATGTATAGCGGTATGCACATGGTAGTGTCTGTGTGTGTGTGTGTCAAACATTCGGATCAGTGCCCCCAATCAGAGGAGGCCAGCACAGCGCTCTGACTCCCACACTTCCCTTGTCATTGCTGCTGTTTCTTTTTGTATGCTGCACCGGTGCCCGTTTCTCCTCTCTGTCCGTTGGCCCTTTACATGGGCGTCCCTCGCCCTGAGTCACGGAAGGGGAGTGCTGACTCTCTCCTCCATTCATCCCTCCCTCTCGCCGCACGATCCGTTTTTGTTTAGCTGTATGTGTGCAGCTGTGCAGCTGTCCCTGTGTATGTCTGTGTATGTTTGTACGTTTGTGCCCCCCTCCCCTCCTCGTTTGCGGCACCGCTCCTCGCAACGACCTCTCAACCACCGTATTGTCGGCTTCTTTTCCTTGCTCTCCCTTCTCATGGACGCGTACGCGCACTGGTCGCACTCTGGCTCCCCTCCCGCCCCCGCGCCTTCCTTTATAGTTGTGTTTGCGGGTTGTGCTTCGGTGATTGCGTTTGTATAGGCAGAGACGATGTGCACGCTTCGCGGGCAACTCATTGTGTGTGTGTGATTCGATATGAATGATGAGATCTAGCTGTGATTGTCTGAATCAACGAGCTCGAGGGGGGAGGGCCCTTTGCTTTTCTCCTCTCCTTTTCGTGTCGTTGCCTAGCCCCTTCCCTCACCTTCCCCCCTCTCCCCCCCATCACCATCATTGCACGCCCCTTCACAGACGCAGTCCCCGTCCTATGCAAGTGCCTCTTCGCTGGTTGGGCGGTTCATCACGGTGTATTTGTCTCCCTCTCTTCACACACGTCCGCCCCCCCCTACTTCTTCGGGCGCTGTTTTCCGTGTCGGCTTTGTGGTCGGTGCTGTGTTGGGAATGCGTGCGTGCGTGTGGCCCCTTTGGACGCCTCTTTCTCTTCCCCCACCCCCTTTCCTTTGTCCGCTACTCACCCACACATACACACATATACATATATGTATATGTGTGTATGCATATAATGAGTGAGGTGAGGTGAGGTGATCGTTTCCCTTCCTCAGCGCGCGCCCCTCGCATTTGATCTGCCGCTCTTTTCGCCATCACCAGCGCTGTGCTCTCAAGTGTCGCCGCATCTACTGTCCACCCCCCCCCTCTGTCCTTGGTGTGTTTGGGACCTTCACTCTTTCGTTTTACAGCACCAGAGCCCCACCCCTCGTTCGGCTGTGGCAGAAAGCGTGGGGGTGAGGGAGGCGCATTGTTGATGGGCACGCCCCAGCGCGGAGTGCATGTTGCTGTATGAGCGTGGCTGTAAGCGTACGCATGCGTGTGCATCACGGTCTTTTTATGTCGCGGTCTCTCTCGTGTGACGTCCTCCTGTCTGCCCACGCGCCTCCTCCGCGTGTTCTGTTTACCTGCTCGCTGCTTTGTTATCTCTTACATGTCCTCGCCACGCCGTCATACGTCGCAGTGGGCACGGGGGGAGAGGAGAGGGAGGGTAAGAGGCGCCAAGAAGCAGGTAACTGAAGCACTCGACATTTTTTCTAAAGGGGGTGCGCCGTGTGCATGTAGAGAGGGAGGGGGGGGGCAAGGCAATTATTTTTTTTTTTTGCAGATCTGAGTTGGCGTCCACGACCTGCGCAATGCTGAAAACAACGCCAACCTTAGGTAAAAGAAGAGGCCGTTATCGAATTCACAAATCTGAGGTGGCGCGAGTCGACCTGCCCCCATGGCAGACCTTCTAGTCGCCTCTCCTCCAACCTCTTTGGCCATCGACTTGCCGATGGTAGCGTCGTCTTCAACGCGACACTTCCACCGAGCGCCACCTACGGGATGCGCTTCCCTCACTCGGACGCTCCGGCACGCGGTGTTTTTTGTTCACCTGGCCTGTTCGCACCTGCCAGCGCGTTCCCGCTTGCCGGCTTCCCCCAGCGCATTGGCGTCATTTCTTTGCCGCCCCGCCCGTTCGACTGTGTGCTTTGGTAAGAAGAGCGAGCACCGACTGCTTTGGTCGAACGCATCTCCCTCTCCCCCTGCCTCCCACTCACCTCACCCACTGCCTCGGCTCTTCGCATCCTCCCTGATCCCTCTCGTCCCCCTCCCCCACCCTGGCGGCACCGTTCTCTTTGTCCCGCGCGTTGGAGAAATGCGAAGTCGAAACATATTCCTTACGCGTCACATTTGAAAAAAAAAATGCTACGCCGACTCTACGTGGCACACGCAACGGCTGGAACGGCACTAGCAGCGCGCCAGGTGGCCCAGCCGCGCTCACACTTCGCGGCCTCCACACCGTCAACGCAATCGCCCTCGCGCCTTCACGCTCTGTACGTGCCGCGGCGAGGCTTCATGGGCTCCTTTTTTGGCCGTCCGCAGGCAAAGGTGAAGCTGGACGATGTCGCCTACGACAAATCCGCGCCGCACTACAGCGGCACAATCTTTGGGCTGCCAGCTGATAACGTCGTCTTCTACTCAAAGGTGGCTGCTGGCACGTTCGCGACGTTGGCGGTCGTGTACATTTTCTTCAAGGGATACGTTCTGCTCTCCCGCTTTAGCTTGCAGACAGTCGCCCGACTTGGGTTTATGAGCGGCTTTGCGTCGTGTCTGCTCTGTTACACCGTCGCCCTCTCCCTCATCCGGCGCTCCCGCATCAACGCCGATACGGTGTACAACCAATCCATCGCGCTTGTCATGCGCAATGAGAAGGTGATTCAGCACCTCGGCACACATCCACGCACCGGCGACTTTCGCACGTACCACGCGACCGGCGGCTTCAAGCTGCCGCTGATGCGCCGCATTCGCAGTGGCTCGTACGAGTTGGCAGACCTCCTTGGGTTGAAGCAGCGCCGCCTCCAGATGCTCCTCACCCTGAAGAACCCCTCCAGCGGCAACGAAGGTCTGGTCTCGTGCGACGTCCGGAAGGAGAGCACCGGCTTCCTGTCCTCTACAAATGTCTACAAGTCGCTCTCCATCACCCTCTACTCTGAGAACAAGAAGATGGAGCCGGAGACGATCATCCTGATCGGCAAGCCGGAGGATGTCGTGTACCGCTCCCTCATCCTTCGCTGAGGTGCAGCGCGGCAATGCGGCGCCACAGCTGAGGGAGGTGCAGGTGGGGCTAGTGATGTGAAAGGGCGCAGTTGGACAGAGAGGATGGTGAAGTCCTGCAAAGGTAAACAGCAGTTGGGCCAAGTTGAATGTGTCGCTCCAGGAGTGGAGAGTACGCGTCGTGTGCCTCTGTCTCTCCATCCCTCTCTCTCCCTTCGGAGTCGATGGGGCGATGGGGAGGCAGCGTTGGAAGGGTGGTGTGGTCGGGAGTGTCTGCCCCTGTGAGCCTGTTTTTTTTTCCATCGGTTTCGCTTCGGGCAAAGGAGCGAAAGAAAGCGAAATGATGCGCCCTGACAGGCTGACCTCTATCACACATTTACGCACACAGACCTGCATACACAGCTTCACCTCTCTTGTGATCTCGCTCGCTCTAACCGTCTCGCCAGTGGGCGGTGGGGGGGGGATGGCAATGCACGCGCAGCCGCAACGGCGTCGCTGTAATCATGTCTGTGCACGTCTGGTTCGCTTTCTTTTGTCGCCGTCTTTGGGGTGTTTTTTTTCGTTCTACCGGCTGTTGCTCGCACCTCTTCTGCCGGCTAGTGCGCTATTCCAGCTGCGTCATCCTCACCTCTCTCTTCCCTCCTCCACCTCCACCGTCCTTCTGGACCAACGCCCACCTCAGTGGACGTCATGTCTTGGCAGTAGGTTCCACGACTGGCCCCATATATATATATATATATTCATATATAAACCCTGGCAGGCGATGCAGTGGTGGCCCTCCTTTTTTTGGTTCGGCGTGTGCGTTATCGTAGGCCTATACATATGGGCGTGGGGGGATCGCTATCCCCCGTCTCTCTCCTCTCTGTCCATCGCGTTTTTTTCCTCTTTGTTTCGCCTGTCTCTCCGCTGTAGTCACTGTCACGTGCGTGTGTGAGTGTGTGGATGCCAACTCGTATCTACAGATGCCCGTATTCCAAGATGGTGGCTCAGCGGTGCGCTTGCGCGAGAAAAAGATGGCCAATGGGTGTCGTACAGCAGCAGCACGGCTGCTGCTCTGTGACGCAGGGTCAGCTCTGTTGTACGGGGTAACGGCTGCCCCCTTCCCCTCCTACTCCTCCTCCCCTCTTCTCATGCAATATGTTTCTTCCAGGTCGTCTCTTCACACTGCCCTCCCCCCAATCCTCATTTCTTGGCATGTCGGATTCGAAGCTTGTATCGGAGCACAGCAGCGCGCTCTCAAGGGCACAGACGTCGGCGCTGACACCGATATGCGGTGCACTACGCGCTCGTGTACAGGAGCCAAGGAAGAGAAGCGCAAGTAGAAGTCGCAGGATGGCACAGTCTTTGGATCACTCTTTCCTTCCCTGTCCCCTTCAGTTCCGTTTGTCCATGCGCATAGAGACGCGCGCACAGACTTGCAATACACGCGCGCGCATTTCGTCACAGATCGCTGTCAAAGGCCGCACGCAGACACACACACACATCACCACCATACGTTGTGGCTGCCTTCACGTGAACGGCACCTGCAGTACCTCAGATGGACGTTCCACTACACCTTCGGCTGGCCTGCGCCAGGCGCTTCGATGACGTCTACAAGGACAGGAAACCCGTGAGATATGACGCTCAACCTCCTTGTCGAGGATCGCCTCACATTGGCAAAGACTTTGAGTGCGACGGGCGACAATGGCTGAGCTCCCTGGTGGCAGCGCTCGGGCCGAGCCAAGATGGCACTGCCGCATCGTATGCCGACCCAGCGGTCAACGCCTCCTTCATTTCCCCAGCTGGGGCCACCGCGCGTGTAGAAGCGAGCGCACCGTCAGCGTCGCATAACTTAGATCCGCAGCCGCAATCCCAGCGTACGTCACTCACCTCCTCGAGCAGGACTGTGCGGTCGCCCCCAGACATCCCCTTCGAGCCCCACGCACAGGAAGCGACAAGAGTGGAATCGGCAGTGCAGGCAAGTGTAGTTATTGAGGTGGAAGCCGACGCTGCGGCACGCGCGCGCGCGGTGCGTGTCAGCGAGGAACTGGCCGGAACGCATGAGGTGTTACTCGCCGACATTACAACCGCCCTCGAGCGGCGTGTGCGCGAGTGCGTGTTGAAGACAGCCGCACTTGACGAAGCACGTCAGCAGCTCATCTGCGCCTTTCAGCTTCCATCGGTCACATCTCCTGCATCGTCAGCTTGCCCCCCTCATCCTGTACCTCGGGCGCCATCAGCTGCGGTAGCCAGTCACGCAAGCACCGCACCACCACCCCAAGCCCAGTGGACGAAGGAGGAAGCTCGCACGCGAGCCGAAGCCACCACGTACATGGCATCGGAGCGAGATGCAGCGGACGGCGAGCTGGTGGATGGTCCGGTTCAAGTACCTGCTGCACGCGCTGCGGCCGCTGATGTCGCTGTTCGCCCTCCATGGCTTTCTGCTAACCGGACTGATGCTTCTCTCTCCGATGACGTGAGGAAGGAAATGGCGCTGCACCTTTACGCCTTGCGCCGCCAAGTGAAGCAGTTGCACGGCCGGCTCGAGGCGCACGAATCGACGCACTACCGTCACATAAATGCGCTTCGTGCCGCCCAGAAGCAGTCGCGCACATCCTCATCCCCGCCTGTTCGAGTTGAGATAGTGAAGGCCTACGAAGACGATCCTGTGCCCTACCGCAAAGGGCCTTGGAGAGAGGCCGATTTTGCTGCTGCGCGGCGCAGCGGTCCGGATCGCAGCGCTGGCGGCATGAAGAAGGATGCTGCTGGTGACGAGAGTTACACCTCCGACGACTTCACGGAAGTGACGTCGCGTGTGTCGTCTGTCGTGAGCGGGGGCGACGGAAGCAGCAGCAGTGTTAGTAGCACCGAGAAGCTTTTCCGGCAACGGCAGGCCGCTGCGCTGAGGGCACGTGGCCAACGATTAGTCGCGCACAGTGCTGCAGTGCATGCAGCTGGCCCATCGCGCAATTACAGAAGCGCCAGCAGCAGTGGCGACTCCAGTGCTTCGACGAACACGAGCAGCTATTCCTCACGCACGACCACCGCCACAACGTCCATGGACACGGACTCGGAAAGCGCCTAGCGAAGCGGTGTGCCGACTCACCGCGCCGATCCCGTGTGCTACCATGGATATCGCGTATCCTCACCAATAGAGCCAGGAAAATGCTGGACGCCTCTGCCTTTGTTGGAAGACCGCTTTGCATTCGGCCTCGTTGACGAGGAGAGGGCGGCAAACCAATTGTGTACACTCGCCCTTTCCTTCCCTCCCCACCATCGAATGCACGCTAGCTACAACCTGGAGAGAAGGGCGCCGCTGTGTGGCGAAGCTCTTCCTCTCGGTGCAGCTCCGCGTTTGCCCTTTTCTTTGAAAAGGGGGGCCCGACTGATTTTGCGGTTCCTTCCCTCTCTTACTCTCGCGGTGACCGCTGTCCATGTTGTCAGAATACTTTCTGCATTCCACCTGAGCCTCCCCCCTCCCCCTATTTCATGTCTCTGACCCCGTGAGACAAGCAGTTGGAAGGGTGGGTGGCTCTACACTGTTGCTCGTGTCCCACATGGGCGCGTATCCGTGCGCGTGTGCAGCGGCCGCACTCTGTTCCTGCAGGTGTGGCGTGGCTGTAAGCAGCCCGATGACGCACGCACACACACACACCTGATTTCTACGCTGGAGCCCTTCAGCTTTATCTAACCCATTCGCTGAAGCCTCGAGCAGCCACCCCCCTCCCCCTTCTCCCTCATTACTTCTCTCGCTCACCAGCACAAGCACATCCTATCACGCGGTGCACGCCCCCAATACTCTTCCCTCAGCCGAAATTGAGCGTGTCGTGCTATCTCTCTCCCTCCCTCTCTTATCGAAGCCGCTGCGAGTAGCATCCACCTCAGCATCATGGATTCCGTGCTCCCCTCGTCGGTGGATGCGGCCGTGGTCAGTGCACCGCCGACCAAGGGCAGCAGCACCTCCTCAGCCCTCTCACCCGAAGTGAGAGCCGTGCTCGGCGACTTCGAAGACAAATTCGCTGAGGTGGGCACCTGCGCCAGCACCGGCAAGCGCGTCACTCTTTGCTACAACACCTTCGGCGACCCCTCCCACCCGTGCCTGATGCTCGTTCAAGGGCTCAGCACCTCGCTGCTGGGCTATCCGCTGCGCTTCGTGCAATACTTTGTGGACCAGGGCTACTATGTCATTCGCTTCGACAACCGCGACGTAGGGCTTTCCACCCGGTTCGACGAGTTCGGCGCCCCGGCGCTCATCCGGCTCCGTCTGCCGCAGTGGATGTCCATCGGCGAGCGCCTGCCATACGCTCTGTATGACATGATGATCGATGCGATTGGACTGCTGACGGCGCTAAAGATACGTCAGGCCCACGTGTTTGGGATGAGTATGGGTGGCATGATTGCACAGCTCATGGCCATTCACCACCCGGAGCGCGTGCTGAGCCTGAATATTCTCTTCTCTCACGCCGGAGGCGCGGACGTTGTGAGCCCGAGCCTGCTGCACTATGCCCGCTTCCTGCGGAAGCCGCGCAGCAACAGCGCCGAGGACCGTGCGGCGCACATGGCGTGGTTTATTAACTACCTCGGCCAGGGAGCGTACGAGGGGAACATGGAAAACGTGAAGAAGTACATCTTATGCACATACGAGCGCAACGGCGTGATCAACGACAGCGGAATGCAACGGCAGGCGGCGGCGGTAATGCGTGCGCCCAGCCGCGCCGAAGGCCTACGCAAGCTGAGATGCCCGGCGTTGGTGATCCATGGTGCCAAGGACCCACTGATACCCGTGGCAAACGGCTACCGGCTTGCCGAGTTGGTGCCGAAAGCGAAGCTGGTGATTTTTCCTCAGCTCGGTCACGACTTCCCGGCGGAGCTGATGAAGCCGATCGCAGACGAGGTCCTGTTAAACATGAGCCTCGTAAAGCCGATGGAGTAGCGGGGTAGGGGTACTGAGATTCGTGTGTGTATGCGTCTGTCTGAGCGCTACGGTACCATCCTCCCTGTGCCCAGCTGGGTGCGTCTCTTTGCGTGCTTTAATGCGGCCACATTGCTGCGTGTCTGCCCCCGTAAAGACGAAGGGTGGGGAGAGCAGCCATGCGCGCCCTTGCAGGGGAGACCACAGCTGTAGAAGCGGCAGGCAACCCTTCTCCCACCACGCGCCGGCACCTTTCCATCTTGAGTCGCATTGGCTCATGCTCGATGTTTCCTCATCTTGGCGGCCTTTCGGCTTTTCGATGGCGCACCCACCCATCTGCGTGCTCGCATGTGCGCCTGTACTGACGTGACTTCGAGGCAGCAGATGGCCAAGCAGGCTTGTACAAAATATCAGCAGCACCGCCGGCCACCATCGCTCCTCGTTTGCCCCTCTCTCCCGCTCCCCGTCGCTGACCTCACTCCGTAGAAGGGGGCGCATGAGGCAGCCGGAGCGCAAAGGTGCACTCAGTGGGGTGGGGGTAGCGTCAAGAGACGTAAGTAGACGAGGTCGTGCGCTTACGTGGGGCCGTTGATAACCTCAGAACCTCCCTCCAGTCAACGATCGCCCCAGTGCGCGTGAAACTCAACTCATCATCGCCACTCGACCAGAGGACGTTGCCTCGCTTTCCCTTTCAGCGCGCCCACTCTGCGCCACGGAAAGCATTAGGGGAGCCGCCCTCTGACCCGGCCTGCCGCGCAGGTCGCCGCGTAGTGCATCCCTCTCTGGGGTGGCGCAGGCTCTCCATGCGCCGGCAGACAGCCACGGCTGAGCGGCATGCGCTCGAGTGGCCTCGGCACCTTGTCAGCCATGTGAAGGACGCAAACGTGCCCGCGGTCGCAGGTCGCCCTCCCCCCCCCACACACACACGCTGCAGCGTCGTCCAGAGGACGGACCGCTGGCATCCGTGCCGAGGAGCCGCCCGGGCCTCCCCCCCCCACGCAGCGTGGGAGGGGGAGGGGTACACGAAGCCCTCCTGAGATACCCATACGTTGAGGCGCGTGATCGGCATCATTTTCATCGTAGGCGCCTCCTCGCTGAGGCAGATCAAGGCATTTTTAGGGTCGGCTAGTGGCACATCTCGTGGCTCCACGCCATCCCCTGAAGACACCGTGACTTGTACTCTCCCCTTCCCCACTCGACACCGTGAAAGAACTGGTGCATGTGCGCCGTGTCATACGGGAGCGATTGCCTCAACATCACTCCTCGGTGTCTGTAACGACTCCGATACTGCTGCTAATGACTTGCAGCGCGCGTCCTTCCTTCTTCAAAGAAGCGCGACACAACCAGTCACTCGTATCCTTCTCCTCTCCCCCCCCTTGCACACCACAGCTCTTCCTGGTTGCCCTCTTCGTTGAGGTGGCCGAATCTTTTTTCCTCTGGGGCTCAGTCACTCCTCTTTCCGATTAGCAGAGAAACTTATCCATGTGACCGGGTTAGCACGCATAGTCCCTCGCGTATGTGGCGCCATGCGGTATCGTTAACCGTGATTATACGAGACAACTCGGTGGCTCTCGTGGTGGCCGCGTTCCTCGCCGGCTGCCGGGGCTCCGCAATGGAGTGGCCGCTTCGGCCCCCCTTGGCCAACGGGCGGGGGCGCCGGCGCCCCCGCGGGTTCGTCGCAAACCGCCTTTGCCGAAAGCCGCCTGGCCAGCCGAGGGACACCTGGTCAGCCGAGGGACACCCATTCAGCCGAGGAGCGCCTGGTTAGCCGAGGGACACCTGGTTAGCCGAGGGACACCTGGCCAGCCGAGGGACACCTGGTCAGCCGAGGGGCGCCTGGTTAGCCGAGGGACACCTGGTTAGCCGAGGGACACCTGGTTAGCCGAGGGACACCTGGCCAGCCGAGGAGCGCCTGGTCAGCCGAGGGACACCTGTTCAGCCGAGGGGCGCCTGGTTAGCCGAGGGACACCTGGTCAGCCGAGGGACACCTGGTCAGCCGAGGAGCACCTGGTTAGCCGAGGGACACCTGGTTAGCCGAGGGACACCTGGCCAGCCGAGGGACACCTGGTCAGCCGAGGAGCGCCTGGTTAGCCGAGGGACACCTGGTCAGCCGAGGAGCGCCTGGTTAGCCGAGGGACACCCATTCAGCCGAGGAGCGCCTGGTTAGCCGAGGGGCACCTGGTTAGCCGAGGGACACCTGGCCAGCCGAGGGACACCTGGTTAGCCGAGGGACACCTGGCCAGCCGAGGAGCGCCTGGTCAGCCGAGGGACACCTGGTTAGCCGAGGGACACCTGGCCAGCCGAGGAGCACCTGGTTAGCCGAGGGACACCTGGCCAGCCGAGGAGCGCCTGGTTAGCCGAGGGACACCCATTCAGCCGAGGGGCGCCTGGCCAGCCGAGGGACACCTGGTCAGCCGAGGAGCGCCTGGTTAGCCGAGGGACACCCATTCAGCCGAGGAGCGCCTGGTTAGCCGAGGGACACCTGGCCAGCCGAGGGACACCTGGCCAGCCGAGGGACACCTGGCCAGCCGAGGGACACCTGGTTAGCCGAGGGACACCTGGCCAGCCGAGGGACACCTGGTCAGCCGAGGGACACCTGGTTAGCCGAGGGACACCTGGCCAGCCGAGGGACACCCATTCAGCCGAGGAGCGCCCGGCCATCTGGCGGCCACACCGATTGCCGACGGCAAGCCAAGAAGCGCCGGCGACCCGGGCTAGGCGCGGAAAGGGCGCCGGCGGCGGGCGGGCAACCCCCAGACCGAGGAGCAGCACCCCGCGGCGCCCAAGCGGAGGGGGCAGCCCACCTAGCCGCGAACCCCGCCACGGCATCCATTCCAGGCAGCGACCGTTCGCGCTTGAGACAAACCGCTGATGAGCCTGTCGATGAGCACTGGGCACCGCGTGGGCCATCGGCAAGGGATGCAGTCCCGCGAAGGTGGGAAGGATGAGTCACGTACTTGTGGACCTGAGTATGACTGGTGGCGATGCGAGCGCAGAGGACGGCTTATGGAAGAGGCTTTGGCCTGCCCCTCCTTCACGAGTAAGAGAGCCACATGGCGGCAAGCGCCCTGGATTAACGGGAAACGTATACTGGAAGAGCAGGAGTGCGCATCGGTAGCAGCCCATCTGCGGCTACCGGCCGCAAAGTCCTCGGCTCTAGCACTATGTGACGGCCAAGATGAACCCTGCGGGATTCAGCGTTTGTCGGGGCTTTACCAACTCCTACGCCCATTTACGCCTTCCTCCACGTGCTCCCATCCTCTCCGCTTTTTTCTCCCTGTTTCTCGCCTCGGCAACCTCCACTGGCGCACGCCTCACCCAACAGCAACGCAAGCGGAGAGCGCGCTGCTCTCCCGACTTACCACACTCAGAGAATACACGGACGGGCAGCAAAGAAACGACGAGGGAGTGGTGCTTACTCTCTGCGCCATCAGCCCTAACGTGCACACTCACAAGGCTCGCAGAGAGACAACCGAAAAAGTGCGAAGCAGCATTCGTTCGTCTTCGCGGCAAACGGCTCATCGCGTCTCGCTCGCTGACTCCTTCGTACGTGTGTTCCTCGTTGGTGAAGGTGCTTGCACCGACGTTGCACTGGCACCACCTGTCAACGCCTTCTTACGTTCTTGCTCTTCCTGTAATTTATTCACCGTCACACACCATCCCCTTCCCCCCATTCCCATCTCTCTCCCTCACACACACGCACGCACAAACAACTTTCCGCTGTTGGATGCGGAAGTAGAAGCCCGTCCTTTTTGCTTGGTTTTTTGTCATACCGCATCTCTTCACCTCCTCCCATCGTCGTTGTTGTCCCTCTCTGACCTTTTCGAAAGGGCGAGAAGGGCACACCTAAAAGGGAAGCAAAAAAAAATTCCGCCGCCCTAAGCTGCCCGCTTCATCACAGACTGACCTGAGCGTCCTCTTACTCTGTTGTTTTCTACCATTGATTACGTCGCTTCGCTCTGTCGTCCACCACGCCGTGTTTTTTTGTCGTTGTCTCGATTTGGCTCCCTTTCAACACGCTGTCCCGCCCCCGCCCCGCCCTCCTCTCTCCCATCCACTTTTGTTGCCCTCTGCTTTTCGTGGTTTTCTCTTGTTTTTTTCGCTGCGTTCGTTTGTTTCCTCCCCCCCCCCTTGGCATACGTTTCCGTTTGTTTTTGTCTTCATTACTTTTTGGTTGCCTCTCGTCACATTTTTTTGCTCCCGCCCCCCTCCCTGTGCCTCTTCGTCGTTGGTTCGCCAGTCTTACGCGCACGCAGCCCCTCTCCTCACTCTCTCCCTTCAGACACTCCCCCTTACCCGGCCCCCACTTCCGCCTTCCCTCTTCGCGTGGCTTATCGCGGCATCGAGTCGTTTGCTCGTTCGCTGGTCGCCGGTACAAGTCGGTCCCTCTTTCTTGCCCCCCTCTGCAATTTCTTTCGGTGCGTGCTTGTGTGTGTCCCTCCCTTCCGTCGTGTCGCGTGTCGAAGTGCCGTCGGGCGGCCTCTTCTTCACTCCTCCAGAAGTCCCTTTCCGTGTGTATCTTTGGTCTGTTTGGAGGCGCCGTCAGCTCTCCACTTTCCGACGTCGCCAGCGCACGCGCGGCGGATGGAGCCTAATCAGCCCCGATCCACCGATGACAGCCGCGCATCGGAGGAGCAGCCGCAGTGGCTTTTCCCCGACGCCGACCCGATCGCGGCGACAGCTGAGCCCTTCGTGTGTGACCCCTACGGCGGCGTGCCGCGCAGAGAGGACTATGATCCCTACAACACGGCGCGGCCACCGCCTCCGCGGGCACACGACGAAGACATGCAGCCCACCTTCCGTTCCTTCCGCAGCGTTGTGCTCAGCACGCAATCCTGGGGAGCACAGTGGACAGATGCGACAGACACGAGTGTCAGGCGCTGGGTGCAGCGAGCCTTAAAGGCCAATGACGTGGGGGATCCGTCCTCACCGCGGGCCGCGCCATCTGGCGGCCCCGCCAACGACGACTCAGCGCGCGAGCCCCAAGAGAGTCCGTCGTATGTGGAATCCACGTCATCACAGATAGAGCAGCCGAAAAGAGACTCATCAACGCAGCAGTAGGGCCTGCACCCGCAGCCCGGCTCAGGGAAACGGTGCCTGGTGCGCGCAGGAGCCGTCGCACGGGCGAACGTGCACGGTCACACTCCGTCCACCCTCCCCTGGCCCCCGCTGTTTACTTCGGTGTCTCTTTTGTCACAGTAATGCAACGCGACTGTGTGGGCTTCCTTTCTTATCGATCAGGTTATTTCGTTCCCTTCTTTGATGGTTTCCTCTCGTATCCCCTCACTCAGCCCGCTCCCCTTTGCTCCTCCGCGCCGGTGCACACGCTTCTCCCCACTCAGAATTACCCGCTTGCTCTCGCCGATGTTGGTACAGGATGCCACTGCGGCACGTTGCAGTCGCGCGTGTGATTGTCGTGACAATTGGCTCAGTTCCCATCGCTTGGCTGCCTGGAGTCGCGTATTTTCCCCCACCACTACCTGACGTGGAAGCACTGAAGATGGGCCCCCGTCTTGGGATGTGGCGGCGTAAGGCACATGTGTTGGTACGGGCGGCATGTGCTCTGCCGGTTGTGTTGCATCGTAGAGTGTGATATACTGTGGTCGCTTGCGTTTTTGTGCGTTTACGCGCCGTGTATACGCGTGTGAGTGTGCTGCACCGGCAGACACGGCATCAGCCCGGTCTACCTCCCTTTTTTGTTCCTCCGTCCGGATTCGCTACGCCGAAGTAGGGGCGGGGGCATCACGGCTCCAGCGACTTGTTGCCTCCCTCTTCCTGAGGGTGCTTCACGGCCCCCGCCCCCACCACCACCTTCCTCCTCCCGTGCGCCATTCCGCACGCCGCCCGAGCGCACATGCACAAGCAGTCGTTGCTCTGTGTGTGTGTGTGTGTGTTCCCACTTCCTCTCTCCTACTACATGACTTCCTCCATCTGCTTGGGCGGGAGGGGGCTTCGTTATGCTTGCCGGATGGCCACGACGTCTGGGGGGTTAGAGGAGTTTGATACCCTCGCCGATTTTGTGACGAGGCGTGAGTAAAGGGAACGAAAAGAAAACTTTCTACAGATGCAGATGGACGTCCCTCGGGTGTCTGTAAACGACGCGCAATATGAAACGCGAGAGGGGGCTGCAGCATCAAAGATCTGCCGCTGCCTGATATATATGTATGCATGGCTAAGTGAGTGGCGCCTGTCCGCGTTTGCTTCGCGGCCTTTCTTTCCGTCTTCCGCTCGCTTCTTCTTTTTTTTCTCCTGCAGAGATAATGGAACCCGCGTGGCAGGTGCAAAATCACGCTGCACGCGTCCTCGGCGTGCAGCGTGGTAGGCAAACGAAAACACGCCGTAAGAGGGGGGCAATCGGAGGGGATACGCGCGGCACAGTACCGCGCAGAAATGCGAAAGGAGCCCAGCACGTGCAAGTACAGCAGGCGCACCGCACTTCAACGTCCCAGCCGCCCGCTCGGCACTGACGCCTGCTCTTGCTTGCTTCGTTGCCTTTCTTGCTGGTTGAACTAGCGGCCGCCGACTGCGAGGCCATGCAACGGCCCCTTGTGCCGCCTCGCCTGCCCCTCGTTGAAGACGTCGTGGTCGCACTTTTTCACCTGTTCGAGGCGGCAGAGTCTTGAGGTTAACGAGTGCTGCGATGCGGTCCCTCTCATCGTTCGCGTTGATTCCTTCTCTCTTTGCCTCCGTTTATGTGCTACGCACTGGCAGACAAACGCGCTCATGCACGTGTGTGGTCACCCATTTGGGGTCGATTCAAGAAGTCGAGAAAGCGAAGCTTTTCCCGCTGCAGGTCCCGGCGCACCTTACCGTCCGCAGGCAAGGTGCTCGCCTTGCTCACCACCACCTCAAGAAAGGCCGGACCGTCACACTGCCGCAGTTCCGCGAGAGCAGCGACGAGATCACCAAGCTGAATCACAGGCTCCTCGCGAACGGCAAAGTACCCGCAGGCCTTGGCCACGCCCGTCAGAGAGGCGTCGAAGGCCGCCGTGGCCTGGCCGCCCTCCAGCGAATAAGAGCCGTCGTTCACCACAATGTGCTTGAGGTTGTGCAGCAGTCCAGCGCCGGTGGGACTCATTATTGCTTTGAGCCCACCGTTGGTCGCCATCGCGCTCAGGTGAACGAGCGCCGCCCCATCGCCCTCGATGCAGACGACCTGCAGTGACGGCCGAGAGAGGGCAATACCCGTCGCCACGCCTGTTGCGTGGCCTAGCGAATCTGCAAGAAGAAGATCCTGCGCAGCTGTATCGCCAGAAATCGTCGCCCGCGCGCGGCGCAGAGACTCCTGCACGCTCCCGCAGCTGCACACAAACACGTCTGTCCTGTTGAACTGGCGGCAGGCTTGATTGGCGACCGCGTCGTGATCAAGGGGCGCCACGGGAAGTGTGTCCGCGTCGGGGCGTCGCTGCGTATACGGCAGCAGCGTGCCAGGCTCTAGCAGCACCGCGAACGGCGTCTTCTCGGAGGCGAAGTGGTCGTATGCCTTATCCATCGTCATGTCCCAGCTCGTTTCAACGTCATGGCTGCCGCCCACGATCGAGTACGGGACGCCGGCAGTAGCCAAGCATTGCTCTGTCAGTCGGCTCTGTGCAACCAGCCCCGGCTTTAACAGCTCGTCAGCGCTGTCGAGCTTGCCGCGCCAGCTGATGAGCATCAAGCATGGAATGCGGTAGGCATCTTGATTGAAAAGGGTCAGCAAGGGGTTCACGGTGTCTCCAATCCCGCTGTTCTGCATGAAGACACACGGGATGCGCAGCGTGGACAAGTAGTGGCCGGCCGCTATAGCCATGGCATTCCCGCAGTTCGTCGCCAGCACGTACTCGCCCGCCGCCGTGTTGTCGGCCAGGTACGAAGTGAGGGGACAGAGATAGTAGTCGGGTATCCCAAAGAAGGCGCATGTGCCGTGTCTCTTTAGGGACCCGACGAGATAATCGGGCGAGAGTCCGGCCTTTCCCTCTAGGGCGCGGCGGCAGCAGCGCATCATTTGCGGAAGAGGGAGCAAAAAAATGGGGAGAGGAGAAGAGAGGAGGGGGAGGGGGTACGGAGGTCGTGGTGCCCACGCTGCGCGACACGAGCTAAGTGCGTGAAGCGAAAGAGAGTGTGTAGGCGAGTTGGTGTCGAGCGCGCGAGGAAAGTAGGGAAGGCGACGAGGGAAACTTCGTGGGGCAGCGGAGTGGGAGACTCGGGCACGCCTGGGAAAAGGGCGGCATGGAAACGGTGAGGCAACGCGGAAGAAATAGAGGGACGAGAGCGCAGCCAGCGAGAAGATTATGTGCGTTCGTGCGATGCGGTGTGGAGCGTCCGGGTGTGCAGCCGCCATTGCCATCTTTATCCATTGGTGGAAATTAGGCTCTTCACAGGAGGGCCCTCTCTCGAGAGAGTCCGCCGCGTTGAAGGTGCGACATCTCCTGCCGCCGACACGCCGTGTAGATGAGACGAGGCGGGGAGGAGGTGGGTAAGAAAGGAACGAAAGAGGTGGGAAGCCGTGCGGGGATGTCCGCCACGAAAGAGGGAGGGGAAGGGGAGAAGAAGCGAGAAAGAGCGAGCGAGTGCCCCAGCGCCGAAGGGGGCCGCATGGTGCCCTCCATGAGGGGGCCGTGGTCCTCCCTTCCCCATCGCGCTGCTTTGTGGGACTCCGGCGATCAGCAGTGGTATGGCTGCCTTGCCATCCACGCTGTGCAGACACACGTGGAAGGTGCATCAGTGAAGTGAGTGGAACACAGCGTTCGCTTTCGTTTCTGTTTCATCGGCAGCCGCTTGTCCTCCCTCCCCACACACCCACTCGCCTCGAAATACAGCGCAGGTGAAGCACCGTGACAGCAGCAGAAAGCTCCGTCATCGGAGGGAAGAGGCGCGAAAGAGTCCATATGAGCCCCAGAGCAGCAGCAATCAGAGAAACTGACCTGTCAGCGCTCGCTTTTTTCTCGACACGCCCACTCTGCGCCACGGAAAGCATTAGGGGAGCCGCCCTCTGACCCGGCCTGCCGCGCAGGTCGCCGCGTAGTGCATCCCTCTCTGGGGTGGCGCAGGCTCTCCATGCGCCGGCAGACAGCCACGGCTGAGCGGCATGCGCTCGAGTGGCCTCGGCACCTTGTCAGCCATGTGAAGGACGCAAACGTGCCCGCGGTCGCAGGTCGCCCTCCCCCCCCACACACACGCTGCAGCGTCGTCCAGAGGACGGACCGCTGGCATCCGTGCCGAGGAGCCGCCCGGGCCTCCCCCCTCCACGCAGCGTGGGAGGGGGAGGGGTACACGAAGCCCTCCTGAGATACCCATACGTTGAGGCGCGTGGTCGGCATGCTCAGGGGCGCGCGCGCGCCTCAACTTGCAGCAGAAGGGAGGCTCACGCACCCCCCTTCTCCCTCGCCGGCAGACACGGTGAGAAGAAACGCCGATGGTGTCTGTGGATGGCGGCACTGGCCGGCAAGGAGTAGTAGGCCTTTCTCCGTGTTCACCACCGCCGGAGTGTAGCGCCAGTGAGGGAGCTTTCCACTTCCCATCGCTGGTGTCGCAGAGAGCGCACCCACCTCCATCGTCTGTGCCTCCAGGTGGGGGCAGACGAGCTTGACGGTATCGTCGCCCTCGGATACGTTCTTGCCACCTAGAAAAGCAGCGCACATGTACGTGCCGCTTTCCGATGACCGCAGCGCAATTACACCACCGGCGTGGCCGTTCGACGGGGACAGGACGCGTTGCGGCGCATCGGCGCGCCATTCCTCCCCTCGAGGGGGTCCATCATCTGCGACTGGAGGGACCATCGCCGACCACGCCTCCGTGGTGAGGTCGAAACTCCACACGTCGGCAAAGCTGTGCATGTTACCCTTCACAAAATGCGAGCCTCCGTACAACACAAACGTTGTCGGCGCCACGAACAGCAGGCTAAGCGACAGCAGCCGCGGGGCTGGAGACGGGAGCGTTGACGATGAGGCGAGTGCTCTCCACACTCCCGTTCGCACGTCGCACACGTACAGGTCACTGGACTGCTCCTGGGTGTCAGTTTCGCCCCCAAAGATGTAAAGGCGGCCAGCGTGTCCGCCAGCGCCGTGTCGCACGCGCGCCTCGGGAAGCGTGCCAGTGCACTGAACCTCTGTCACCTGCACCATCACAGGCGTCACATCTGCATCCACGTGCAAGCTGACAGCGTACAGCGTGTTGCGTCGGTTCGTGTCAGCGTCCAACCCGCCGAAGAGGTAGGCGACAGTGGCCGCAGTAGTGCAGATGTGGGCCGATGCCGAGGCAGCTGTGATCGGGCCTGAAATCGCTTCAATGTCGACAGCCGACACCACTGTGGTCAGCGTGGCACCGTCACACTCCAGCGCGTCCACCGGCGGCAGTCGCACCCACTGCAGCGCAGGCAGGAGGGCGGTAGGTGCCACCAGTGGAATCGGAGAGACGCTGCCATTGGTATAGCCACCGCACACGAGCACCCACGACTTGCGCGGCGATGCCGCGGACACGTCGACGAATCCTGCTGGATACACGACAGCGGAGCAGTGCCCCTCGCGCTGGTTCAGCAAGTCGATCGGGTCATCGTCGTCGTCGCTACCTGATGGCGGATGAAGAACGGCACCAGCAGCGTCCAAGAGGGGACACTCCATCCACCGCATCTGTAGTGACTCCATCTTGAAAGACTCACCAAGTCTGTCTACCAGCGGGCAAGCTAGTAGCGTCGCAGACCTGCTTGTAGATGGCGAAGAGAACGTTTAGCTAACAGCAAGCCGTCCGGCCCGCCCCCGCGTCCATCAGGAGAGGCAGACACACACACATGCCAACACGAAGAGGCATGCATTTATGCAAGCGGCAACGGAGAGAAAGGGGGAGGGAAGGAAGGATAGAGCGAAATCGGACGGCCCACGAATGCGACGCAGCCTTAGCACATGCGCCGAGGACACCCGCATTCAGCTGTCCACGAGGGCCGGCACATGTTCGGCAACACACCCATGAAAAGTGTGTCAACGGCGTGTCGAGACGCCCAAAAAGGTCATAGTGTCAGCGCTACTGGTTCGGCGCGGCGCTTTCTCCCGCACGTGGCCTCGCAAAGGCGTGTGGGGGGGGGGGGGTTGAGAGACGCAACTTCTCAGAGGCGCACTGACTCGTTGTATGCTTTGCTCTCTTTCTCTCCGCCTTCCCTCATGCAGACACGGCCTCGGATGTGGGGAGTGGCAGGCGCAGTGTGGGTCACCCCTCATCCTTCATGATCCTCTGCATCGCTGCCGCTGCTGTCGATGAAGTTCTTCGTCAGAGACTGAATGGCGTCCTGCAAGGCCTGCCTCGAGACATCGCCAGTCGTGGAGGCGCCTTCGTACAAAAGCTTCACAGCCGTGCAGGCGAGAGGCGAGTGACGCAGGTCAGCGGTGGCTGTGGTCGTTAGCCGGGCGTCGGCTTCGAGAACCGGCCAAGCCGTACCGCTCGTTTGAGAAGACGAATGGGTCAGCCTAGCGACAGATACAGCGCCCACCGTGCGGCGAGGGAGCGGCACGGCTGGTAGCTCACGCAGAACCCGTGTGAAGGGCAGCTGCTCCGTGCCGAGCCGAGCTCGCGCTAAACTGACTGCATCCTGCTGGACCACCCTCTCAACCTCGGCGCGACACACCGCACGATCCGCTTCCGCTGAGGATACCTGTAAAGATGCGGGACTTGTGGCGAGTGCGCCGAACGCCCGACGCCATTGCGTGAACGACGCCTGAAGCCTCGCGCAGAGCTGCGGCAACGACGACTCTGTCTGCAGCGCTGCACGACACCACTTTGACAACCGCTGCTGGTAGTCTGGCTGCGCGTAGCGCTCGTCCAGCAGTACCATAGCGCCATAGTCCTTCACGTGGCGCAGACAACGGCCTAGAGCTTGGTTTACGGCACGCACGGCATCCGTCGTGTATCAATCCGGGCCGCTGTAGTCGTGCTGCGCGATGACCTTCCATGACTTCAACGGCTGCAGCGGCACCCCGAGGCAGAGCACCAGACGCGCCATGTCGTCCGTGAAGTCGAGTCCCTCGCTCACTTTGCCACGGTACACAGAGAAGAAGAGCGCAGTTCCACAGCGAGGCGCCCCCGTGCGGCTTTGGAACTGACCGAGAACCTCCGTCAGCTCCGCTGCCTTGCGCGGCTCCAGAAACAGTTGGACCGGCGTGGCGGCGCGTGACGATGGACACTGCGGCTCCCGCTGCGCCACGAGCAGCACCTCGCGCGTCAGCTTTGCCAGGGCGGTAAGAACATCGTAGTTCGGCACAAACAACAGCACCCCGCCGCCGCCGCTTTCGCGGAGCGGCTGTATGAGCTGAACCACAGCGCGCGCCACTGCCTTGAGGAAGATGGAGTTCGAGAGAGAGGCGTACGTGCAGCGCAGCGGCACAAGCGGGGGCTGCGTCGTCATGCCATTAAGTGTAGACGACGGTGGCCCGGGCACAGCGGTCAGTGCGGTTAGACTGTGCTGAGTCGGAGGCACCACGTGCATACCCTCCACCGTGCGCCACAGGGAAGCCTCCAAGCCCAAGTCACGAGCCAGCTGGGTGAATGGGGAGAGGGTACCGGAGGCGAGCACGACACGGTGCACCGTTCGCAGGAGGTGAAAGAAAGCGAGGCTTCCGTCCAGGCATCGCACGTCGATCATGTCTTGTGCGACAGCCGCGTTGGAGCGGCCCACACCACCGCCACCACCCGCCGTCGGCCGCGCCTCGGAATCGGCGGCGGCAGCGCAGAACGCGGCCAAGAGTGGCGGCTCTGTGTAGCCGCCGGTTGATGGGGGTGGCCCTCCCGATGACGGAACCGGCCGCAGCGCAACAGCGAAGGACTGCGGCTTCTGAAGCAAAAAGCGCAGCAGCAGCAGCAGCAGCAGCAGCCACCGCTTCAGCATGGAGAGGCCGAAGACAGAGAAAAGAAACGGGTTGGAGGTGACGCCGAGAGCCATGATGACGCCATAGGCGCGCTGAAACAGCTCCAGCGAAGCAAGCGCCGGGGCCGTCGCAGCACTTTGCCGCTGTGCTGCCACACGCTGCTGGTGTGCCGTGACGTGAGCCGCCATATCGCGCCTCAGGTGGCGCTCGAGCTCACTTCCCTGCAGGTAGACGGTGGCGGTGCTGTGTTCGTCGTCCCCGTGCATCGCATCGCCACGGCAGCGCTTTTGCCCTCGCCCTTCACGACCGCCCGCCGCTGCGACGTCGAAGAAGATGCTCACAGACCGAAAGAGGGAGCACAGAAAAGAGAAGATGTCGGCCAAGGTGAAGGCGCTGAGGTGCAACTCCTTCGGGTACGGCGCAGTGGCAAACCCCCCTTGCCCCACACCCGCGGTGGAAGAAGCCGAGTGCGCGGACTGGTGTGCCAGGGTTACTTGGTTCGGCACGAGAGGCTCGAGCTCTGATAGGAGGAGAGCCAGCGCACCTCGCGGGCATTCCAGCGAGAGCGCGTCCTGGCACACCGCCGCGACGTTGTGCGCCTCGTCGAAGACCACAATGGCATCGTTTTTCAGGGCTGCCTCCATCTTTGTCTCGTGGCGAATGAGCGGGTCAAGCAGGTACGGGTACGTGCAGAAGTTCACGTCAGCGAAGAAGACCAGGTCGCGGGCGGCGTAGTAGGGGCACAAGCGGCGAGAGATCCCCTCCAGCACGAGATCCTCCATGTCCCATATCTGGCCGTGCTGATGTCCCACCGGCCCTGTCATGGCGCTGCACGAGAGCTCCTCATACTTGTCCACGATCTCGCAGAGCCCCAACGACACGAGCTGGTCACACACCTCGCCCAGGTTGTTCCCCTCCACAGGCAACGTGTGGTTCTCCCTGGCTTTCATCACCGTGGGATGGATGCAGTACCTCCCCCGGCTGCCGAGGATGTTCATGCGGATAGCGTTTGCTGCGCCATGCAGCCGGCGCAACTCACGCACCGCCTGCCGCAGCTGCGCGTGGGTCCGCGTGGCATAGAAGATTGTGCAGGGAGGCGGCAGGAACCGACGACGCAGCTCGTGCGAGCCGGCCACGTCCAGCTCCGCACGAATCTTCTGCTTTGCGCTGACCCGAAAATGCCTGAAGAACCATGGCGGGACGGACCAGCTGTCGGCGCACTCGCCGCCGTCCTCGTTGGCGACGGTCTCGCCGCTTGCACCTGGCGACGGGCAGGCAGCAGCGGCCTGTCGGGGACCTCTCTGGCCCCTGCGCCCTCTTGGTGATGCCTGTTGCCCCTCCCCAGGAGGCCGTCGTTGTTGCCACGGCGGCCGCCGCGGACGAAGATACACATCAAGTTCTTTGGGGCTCTTGTGCTTTAGCTCCTGCTGGTAGCGCAGAACGCTGGATAGCAGCGCCATAGTTTTGCCGCACCCTGTCGGCACCTCCACCACAGCCACCGGCACGACGTGCGGGCTGGCGGAGTGGAGAACGCCGGTGAACATGCTATTCATCTCCTGTTGCACAGGGTAGGGCGTGAACGGCAGCGCCAGCGTTGCAGAGGCTACGAGAGGTGGCGACGAGGTAACGGCAGCGGAAGAGGAGGACAAGAGAGATGCAGCAGGTGGTAATGTGGTGAGCATCTCGGGCATGGTCGGCGCCGACACAGCTACTGGGCTAGACCGCTGCGCATCTGCCGAAGCCAAGACTGTAGGCCTCGAGGACGCCCACTCGGCGCTCATGCTCGTCTTCGCAGCTGGCCGCAGCCCCGGTGGTCGTGTTTGCCGGCTGTGCTTACTCCTGGAGGTGTGCAATGCAGCACAGTCAGCATGAGTCGGATGACCCAAGGAGCCCTTATCCACTGGCGTAGTCTCTGAGTCACTCACGCTGCTCGTGATCTGCCCACCGTTGGCGGTGCCGGCAGGACGCCGAGAGGCTCTCATGGCACACAAATTCGCAGGGGGCGTGGGACCGCTGGCAGTGGCTTGGACAGCGTCACTCCAGCTCTCGCTCACCGTCGTGAGTGGTGCCGCTCCGCGTACTGCGGCGCAGGGGTAACGTTTGTGCGCCTGCTGATGCTTCAGCTCATCTTCACACCTCTGATGTCGAGGGTGAAGATCCTTGAGGAGGTCTGACATACGTACGCGCGCGTCCTGCGTGTCTGTCGGTCATGTACGTAAGGACCGCAGTGAGACACGAGCCCGACCTGGCCCGCATCCTCTCGCCCTCCCTTCGCTGCCCGGCGTGCGGTGCGAAAAAAAAGGCCAGAAAAATCGTTGCAGGCGAGCTTATCGATGCCTGATGAAATACGCGTGGGAGAGAGGAAGAGCCCTGTTCCGAGTACGCCCACGGCAGCGGAAGACGAAAGAGGATCTCGGCGCAGCACTCGGCATGCACATGCCCAGCGTATCCTCCCCCTTCCCCCTCCCTCTCCTAACTCTCTCTGACTGCGGACCTCGGTGCTCTGTGATACGGGCGGTGCAGTCGGGAGTTGCGCGCGCCGAGCAATCAAAGATTGGAAAAAGCGGCAGCGGCAGAGAATAAGGCTGTGCTGGGGAGACGGCGTCAAGGAAAGGGGGGGCGAAAACGATGAAGGACGGAGAGAGGGAGTAGGAGGGTGAGAAACAGTCGTGGCAACCCTCAGAGACGAGGGTAGAGAGCTGCCGTCGCCAACACGCACGCACGCGTGAGCGAGGCACACGTGCATGACAACAACGCCCAGATCCACCAAGACGGGCCGGTAAGCCTACGCTTACACACACGCTCACAGACAGACAAACACGCACGAAGAAGCGAGGACACAGAGAGAGAAGTGCCTTTGCGGTTTAGGTGCGTCTATACAGTGAAACACAGCACACGAGCGCCAGACAAGAGGAAGACATGTAATCGAGGAAGAGGAAGAGGAGGGCAGCATGTCAACTGCACCGCCTCCAGACGAGGGCCCTCCCTTTCCTGTCTCTTGGGTGCGCGCTTTCTGCCCCACCGTGGGCCTCCGGGCATACTTACAAGACAGGGCACGCCAATATTACGTCCCAATGCGCACGCCGGCAGAAGGTGTTTTCTCGCTCCCAGAGAAGGGAGGAAACCGTCACGGCTGGCTCACATGCTTTAGCTGCTTAACTCTTCTGATCGCACCGGTTGGTCTCACGGCACGAGGATAGCGCTAACGCCACAGTGCACTTTGTGTCCAGGAGTCGCTATTACCGGGCTCGTAAAGCGACATCCGCGGCGTCCCGACTCCGTTCGCCAGCGTCTCTGGAGAAGCACGCTCGAAGCGATGAGGATGCAGGTCGCTTGCCCAGATGGACGACGCGTTAAGGTTGCCATAGGCACCTTGATCTGAGAAGCGGTTGGAGTTGAGGGCGGCGGTACTCTGTCCGTGCTGCAACGAGGCGCCACCAGGTGCCGAACCGCGCCCGCCGCTTGGGTGCATGGTAGGCAGACCACCGCCGCCACCGTTGAAGCCCCCGCGCGCGCTTGCCAGCGGATGTGGTGCAGAACACGTCAAAGATGAGCGAAGGTCTGGCGGGGACGGGATGCTGTGCATCGCCCCCTCGGCAGCGGCTGCGGAAGGCTGCTGTGGGAAAACCTCTAACTGCAACGCCAGCTTCCGGCGCGACAGCTCACGCGCCAGCATCGCTGACTGATCCACCTCGCCGGCAGACAAAGCGAGCTGCATAAGACTGATGAGCTCCTTTGTGGAAAGCTGTCGCACATCAGCCGAACTCACGTTACCCTGCCATCGTGCATAAAGCCGTGGGGCCGCAAACTGCAGCAGGCGGCCAAGCCACGTGGTGGGGCCGCCGTGATACACGGAGTGGAACTTGGGGTGCCGGGTCACAGTACCTTCCTGCGGTGTGGCGTTCCACGAGGAGGACAAGAAAGCTTCGCTTGGCGGCCTCAGCGCCGCGCTTCCGCGATGCAGAGGCCCGCCTTGCTGTGGCGTGGAGGCGGGTTGATACGTCATGGCGTGTGTGGCAAGTGTGGCGATGTAGGAGGTGTCGGTGTTGCTCCACAGCAGCGGGTCATATTCTGGTGCATCATCCTTGGGCTTGCGATGCTGCTGCGCAGGCGTGCTCATCGCTGCCGGCGACGCCACAACACTACGAGCCCACCGTGGTGGCGAATTCTCATGGCACTGGGAAGCGTAGACGCTCTGCATCACTCTACCCCTTAGCTAACAAAGAGGGCGGAAAGGAGCAGCGAAGAGGTGCCACAGTCCGCGCAGCAGCGCCCTCTGCTCAGGCAACGAGAAGGGGAGAAGGGGTGATAAGAGGACAGGCACAGAGAAGAGCGCACTTGCGCCCAACAGGAAACAGTTTCGAGCGGCAGAGGGAGCCGTGGGTAGGGTTAGAAAAGAAGGGTGTGGAGAGTGCGAACGGACACGTGCGCATGTGCTGCCATGTTTTTTGGGCGTGTTGCGCAGCGCGAAAAGGAATGCACGAGCGTGGGCGACAGTGGTGGATGCCGGAGAAACAGCCGTGGCAAATGTGACGGAGTGGAAGGAGGCGGAGGGGAGGAGCACGGAGGTAACCGATAGAGAAGGCGTCCTCCAGGTGGCCCGAGAAAAGACGGAGTGTGGAGAGAGTAAAGGCCGCGGCAGGCTGGTGTACACTTCTGCCAAGGCGACAACGGAATCGCTGTACAACCCTGCTGCCTAGGGGAGGGAGAAGGACATGCCAGTGCTGCAGCTGGCGCGCACACACACACATATACGGAGGCGGGGGTGCTGGGAGCGAGATTGAGAAGGCAGAAGTGGGGAGGAGAGAGGAGCGTCCCAGGAATGTATGTGCCTTCGTTTTTCGTGGCGATGGTGAAGCGGAGTCCATGAGCGTTGCACCGAAGCGCGCCTCTGTGAAGGGGTCCGCAAGAAGAGGAAGGTCGCGGCGCAATGGTCGAGGTAGAGAGGGAGACAGACAGACAGAGAGAGAGAGAGCCACACTCCGCAGGCACGCGAGTAAGAACGATGAGGGGGTCACAGCAGGCGCGCCGCTCTGGCATTACACCCAGCACGCGGCCGAGGGCCCAGCCAGCGCCTTGCCTACCTGTTCACCGCACATCACCGAGCCCGAGGTTACCAGGTGAAGTTCCACGAGCTCCTGTTGAGCGACTGGAAAGACGGCAGCACCTTGACCGAGCCCCAACTGCCGGTGCGACGTGACGGGGGCATTGTCGACCGTTGCATGCGCGGCACCGGCTGCGGCGACCCGGCGTAGCGCCGCTTGCGCCGCATCACTTTCGCGTAAACTTGCCTCGCCGATGCGTTGGGGGGCAGCGGTACAATGTGGCCTGCGTAAGTGTCCACCTCGCCCTCCTTCAGCTGCATGGCGAGCGCGCGATCAAACAAGAGCCGCTTCATGTCCTCCGCCTCCCGCTCGCGGCGCTCAGAGTTCCGCAGGAGGTGCTGAGTACCCCAGCGGTGCGCCTTGCGGTAGGGATCCTGTGCCTCTGGGAGGAAAAGCGGCCCTGCGTGGTCCCACACCTTCGTCTCGGATCCGCTGGCCGCTTCCACGCGCGCCTCGTCAGTTGTGAAGCCGACGCCGTCCTCGTATCCCTCGTAGATGTCCTGCACCGTCGTGACATAGCCAGGGTCCTCGTCGCCTAGGTCGTTCCACAGCGGCTCTGGCAGCGGCAGCACGCTCACCGCCTCTGAGCCGAGGCACCGAGTCGCCTTCATCAGCTCGGTAAGCGCGACGTTTGCGTAGCAGCCGCGCTCCAGCGCGAACCGAAGCGTCAGCACACGCGCCGCTTCGTCGTACTCGTACGACAGATTTAGAGGCTTGCGAATAATCGGTCGTGGCGGCTCGCGGAAGTCTTTCAGGCCACTCCTCGAGTGCTGCGCCATCCAGTCAAGGCCGTACTTCTCGCATACCTGCTTGTAGTATTCACCGACGATGTTCTGCGGCAGCGCAATGCCGTCGAAGGAGAAGCCCGGGTGGACTACGTCCTCAATCGTGTAGCGATGCTGGTTCTCTGAAGTGACGCGGTCACCAAAGGTCTGAAACCATTCTCGGCGGTCCTCGACGCTGGCGGACAGCTGCCGAACGGCCGCCGGGGCCACCATGTCGCCGTCCAGCACTCGGGCACCACCAAGGTGATGGAGGCGTAGGGTCAGCGCTTGGTTCCAGAGAAAGCTCGACAGCCGCTGTGCCGTCAGTCTGCGACTCTGCACGTCCAGATCAAAGTAGGCGTCGCGCAACTGCGCGCATATCAGCTCCTCCAGTCGCATGAAAGGTCGACCGTCAGCGTGTGTCAGGACAGCGTTCAGTGGTGGGCAGGATAGAAATGGCGCGACATCGAGATCAGTGGGGTCCACGGCAATCTGGCGCAGTCGGCGCACAACGCGGCGGCGGTACTCGTCCTGGGCGGGGTGCGGGTACTTCTTTGGCCGCTGCAGCAGCTCCCGCAGCGAGCGATCCTTGTCCGTGTAGTTTAGAAAGAGGAACGCAAAGGCCAGCCAGTTGTGGCGCAGCAGCGCAAACGCCGCGTCCTGCCTGCCACCAAACCACGAAAACCGCTGGCAGCCGTAGTAGTTGGGAAATCCCCTCTCGACGAAGGCCGCCATGGCATCTGCGAGCACAGCACGTGGCACCGACACGTCGCGCAGCACAATAAGGAAGTGGTTGCCGAAGAGATCGCCTGGCATCAGCGGTCTCGACGTGTAGGAGAAGTCAGATAGCGTCATTCGCAAGCCTTTGCGCCGGAACTGCCGATTCGCTTCAAGGGCGGCGGCAGGCGAGACGTTTTCGAGGCGCACCCGCTGCACCGTGTCACCCATGTAGTCCTTGATACCGGCGACGCTGATGCTGCGCTGGTGAATGCGCAGGATCTGTGCGATGTGAGCCAGTGCATTGCCGTGCGCCATGTGCTGCTTGTGAAGGGTGCACTGCAGGTAGTAGTGCGACCGCTCTCCGTCAGCGCTGTGGTAAGCACGATCTCTCTCGACTTCGACACACTCGCCGGGAGTGCGCCCCGGCAGCGGCGCCGCCTCAGGCGCGGAGGTTGAGGCACCTGCGCTGGCGCCGCTGTCGCATGATGCACTTGCACGCCGACAGAACGCCGTGTTCTTTGATGCACCGCTGCTCGGCATGGCAGTGGAATGATCTTCGCTGGCAGCAGAACTCCGCACATCCGCAGGCGGCATTCGCAGCCTGTGGTGCTTCTCTTCGCGTTGGAGCGCCGCGACAGCCGCCTGCCGATCCTTCACCGCCACAGCCTCTTCCTGCAGCTGCTGAATCCGCGCATGAACGTCGACCTGAAAGAATGATGGGTCCGCGCGATCGCCCTGCACAGTGTGTGCGGCCGCATCGTGCCTCCTCACAGAATGATGGCCCATGGCCTCACCACCCCCGCTTCCGCACGTCATCCCCGCCGCCGTCCCTTCTTCGATGAGCGACGGTGGCAGCGGTGGTATGCTAAAATTAAAGTTGCGAGATAGCGGGTAGGCGCCACCGATCAGCAACAGCTTCGCCGCTCGCCTGGCGTCTCCCTCGTTCGTGGCCACCGGCGCCGCTTCTTCACGCGCCCCCTCTGATGAGTCCCGGTCGGCTATCATCATTTCTGTCACGTGGAAATCCTGCCACTGCTGCCGGAAGATCCCGCTAAAGCCCTGCTTGTGTGGAGTGACGAAGCCGCCCATGCCAAACCTACTGGCGACCGCCGCCTCATCGGCGTAGAGGGAGGGTGGGTGTTGAAGAAGCGCCTGCCATGCCTCGTCTTCGGTGTCTATTGCTTGCTGCCGTTGACACTCGGCGTGGCGATCACGCTGCAGCCACCGACGCGCGCGCTCCTCCACAACTTCGAGCTGTGTGAACGGTGCAGCGTCAGTGGCTACGTTATCCCCTGAAGGCGCGGCCAGGAATCTACGTACGAGGGCCGGAGTCGCAGCAAAGGGTGGCGGAGTGGCGGCAGACCCGCCCTGGTGGCCTGCCCCATTAGCCTTTACACGGTCCTGTTGCTGAAGCGACGAGGAAGGCGGTGCGGCTGGCGCAGCCACGAGGAGCGCTCGTCCTGGCTCAGCGTGGGCGTCGAGAGCGCTGATCTTCTGCCTTCTAGTCAGGCGCTGCCTTACAACTGTGGATGACGACGCTGCTGCCGTTGTGGTCTTTGAGGCTAACAGCGACGACGGCGTGGGCACAGAGGCAGTGCTGCAAGCCACTTTAGGAGAAGCTGAGGAAGTACGCCTCGCCAACTTGCATGGGTAACGGCCCAGTAGGTACACGAGCGTATCGACCCTCTCCAATCGCTCTCTGCTCGGCCACTCTCGCCACCATTCGACCCCTGAAGTGGGGGGCAGCGATGCTGCTGTTGCCCAGCGTGGTATCGACGACCGGAGCGTCATTTCGTGCGCGTGTGCCGTTCACTTCGTTGCGGATCGAGTTCAGCAAAGCAGCGTGCCCACTTTTCCGGTTCTGGTGTGCAGCGGCAGAGGACAGGAAGATGCTGCTGAGCTACCGGCAAGTACGCGAGGAGCGCATACTCGGCCTTCGCGCTCCGTCTCTCCCCCCGCGCTTGCGTCTGGCCGCTTTGCACCGACAGATGTGCGTGAGCGGCTGTGGTTTGGAGCCCTCCAGTGGAGGCCAGCAGAGAGGAATATCCCGTTGCCGTCCTTGAGCGCCGCTTACGTGCGCTGCTGGATGCGATTAAAATGCTCAGAGCGCTGCCGGTGCACCGAATTATGAAGTCCGCTTGCACACAGAGACAGTTCAGCCTCGAGCGAGCAGCAAGAAGCCATGCAGAAGTCCATGCGTAGAAGGGGAAGGGGTGGGGCGTCGCGGAGCAACGTCAAGCGAGAGGAAGAGAAAGCGGGAGGAGAGCGGCAGAGGAGGCCAGATCAGATGGAAAGGGGTGTGTGAAGAATACAGCGAGGCGATCCGTGCGAGTCAACGGTAGACCGCGGCCGTGGTCCCATCAGCGTCCTCACTCTCACTTCACGGGACAGCGAGAGAGCACGGTTCATCCTACACCGCTGTCCGAGCGCGGAGGCGTGGAGCATCTGGTGACGGCAGCAGAAATTCCGCCGCATCGCACAGGAACATACGAGAGAGCACATAAAGCCAATTCGCGCTGGCGCACGCGGTGGGGGGAGGGAGGGAGCCGGGTGCCCGTTCGTCTCGCCTAGGGGCTCTGTTACTGCTTCCACTCCCTGGAACGTTGTGGACAGGAGGAGGGGCCCGCCATAGTGGACTTGGCCAGATACAACCGAGCGAGCCATTGAGTAGGAGTACCGCGAGGCACGAACGGGAGTGATGGCGCCGTCCACGGTACCCCATAAATATGTATGTATGTGTGTGTGTGGCCCGGTCCGGGGTGTGTTGGTCAAAATCAACTGAAGAGGGAAGGCGAGCGGTCGCGTCCGCCACAGATCAGCGAAATTCGCCGAGTCTGTTCCTTCGACACAAAACAAAGAAAGAAGCGATAGCCGCTCGGCTATCCGTCGTGGGCTCCGCCATCATGGAGCACGCATTCGGTCCTCCGTACGGTGTGCGCAACCACACGGCGTCGGCTGTTTCTGCAGACCCGCGTGAGGCGCCGCTTCGCAGAAGGGAGGGGAGGGGGTAGGAGGTATCCGCGAGGCACCCAGCGAAAGGGGTCGCAGCGACCACATGGCAGTGATACGTTCGCCAAGCCTTGAGCCATGATAGCTGGCACACGATCAATGTCCATCACTGCTACGTCGACGGCAGTGACCCATATGGCGATGTACGAAGATTCACCTGAAGTCGAGCGCCGCGAGTACCGTCGCCGCTGATGCCCCGAGAGCGGCCCATCGCACCAGTGCCCGACAGCGGACGCGGTGAAGACGACGAGGCCAGCAGGCCACCCGCTCGGCCTCCGGCTATCCCCGGGCCAGCAGGCGCGATGGACAGGCGCATCGCGAAGGACTTCTGCGCCGCGGGCACCTTACGCTGCTGCGCCTCCACATCGAGGCGGTGCTGCCGCTCCACATAGTTGAGTATATCGACGTCGACAGCATTCTCACTCATGACCTCCTTCACGTAGAACGGCATTGCGGCCCATAGGCTGATGTCATCGGAGCACAGAGACGCGCGGGCAGTCGCAGGGTTGGCGACACTGTCCACAGCCACACCAGACGTAGCTTTGGACGCGCCTCGCCACATAGGATCTGGCGTTGACCTGAAAGAGTGTATGACAACCCCCCCGGCGAGTACCTCAGCCGGCCCCTTGTATTGCATCGGTGTTAGACCACCCTCTTGCTCGTACACGCGGTGCTCTGTGCAGTAGTTGAGCCAGCGCACAAGGTATTGGACATCCTCAGCGGCATTGCCGGGAGACCAATACTTCTCCGGCAGCTCCGAGCACCGATGGTGTGGCACGTCGAGGAGGCTCACGAGGTGGAAACAGCGTTGACAGCCCACGTACCGGCTCGCGCCGATGATGCGCCACGCCCATCGCTCCAACTCCGCTGGGAATGGTGAGGCGGCCTCTGCAGCAGCTGTCGACGCGGAGACGCCACTGCCCTTGAGTGCTGGTGGCGCCTCCAGTACGACCGGCGTTGCGTTCGGTGCCGCGGCGTGGGTGGTGAAGACCTCACCACGTGGACCAACACGCCACGTCGGACCCGTAGCCTCCACATGATGAGCCCTGTTGCTGGCGTCGCGCATCGGCCCTGAGTGTGCCGGGCATTCGGGGCTGGAGAGCTGAGAGGCGCGGCTGAGCCGGTGCATCTCGCCTTCATCGAACAATGTCGCACACAAGCGGCACCAGCGCAAGCTACAGGTGGGAGGAAGGATCAGCTCACCGCTGCGCGTGGCTGGCGACTCGGCTGGGGCACGTGCGCTTCCGTTGGCATCGCCGGTGGTCGCCGTCGCGGTTCGCGACACGGCCTCTGCGCCATCGGCCACTCCCACTTGGTGGCACACATAATGCTGCAGCAGCGACGCGACAAACATGCGGTTAGGGTGATATGCGCACCGTTCCTCGTGCAGGCGGAGTAGTGCCGCAGCGATGTCGTTGTCGCGCACCATGTGGCTCAGCCGCAGCACCAAGTGCATCGGTAGGTTCGTCAAGTCAAAGCTCGATGGCACGATCTCCTGTAAGTGCGCGCTGAGGTACATAAGCGCGTTGTCGGAGAGCTCCTGCATCCGCAGGAAACTGGAGGAGAGGCAGATGCTGACAACGTTGTCGTTTGTGATCTGCACTCCTTTGCCGCTCACCCAGCCCATCAACCACTGAAATGTGGCGTGGTCGCACCGCGCACGAAGAGTCAAGGCCACCGCCGACGAGGATGATGATGCAGAGGGCCGCAACGCCTTGGCCTCGCTCATCTGGCGCTGGATGATCGGTTCAAAGTACTGCATGTGCGTGCGAAGTGGGCCCAAGGCGCAGAGAAACGCACGCTCATGATGCGTCGCAGGGTCCTGCACCATGATCTCAACCATGGCTGGGGAAGTCGCTGAGGTCATTGGCAGGAATGTCGTATGGGCGGTGCGGATAGGATCAGGGGGACAGAGGGCGTTGTAAAAGCGCGCTCTTCTCTTGCGCTTGTTCCTCCTTCCGTCGCGTTCCGCGACGTTGCACCGCCACTGTGGCACGCAACGAGATGGACGTGGACAAGCGCCTGTATATGAGTGAGAGAAAGCAACGTGCGACCCTAATGTGGCTGTGTAGGGGCGCGGCTGCGAAGTGATGTGCTGCGATGTGCGGAGGAGACTGAAGAAGAAGGGAGGAGGAAGAGATGCGGAACGGGGGCGTGGGCACCTTCAGTTGCGTGGAATGAAGGCGAGAAGGTAGTCGAGGGGGTGTCACCAGTGGCTGCGGCGCCGAGGCCTTCGAGGAGATACCCTCCGCCACGCTGCAGAGAGCAATGGGGGTGACGCGAGAAGGAGGGCAGGATCACAGTCGCGGCAGCACAGACAGTCTCGTGCAGGCCCTCCGTTTTGCTTTTTTGCGGCTGATTCACCGAGGCAGTGGGCTGAGATCTTAA